>NW_008824808.1:930504-954169 GCF_000699105.1 Pygoscelis adeliae
GTCTCTCTAGCCCAGGATGCTGTAATGGCTGGATTTTTCATGTTTAGGGTTCAGTTTCTGAAACACTGTGGTAGATTAGGTATTTCTAGCTTTTAGTAGAGTTAAATTGGATTCATACTGTAATCTGTTCCTCTTTATGTATGATTTCCTTTTCAACTACACCGGTGTTTTATGGCAAGAGACATTATTTTACGTAGTCTTTTAGAGCTTAGCACAAACTGATCAAAAGTTCCAGGCTTGAATATTTCACCATAACTCATCTGATCTCTTTCATAATGACATAAACCTCTTACCCACTGGCTTATGTGGGGCTTTGGTTGATAGGTTTTTAAAAAAACCTGTTTTTCAAGGCCAAGTTTACTCTTCTTTGGTAGAGGGGATTTACCACCTGTTGTGCAATAGGTAGGTTTCCCTAACTGAGAGATTTTTAAAGTCAGAAGGGGTTATTAAATTATTTAGTCAGTGTGACACAAGCTATAAAACGTGATTTAAACTAGGTATTTTCTGCAGCGAATCCCCCAAGTGGAAGTGGAAGCTGTTTCAGCTCCCTTGGCTGAAAAAGCGTGTTCTTTTTGGTCTGCTCCGGAGCAGCTTGGTCTCTCCTTGCGTTGACTGAAGGAAGGGAGACGGACAAGGTTGCTTGTATACTCCTTTGGTAAATACGTACAGTTTGTTTTTAATAAGGACAGCTTTAAGTGGTGTGAATCCTTGTGCTTTCAGATGACTCTTTCTCAGCCTCCTCACACATTTTGCAGCCGTGGGAGGAAGTATTTGAACACAAACATGATTCGGGATTTATGGAGACTGCTCATGTGAGTTATTCATTTGCATTACTATTTGCTGGCGTAAGCTCATGCATTATGCTCTGCCTTTTATTTTCCCTCCGTGGATCCACTACCACCCTTCACCGCGATGAGCTTGCAGGGAAGAGTACAAGCACATGGTGGGATTTGGGTTCAAGTTCCAGCTTCAGCCAGGCTGTTATGCCCCTGCCTTTCAGCATCTGGGCTAAGAGCTTTTCTCTGATTTATTGCAGGTGTTTCTGGAGTGTGAGGTGAGCGCTACTGCATCTCTGCCACATGTGCTGGCTGTAGATAGGCATTTGTATGAGATTACCTGAGAAATGGGTTAGGGAAACTTTAAAGCTGACAGCACTAATCAGCATCCTGCATACCCGATCTATCAGGCACATCAGATTCATGGGAATGACAGAAATAGCGCTTGTGGGGAAATAAGGGTCAGGAGTGACAGGCAGGGAGGGGGGAGAGAGATGTTTTAAGAACCATGCAGCAAGAAAATGGAAAGAGTTGGAAATGCATTTGCTCTTGCTGCCTGTCAAAAATCAGAAGCTGATGCATGCTTATAAGAGGAGCCATTTTTTGCTTTAGTATCTCAAATTGTAGATTGTTGTTGTCTATTCTGCAGTGGCTGGGCAGAACGTAGCATGGTGAGGTCCTGGGCTGTGGTTGTCTTTGGTTGTCGTCTTTGTGGTACTCTCCTAAATTATAGTAATAAATGTGATAAATTAGAGTAATAAGATATAATACTACTTTTTTTTCTGGTTGTGACAACAGCAATTTGCCTTTAATCAAGAAGTTATATCCTCTGAAATTTCATTTATAGGCTGTTTCCTAAAATTAGGAGCTTAGACTATTTCCTGTCAGTCTTAGTCTGAACTATTTCTCCTCAATTATTTAAAGGTATTAAAAATGCATAGCACATATGCTGTAACAAGTTTAATGAAAGAAAAGATTGGTCCTGACTTTACATGGAATTACACGTTGTTCATTATTTATTGTTATACTTTATTTCATTTGGGAAACAGAATTAACTCAGATGAGTACTTTCTGATGGACGTTACTCAGTAATACCCCCTATGTTGTTTAACATATTTTGCAGATCTACGCATTATGTTTCCAAAGAAAGCTCATTTTCCATTCAAATTAAAATGGGCAAAGTCACTTCTTTAAATTGTAAGAATTTACCGTGATAAAATCTAGTGGTTTTTTTTTAAACCATGTGTCTGTCTCCAGTCAGCCTGGAGGGAGTCAAATAAAAATTTAAGGCAAATCCTTTCTCCTTCCTCTCCTCTCTCTGCCAGTCTCTTCTGCAATATATTTATGTTTTAAGGATCTGGGGTTTTTGCCTTGAAACCATAAAAGAATATCATCAGCAACCTTGTTAAAATACTATTTAGTTAAATGAGTCTCATGTAAATGGTTGGCTATTGTATTAGATATCTATCTCTGATACTTGGCACCTTCCTTTGACTGGAGAGTCTAATAGGTTAGTAAATAGTAAAGCAATTTCACTGGTAATTGGACATGTATTAGCCTGGCTTGATACCCAAATATGTTCTTGGAAGAGCATATATATCAGTTACAGAAAGACATAATACTCCTCTCCTGATGTCATCCATGCAGATATAAGCAAAAGCTGGCAATGCTAGGGACTGTGGCTGACGACCTCCGAGTAGGAGCTGGGCTCTGGGGCTGTGCATCACGGTTACGGGAGAAGTATTTGCATGGACAGATGAACGCCATTTGATTCGGCTCGTGTTTCCTCTCTCACGTAACAGCAAGGCTCACGGGCTGGTTGCAATCTTCTAAATCCACCGCTTCTTCAAGAAAAAAATAGGTCGTTTAAACAACTGTTCACAACAAGGCTGTAGTTTTGTTGCTTAGGAGAAAGGCACTGTATGAGGTTGTAGTTGTCCAGATCTCTCCTTTGGGCTTGCGAGTTGCTATTTGTCAAGGGCTGTCTTATGTGAAGTTTTTCTTAAAACCCGTGACCAGGATTGGGATGGTCCCTTTCCCAGCCTGCACGCCATCCAGAGCCCAGTCAGTCCCTGCATCTCTCTCTCAGCATCTTCTAGTGGTTGCTTGACTTGAGGGCTGATCTCCCCGTTTGCTGAGGGATTCGTCTCCTGCCTCCCTGCTGTGGTATCGCCCTCTCAGGCAGCTGAAGCCCTGGCGTTAGAAACCGTCTGTCTTGTGGCAAGACATCCCCAGCCAATGCTGATGGTCTCCACTGAGAAAATCTCGGCCAAAACAAGGAGTGACCTTGTCAGTTATGCCGGGTGCAGTAATTATGCACATTTGCATAAATGCCGCAAATGTGCTATTGCTTCTAGATGAGCTGGTCCTCACTTAACAGTAGCACAGTACTAAGCCATTAATTATAGGAGTCAGAGGAGAGGTACAGCTGCAGATCTGCCCTGTCAGGATTTATCAGGCTCCATTTTGTAATCAATGGTTTATTTATCAAACCATCACAAATTGTGCATGCGCTCTAGCCACGGTCGGCCGCAGCTCTGTTCAGATATTTCATCTGAATCAATGGAAGCAATCATCTGCTTTGCATCAGGTATCGAACCTGTGCGGGTCCTCAAGTGATAAATGACTTTATTGTCTGCGTGGAATTGACTGGAGCTGATGCCTGGAGCTGGGGGAGTGGCAGTAAAAACACTGAGTTCCTCTGTAACTGGTGCTTTTGTGCCTCTTTCCCCCGCCCCCCACCCCCACCCCCTTCCATCTTGCTCTAGCTTCTGCAAAGCAAATCAGAGTCTTTACTTCTGCACAGCTGAATCTGGTGCAATGAGGGGAGAGGCTCGTGAACCAGGGCAAAAGGGAACATGCTGGAAAGCAAAGTGAAGGGGGTTCGTTAGGTGTAAGGTGCATTAGAAGTCAAGGGGGTGACTAGAAGCGGTGGCCGCTGTGCTGATCTCGGCTCTGACCTCTCCGGAGTAGATGCCATGCAGAAATGGTCCCAATGGGCTTTGGGGATGCCACGGGGCCCTTTGACTTTTAGGGGCTGCTGCCAAAAAAAAGCAAAGCAAACAAAAATGCATTTGAAGCGAAGCAATCCCCAAACCCCTGGAAATACCTCCTCAGCCCTTGTCACTAATGCTGACCAGGCAGGGAGTTGATGCTAAGGTCAACAGATCATAAAATTTCAAAGTACAACAGCAGTATCCTTTTTATTTTTCAATTAAAAAAAAAAATCCGCACAGTGTTTCTCTGTATTTTTGAGGCAGTTGATTTGTTTTGGGAGATGGCAGGGTGTTGGCTTAGGTTCATTTCTGCACACAGGGCTCTGTTTTTAATGAGGACAGCGTGTCCCCTTATAGCCCTCTGAAACTTGGGGCTTTGGAGCTCACAGGTTTTGTGTTCTCGTAGGTTTCATTTTTCTCTTACCTCTGGCCAGAGGTCTGACAAAGAAGCCAGAGTGGCTCAACTCTCATCACTCACTGGGTGTAGCCCCTATAACAAAGGAGACTACTTGCCTAAGGACGTTTTGGTTGGAAACTCACTCCGAGGTCATCGTTCTTGCACCATGTAGTCACTTCTGTTATTGCAACAGCAGAGGCTCTTCCTCACCCATTAATAGGATACAGTGAATAACTTTGGCTGGGTAGCCCAATTCTGGAAAGAAGCCCCATTTAGGGTGCTTTTCATGAGGCCAGTTGAAGTCCACAGAGGTGTCCTGTTTTCTGCAGTGAGCTCCAAGCCTGTGGATGCTGTAAGAGAGAAATCTGACTCTGTGTGAATCCCTTGCCTTTGCACTGGGGATAATTTCAGCCCAGACCTGTGTTCTTGACAGCTAATTCACCTTCATGCGGGCTGCTTTACAGGAGCTATACGATTTGCATGTTGCGTGAGGTCTGTTATTGACATAATGAGGCTTTATTGGATTAAAGGGCTTGCTGCCAGAACTAATTGTTCAAAAGAATATATAGGTTTTTATAAGCCTCCAAAACTAGCCTTTATAAGATCTGCATTAGTATATTTCATGCCCGTGCTAGCAGTAATTCAGGCGTACTGTTCCTCCCTTATGACCAGTATGTACAGGAAGGTAGAGGATTGCTAGGGAGGCATGTCCCCCTGTAAGACCTTGGTATCCAACAGTGTTATACAAAAAAAAGGCTTGGACCAGTGTATTATAAAAATACTGCATTAAATAACCATTAACAACCTGTATTTGCTAAATTATATCCATGATACTTTGTACTCGCCCGCTGACCTGAACATGGAAAGGGGTGGGGAGGTCATTTTGTTTTCTCCTGGGAATAATGTGATCTTTTGTCTTTTCCAAATAGTTAAGTCCGAGTAGGCTTCTCTATGGGCTTCTGGTGGTGGTGTTAGACAGGAAAAAAAACAAGGCATTGAATACTCAAGTGATTCCTCGCCATGCACTCACTTTCAGAAGTATATGCAAAACTTTAAACTAGCGAATGTAGCTGCAAAAGAGCAAATGTGATATAGCTCCACCTCTGAAAGTTACTGACCCTTGGTGTGGGCTGTGCAAACCTGCTCCCCAACTTCCAATGCCTGTGCGTGCTGCTGCCGCTCGCAGCCTGCGCTGTGCAGGACCCGGGGTCATATTCCTGGCTCTGCTACTGCCTGCCGTTGGACATTGAGCAAGTGACTTAACATCAGCATGGCTGTCTTCCCCCTTCTTGGAGCTTGTTTGGTGGTGCATAGCTGTAAACTTACAATGTGGAGTGGAAACTTTCCTGAGTAGAAGCAAGGGAGAGAATTAATTTCCCACCGGAGCTCGCAGTTGATGCTGCGTGATGGGGGTAGCACCAGGGAGCGGGAAATGGATACATAGCCATCTGGCAGCCACAGCCTGCTCCCTGCCTTTCTCTAACAGCTTCCTTGGAAGAGCTGCCTGGACCATATGAACTCGACCTGCAGGGTGGGAGACGAGGGCAGTTACATACCTAAACCACACAGAGAGATAAATAGTCACCTGTCATCTAGGGCAGCTGTTACAAAAACCCACTCCCAAAGGGCAGCTCCGAATAGGTACAAAGCAGCATTTTCAAGGATTTGCAGAAATAAAGGGGAAAAAAAAAAACAGCCAAACCCACACCTGAGTGTTTAATTCAAGACATCCACGCAGTAAGTGTCATCATAGAAAGGGAAAAGCGCAGATATACCTAGTCCTAAAGACCTGCTCCTGCCCGTTAGTGGGTGGTCTGTTCTGGGGGGAGCACCAGTGCAACGTGTGGGTGAAGAGGTCAGTTCCTGATGGCACCAGGCTTTTGGGGTGCATCCCTGAGAGCTGCAGCCTGAGCACGCGTTGGCTCCTGCCTGGGCTGTCCCCTGGGAGCAGGTGAGGACCACATCAGTGATTCGATTGATGTCAGTGGTGTCCCAGCAGTTGACGTCCACCGAGGAAGCTTTTCCACAGTGACCTTAGTCATCGTGATGCTTACTGCCATTATACTTTCAAAAATGTTCGTAGCTGAAATTCAGCTCGAAGTCAGTCAAGCTATCTGATTTACAAAAGGGAGAGCTGCTATGTTCCACTCTAAATGTACATCCTGGTCATTTTTGGTGCTGTATTATAGAGAGAATTTATGTAGAAGATCGAGTTCGTAACTGGTGACCAATACAGTGATACCTTTCACCTGTGTTTACTCTTAATGTTTTCCCCTCCAGTACTGCTAGTAATAAAAACTTAGCGAATATAAGGAATGTGTAAAGCTGCAGATGTTATATTTTCTTTCCATCAACCCATTTTCTGTATAAAAGAGGTCAAATCACATTAGGTTTTTACCATTGAGATCCCATGGCATCAGAGCCATGTGAATCTTTCAATGGAAAATTAAACTAACGTGCTTATATTAACGCACTAAAACCTGCACTGTTTTTTTCTTTTTTCTTTTTTTTTTGCATTAGGGAAATTAATTATCTGACCATAAACATGTATGGTAAAAGATCATGAATGGAAAATGATTACTCTTTTAAACATTTTGTTGGACAGCGAGTTACACAAAAAAGCAGAGATTGTTGCTTCAGAGTTAGTGTCTTGCTCCTCACTTGGGTATTAAATGCATTCAAATTTATACTAGCCAGTTCTTTGGTGTGCAATTTGTGTGCATGTGGATAAGGTTTCAAAAAGTGTTAGGTTTTTTTTTAACCCTCTGGGGACTCTTTATGTGCAAGCCAAGTGCTTCTGCTCACACGATAGAGCAATTTCTTCACTCTGGCAAGTGCTGCTGGATAGAAATACGATAGCAGAGCAAACATTGACTTCCTCAGAATTGTTACTTGTTCAAATAAGGATACCATAACAAAATCTTATATGGGGTCACAAGTGCTCGCCTCTGTTCTGATGAGATCTCTCAATTTTTGGTACATTTCCAAACAAAGGTCATAGTTTATTGAAAGTTGGTGCACAGTATAGGGAATAAACTTATATAGACTCCTGATCTGGAAAATCACTTAATTTAAACTTTGTATCTATGACTAAGTATTTTTCTAATTATTTAGGACCTGTTCCCTAGCTAGAATAGATTGGCAGGGTTTTATTTTGGTCAAAGGACTCATACTGATTTACCCTCTTGGAAAATCTGAAGCTTGATGGAGAAGTTTTGGGGGTTTTTTTGAAAGTTTAGCACTTCGTCTCATTGGAATTGTTTAATGCAGTGCCAATGGAGCCTGGAGTGTAAAGGCATTTTTTTTAATGATTTATTTTATTTAATTTTCCTTTATAAGAGGAAGAGTGGATTTACTCATACTGTATACTATTATACAAAAATCTATCATGAAAACTTGAACCCAAGCTAAGCATGTACATGTATATGCAGAGCCCCTTTCAAGAGCAGATTCACAGCACATACTGATTTTAAGGGGATTAATAATCTATGAATAATACATATCCAAGATACATAGCAGCAGTGTGGGTTTGGAAATGGAGAAAACTTCAGTGAAAGGTGGAGGCTGTGTCCGCAGTGGAAATGGACTCATTGGGGCAGATCATCTCATGGTGCAAACCAGCACAAGGTCTTCTGGCTTTGGAAAAGGGATACCGATATAAAACAATGGAGCATCTAGTTCAATCTGTATAGCATACAGATCTATTACTGTTGCATATAAGTAACAATTTCATACTCGCGTTTTAAACTATTACTCCCTTCTTAAACCGTATGCTAATTTTCTTAAAGAGAAGTCTAATTGCTCTCTTTATATGCAGCTCCAAGTCAAAAGCTTAATTTATCCCTCCAGTTGGATAATTAAATCATACAATGTTCATCTCTTGTGACTCTTCCTGTCCCAGAAATCTTAAATTCTTCTTCTCTAGCTGTCTTCCGCAGAGCACAGCTCCTGACAAAGCCTTCACCTTTAATTTACTTGTGCCAGTAAGACAGCGGTTTGTCTCAGTTCAGAAGCGAGGCTTCATTTTCCTTTCCTTGAGTTTCACTGCGTATTTCTTTTTCTAGAAAAGAAACCCCATCTCTCCCACACGTACCTTCTTTAGGCATTACCAAACAGGATTTTTTTTTTTTTCCCCCTGTGACCTGATTTTGCAAACCTGCAAGGACTCCCGTTTAAATCAGCAGCCTGGCTTGCATGGGTATGGCTTTGGAAATGGATTAACTTGAAAATCAAAAAACGCAATTTGAGTTCCTGCGTAGTGCAGCATGAGTATTACAGTTTGGGGCAGTTAGAGCTAGAGCTGCAAGGGTGAAGCTGCTGCACGGAAACAGGTGATGATACCCTGCTGCAGGGAAGTCCTGGGAGTCACTGATGCATAGCACCCTACAGCAGCAGGCTGCAGAAGTATAGACTTGTATTGGAAAATAAATTGAAGGTCTAGAAGAGTTCACGCTTGGTGAGGCATTTCTATTAGAATTCCTTCCTTTGTAAGGTTCAGCCTCCTTGCTTCATTTCTGTTCTTCAACATAAGAAGTTTTTGAAAGCGCAGCTGTAGATCAAGTAGACCTGGGCGTGAGCAGTCCTGCTAAAGTCAGGAGGACCGTGCACATGCCACAAATGAAGACCTCCTAGTCAGCCTTGCTCAGAGATTTTGCAGGATTGCATCCGATAAGAGGGATCTCTGAAGGTGGTGTGCTTGTGAGATTGTAAGAGATGGTACGACATTTAGTTTGCAAAGTTGCAATTCTGGTGTTGAAATGTTGGTTCTGACGTTATTTCTTGGGTCTAACAGTGCCTATACCTGCAATCATATTAGCTTTGCTTCGCCATTATGCTCTCAGTGGAACTGCTGTGTTGGTGCACATTAAGGCAAGGGTTTGGTGAAGCAAGAGAAGCTGATCATTAAAAAGCTAGCTAAGGACTGGCTTTGTGCCTTGCTTTGTGTTAGGGTACTGGCTTGCCTCTGAGGCTTCACAGCGTAGCGTGTCTACTAGCAATGCTGACTTTTCTTTACTGGAACTGCAGATCAGCATCTCATACTTTCCCCATTGATTTGTAAATGCTTCATGTTTTCCAGTACATTTCATTCATGTCACTATTCAACATCAGTATTTAAACGTCGTTTAAAATGACTACACTGGTTTAGCAGGTGCTGAGGCACTGCTCGCCCTCCTTACCCGTCTTCCCCAGCATCAACCCTGTAGGATCTTCTGTCTCTGCTGTCCCTCTCCCAGCTGACTCAGGGTGACCCCACAGGAATTCCTGGTGGAAAAGCCAGGACATTCCTAATATTTAAATTAAATGTGCATTTACTTGCCATGTGTCCGGTTTGGGTCACACAGCAGTCGATCTTGTGGTGCAGTACCTCGTTGAAAAAAGACATCAGTGCTCCTGATGACATCTGTAGCGTTGGCTTACACTGATAAAGCCCTGACTGCTTTGCGCTTAAATGGGACCACAGAAGTGATGGAAATTTCACTCTCCCTGCAACTGGCCAGAGTGCAGAGGTGGGAGGCATCACAGCTATGGATTTTTTTCCCCTTCCCTTTGATTTTGAAATAGCTCATTTGTCAGATTTCAGGTAACAGTCTTGCTTTTGCAGAGGTGGTGGTTCTTAAGTGAGCAGGTTTGAGTGCAAGTGTGCTGCTGCTTAGTTTGCAGGAAGGTAGACTTTTTTGTTTTGCGGTGAGGTGGCCTGGTACCTATGTAGGCGTTCTTTAAGCATTGCTAATGGTTCTTTAAGGCGTTGTTTTATTTAAAACTTGTAGAAGAGTGATGCTTAAAGAATAGACTGTAGTTGAAAGAAGGGGCTGAATTGCCTGAACTAGTTTCCAGAATAGTTCACTACATGCTGTGGGTCAGCTTTAGCATCTACAAGTAGATTTTTTTGCGCGTGTGTGCATGTTAGCCTTGAGACAACAAGGAGCCAAGCAGGAGGAAGCACTGTGATATCGGGGCAGCGATTTTGTCAGAGGTCTTGTGTGCATCTTGAAAGGTCTGCTCCTGAGATTACCCAGACTGCTGAAGTTGCGCAGAGATGCGGACAAGGAATCCCTTTGAACACTGACCTTTCGCTTTTCCCTTTTTGGTGATAAAATATTCAAGGGAACAGAAAGTGACCCATTTTGTGCGCTGCCTGTCAAAGCGAGCAGGGGAAGGAGAGTACAGCGAGGGCCCAGGTGGAACCCAGTGAATGCAAGTGATTTATGGAGTAGCTGCTTTTAAGCATTTCCAATTACTTCTATCATCATCCAGTAGCGCCTATTTATGGGTATGAGCTTAAATATGTTGCCTAGAAGAAACGGATGGCACAGGCAGCTGCGTGACTGATACGCACTCCAGCATCTCTCTTTGTCCCTCTGCTAACTGAGTATTTCCTAATGATTTTCACAGGGAAGAGAGGGCCTGCCAGGCAACCCCTCCGCTTCAGCTTGGCTTTTCCTCGCTGCATCACAGCTAAGCAAGCAAAGTTGGGTACTTGGTTGCATCCTGAGCTCAGAAATGCCTTGCCAGCCTTAACAGGGGTTTTTTTCTTGTAGGTTCACCTGACCGAGCTGCACATGAGCAGGGAAGATGCTTGATGTGGCAGCTGGTTACACAAGTGTGTGCTCTTCACATCTGGCCCAGAAGCATCCCTGGGCTCTGCCTAGCTGAGGAGCGTCGAGCACCTTTGTGAACCACAGCCACACCACCCCATCAGTGCAGAAAAGTGGCAATCGGCTAGCTTGGAGAGGGAGAGGAGATGCTAACTTACCTAGGCACGGCCTTTTATTTCAAAAAAGGTGCCAGGGTATGTCTGGTAGTACACATTCTCCCAGGGACTGTTTTAGAGTAACCTTATGTAAAAGTGAATGTTTCATTCCTCCTAGGCGTCAGAGGTTTCATCTGTTGTCAAAACAAAACAAAAAACCCCAAAAAACCCAACCAAAAAAAAAACCACAAAACAAACCAAAAGGGGGGGAGGTGGAAATAGCAGCATCTTCAAACAGGAGTGAGTTTGCAAAAGGAGGAGGTTGGGTTGAGCTTACAGTCTGAAGTTACCAAGAAACACCCAAGGCAAAGGAATCAACCATCAAACCGCCTATCGGCTCCACATTTTATGCTATTTAAGGTGGGCTTGGCAGATAGTTTGTGAAGTCCAACAGCTTGGCGCACAGTGGAGCTTTTATAGGGCTTCAGCATCAGTAAGCAGCACACTTCAGTCCTGAGAGGCTTGAAGTATTTTTTCCTCCCTAGTATGGCCATACAAAGAACATATGTAATTACCAGTGGTAGCAATAGATCAGATAAAGATAGGACTTTTAGATGTGACTTAAAGGATGTTACTGGTATTCGGCCTTTATGCCAGAATTCTTGTCCATTTTCAGGAGTGAGAGCTATTTCAGGGCATCTTCTTTATCTTCCCTGCTGCTTTTTACCTTTTTTTTTTTATAAAACTATGTCCTATTTCTGTTTAATGCACTGAAGAGCATGCATTACACTGACATAGCTCCGATTCATTAGCGGCATCTTTAGAAAATGAAAAGTGATCAAATTCCCTTGTCAAGGAGGATGCCGATATAGAGGTCCCTCTTTTCTTAAAAATATAACCTAGCGATAAAACTTAAAAAAACCTTGCACCCAGATAGTAATTATGTGCATTGAAAATGTAAGCCAGGACAGCTGGTTGTACAAAACCGTTCACAAGCAAATAGCCTCTGAAAGACCACTGTGCTATCTTTTCTTCACAGGCACTTAGGTCCTGTATAGTAACCGATTTTATGAAATACAGTATGTCTGTTAACCAACAGAACTGAACTCTTCAGTTGCTTAGTAACTAATCCAATCCAAGGAGGAAATAAAAATAGCATACATAATTTTAGAACCTTTAGGACCTTTGCCAAGCAAAATATTCTCACTAGCAGCAGTCAGGTTTGTGATTTGAATGGGTTCACTTAATACGATAGATTCTATTTGTTTTATGTAGATAAATGGTCCTTGCTTTTCAAATCTGATTAATTATGTATCCGGGCCATTAGGTCTTGTAGCTTCTGTACTCTTCCACAAGTTTATTTAACTAAAAATATAACATAACTAAATATAATATAAATAAAAATGGAAAAATGTTTTAGTTGCCGGCTTCTTTTCAGCCTTAATCTGGTTAAAAAACTGAAGACTGCAGTATAACTCAATAAATCACATCATATTGCCAGGAGGAATGTCATAAGCATCTGCTTAATTCAAGTGTGGGTTTTTTCCTATACTCATCTGTAAAGATCGTTGAGAGAAAAAAGGATATTTTTAAAAAGGTATTATTGCCACCATTGGTTGAAATTGCCGTATAGTGCCATAGCACCGCTTATTCAAGCAAGGTAGGAACCGGATACGTTTAGTTTCTCTAAAAATAGTTCTTTAGCTGACAAAATGTGCCTCCTGTTTTAAAATATATCTCCAAAAATCTAGCATTTGTCTGCATTTTTAGAGGCTTGCTCTGTTTACGCACATTGCCCGTGCGTTTGACAAGTTTCATGCACAAGAATTCTGCAAATTACGGTGAAGATTTGCATTTCTTCCCCACAACTTTATCAGCGTCGCCACTGGATGAAGGATTTGCAGGACTAAATCCTAACGTGTGTGAATAGCGTCGCCAAAGTCAGCGCTCTTGCCCTTGTTCCTGAATAAGGTAGGCGGTACGGGGTCCGATATTCACGTAATGCATGTATTCTGAAGCGGTCACGGTGCGTTGCGTTATCAAAACAGATAGAGCGCTCCTTTCACAAAACAATTTGAATGCCAACTTCCGAGTACATGAATTCTGATTTAATTCCCCGCTCCTCCGAACCCTGCGTTCGGGAAGGTCTCAGGTATTCCTTAATCTCTTTCAGTTCAATAAGTATTTTAATGTAGGGCAAAAAGCACTCAGTCAGTTTTACGTGTCTGGTACATTTTGCTTGAAGAAGAATAAATTTTTTAGATGTAGTGATTCAGCACGTTTTTCATTCCACTTTAGGATTATCATCCTGTAGGGTAAAAAGCTAAATATAGGAAATACATGCCTTGCAAGGTAGTTTTAATACCTTTTGCTTAATGCTTTTTTTGCTGGTGGAGTTTCAGGCGCTGCTATTCTTATTTTCAGCATTGTAATTTATTAATACAGCTAACAGGCTCGTCTGAAGCAAATTAAGATTTTTCATCATTGTGTGCTGAAAGAATAGCATGCCAAATCGAAGAGGAAGTTTCCACTGGAACATCATTGTAATTTGTTTATGTGCCTGAAACCAGGAGAGATGTAGTAGCTATGTCCATGACTGAGGAATAGAGCCGCACGAGTTACCCTGCAAGCCCATCGCGTGGCCCATGGAGATGCCTGGGGTAAAATTTCTGGGCGCAGCAGCAGGAGATGTGCCATGGTCCTCCGCGTTGGCGTTTGGGGTGGGAAGGGAGCTCCTGCATGGAGCCAGTGCTCATTTTCTGCCTGGAGCTCCTGGCCTTTGCCGCCCTGGCAGCTTGCCCAACCTCAAAGGTCTGCCTGAACACTTGTATTTTATTGAGGATTAAAAAAATGCAAGTGCCGTGGTAAAATGCAACTTGATATGCTACTAATTTTTTTCCCCAAAGAAGTTCAGAAAACATGGCGTTAATACAAGGATTTGTGGCCAAAATGTATTATGCAGTTAATTCAAGTGAATTGCAATTACTCTGTAGCAAATAATTACCACCTGTTTCACATCTGTCTCAAATCCACTCAAAATACAGCAATCCAGTCATCATTCTTGTATTATTTACGTAGTTTTATTATTTGCAGTTAGACTTCTATTTACTTACCCGATTCACAACAATTTTTTCATGCCTTCTGTACACAGAATGGTAAATTTAATAACCTCCTTTGGATTTGTTTATAAAACCTTTCATATGTTTGTAATGCATGACAGGGCTCTCGATACGCCGCAGACACTCAGTGGCCTTTTCCATCCTGAACTGTGGCTGGGAGAGTGCCGCTTGCTGCCCTCAGATCTCAACGCCCCCGTTTCACCTTCAAAAATGGTTCACATTAACCTGTCACAAGCGCGGTCTCCCGAGCGTTGTCAAAGTCACCTTTTGCTCCATTAAGACGGGAGCTCCTGGGTTGCTTGTTCAAAGCATTGGGATGAGTAATTGGGATAAGCATTGGGATGCTTTGATGCTGGGATGGGCGTTGCGGTAGATGAGGGATTTTTAGCAAGAACGATCACCTCCTGCAAGGGTGGCCAGGTATGATGGAAATGCAAAGGAAAGACAGGGACAAAAGCCAAATGTACGCTGCTTTAAAATACTCAACGGTCTGCAAGCGGGGCTTGGACTTTTTGCGCTTAGTGCCGATCGTTCTCGCTCACAGCAAGATGTGTTGTCGTAGTGGTTTCTTTTTGATATTACACTTCACAACAAAACGGCGAGTGCAGGAAGGAGGGCGAGGGGTTAATTCCTTGCAGCACATCTAGGCCATCCCCTGAAATCACAGGGGCAAAACCAGCTGAGCGGTGAATCAGGCCACCCTGCCTCTCTGGGACAGGAATAGCAAGAATCAGAAATCTTGCCCTTAGCTGTGCTGGCGTGCAGGGATGCAGAGGAAAAAGGCACGGGGAAATACGGCCAGTTACTCGCCTCTGAGTTTCAGGTCTTCTCCATTACACCCAACTGGTATGTACGGTTTTGCAGCTCCGATATTGAGAGCAGAACATGATCCTCCATACTGTCAGTCTGAGTTAGGGTGATTGGCCTCCCAAGATGTATTTCTGTGGCAACACCCCGTCTCCCCTTAAATTTTCCAACTTAGGTAGGAATTGGTTTTCCATACGGGCAACTCCATTTCATTTCTGTAGTGCCCTGTTTACGTTAACCTCTCTCACAACAGGAACGGTGTTCCCGTCCGCTAGAAGCATCTCTGCTCGGTTGTGATGCAGCGCTCGTGCCCAGCGCGTGCAGATGAGGGAAGTCTGAATGCACGTTTCTGTTCTGACATGCTTCTTCGGGCGGGGAAGGCAGCGATGGGCTGGGATCGCAAAATATTTGTTGAAGGTGGAAAAAAAAAAATTATAGCTAATAAAAGTTAAGCTTGAAGGATTCCAGGGGAATGAGTTGCAAACTCAGCAGCACTATTGCGTGTCTTTGTGATACCTCTCAAAACTGCCTGTCAAAATCTCCCATTAAGGAGCATTGCAGATTAGTAATTATGCGCATCTATTAGCTAAGCATCCATTCTTTCTCTCAAACCTTTGTGGCAATATCTCTCCAAAGAAGCGCATATCTCATCTAGGTGTCTGCTAGATGGCCGTAACACCTCCCCAAGGGAGATGCCTCTGATAACACTATATTAAAGACAGGGCTTGGTTTTGTCTTTTAAACCACTATCACACAAGCCAGTGCACAAGGAAAGACACCTATTATAATTTTGTAGACAAATGCTAACAAAAGCTGCCTGCACACATGCACACACAGAGAAAAATTCAATGTTAACATTGCAGGAGGCTGTGGTGATGACAGGAGTACTTTGTCAGCTCTGCTGGGGAAGAAAAAAAAACCCCGAACTTATTTGTGCAAATAACCCGAGCTTAGCTTCATTCCTGAGCATCCCATTTGCACATATGTTTTGTCAGCTACGTCTTTAGGTACAGATTCTCATCTTCAGATTCTTGTGCTTGTTTGTGTTAAACAGATTAGTGCCATAACAACACATACACATAGACATGAATATTGTATAGCAAGAATCCCAAATACACGGTGGGTTTGGTGTGTTTTTTTTTTTTTAAATGATTGAACTCTCTTATGCTTCATTTTCCTGATTATATTCTGTTAATTAATGGAGAGCAAGTCTGAAAAAGAATTAAGAGCAAAACTGGAGGCAGAGGATGATAAAATCCACTGCTATTAATTAAGCTGAAATCCTCCAAACATACCTCCTTCCAACTTGTTATCTTCCAGACCCTAGATTACTTCATTCTTTCGGTGACTACTGCTAGACAGGCGCATCCTGTTGTGTTAAAGGAGACCAGCTGGATTTAGGACTGTGGCTTCGCATTTGTGGTATGAGTGACCATATGTGATTCTCTGTCAAGTTTGCAGCTTTAATGGGAAATCTCTGAAGTATTTGCACTTTGTTTCATGTTTTTTCACTGGTTTGGTAACAAAAGAGGGGCTGGCTTTGTGCAGCTGGCTTGCGCTAACATAGGTTGCAGTGCGGTCTCTGTGGAGGAAAGGGAAGCTCTTGCACACTTATCCTTAAGAGTTGCTTTGGGATGGTTTTTTGTTTGTTTGTTCGGGGATGTTTGGGGGGGGGTGTTTGGTGGTTTGTTGTTTTGTGTTTTTAGGAAAAAATAGCTAGGACCAGAAACTACATTTCATTAGGGATATAATTCTGAATTCTTATGCTGATCATGGTCTTTATCTGGCTTCAACAGAACTGAGTAATTCTGTTAATTGTTATTGTCTTTCTGCCTGCTTTGAGAAATGTGTGTCTCCAACCTCTGTAGGTCTGGGAACAGAAGGGTAGCTACTTGTGAAAGAAGCGTAACAAACAGCAGATAGAATTTGGAAGAGTTTGTGGTCTCTTTTTCCTGAGAAGGAGCACTGTCAGACCCCTGGTCAACTTTTCTGATATTTCTGATCTCAGCGTAATTTGATTTGAAAGTGTGTAAAGAACGTGCTTCCCATCCTTTTATCCATGTAAGGCTCTACTGTGTCCACCATGTCTAACCCTCTTTGCTAAAAAATCAAAGCCTATATATTTGCTTAAGGTCACAGACCCAAATTTCTCATTTAAGTCTTTTGATGCATATATGTTGTTCTCTTGCACATATGGTAATGGACAGCTGGTATCTCTGGCTGGAGGGAGAAATGGTACATTGTGCAGACCTTGCCCACTAAATTCTGCTGGTGCGTCTCCGTCCTGACCTATGATATCCTTGCTGGTCTCTGAGGTCCTGTCCCGAATGCTTAATATCCTTCCCATCCACTGAAGACTGTAGCAGTGTTCTCTTAGGAGAGGCGCCATGCCACAACACTGAAGAAAATCTCAAATTCCGACAGCTTTATTAGGCCTTCTGTTAACCTGGCCATCATGTCACGTTAGCTCTCCTTATCCCCGGACTATGACTTGGCTGTTAAAGGTATAGTGGACAAGAGTTGAAGGTACCTGTGGCATTTGGCTGAGGGCAGGAGGGAGGAACTAGCATTAATATTAGTCTTTAATTTTATTAAAGCAGAGAGATGAGGAGAAGGACACTCTCTTCAGTCATCAAGATTGAGAAAGTAATTGCAGCCTGAAGAAGGGTTTGCATTTATTGGTCTTCCAGACTTGAGAGCAGTACACGTGGGAGCAAAGGACAGGGATGGTCACACGGATACGGAGGAAATACGAGTAAGAAAATTCCCTTTCTTTTTCACTCTACGCAAGTTTTACTCAGAATGTGCAGTCAGTTTATTATCATTTTTAATGGGTTACTTTCACGTCCGTTCTGTTTGCTCCTCTGAGCTCTCTGCGTTTCAGCCAGAAAAGTCAAATGCCACAGGAAAATCTCATCTTCTAAGATTTGCAGCCTGAAGGCAATTGGCGAAGCATCAAAACTTCCAAGTCAGCCAAGTGTCTTGAAGCCCCCTGTTAAACAGGCACAGAGAGAAAGTGTAGGTTAACACTCAATACCCAGCCCTGGGCTTACCATCTGCCCTTTAGTCGAATACTTACCACGTTTGTATTTTATATTGCCAGTGGCTTGTGGCTGGACTGTATCTTCTCTGCACCTTATCAAACACTGAACATTTGAACAGCGCCTTAATTTTAGGGATCAGTGTTTGTAAACAGCATCTTTTAAGAGAGGGTGGCAGAAAGGGAGCAACTTAGATTTTTTTCACCCTGGACTGTCAAAACCCAGGGACTGAGCAAAGCAGGAAAAGCAGGGAGCAGCTCCCTCCTCCACCAGTGAGAATGATGCTCAGGAGCGCTGGGTTACAAAAGACAGGGGAGGTGAGATGCTCCTTACTGAATTGCTGCACCTTTACGCTTTTCATCCAGGACTTCAATGGTAAAGGAGGAGCAGAGAGGAGGCATCCCAAGAGCGATGCAGGCGTGTGAGCCTCTGCCCACCTCGCGGCTGCAAAAACCTCCATGCTGGTGGTGAGGGATGCACAAGTGCTTGATGGCCTTGCATGTGTTTGGGCAAATTCCTGTCCCTCCCTGTGCTGCGGGGAGGAGGGAGAAAGAGGCGAGGAGCTGGGCACCCGAATCCTGTTTGTGAAGCCTCCATCATTTCGGGTTAGGTGCCAGCACCATTGGTCTGGGGGCTGTGCCTCTGTCACACAGGGAGCGGGTGAAGAGAGGTGGAAAGATCCAGTCCAGTGATTTGTCACTTGGTTTTGCTGGTAATGCCTCTAAACAATGAACAGGCAATCTGGTAACGGGACGTAGATTTCCCAGATGAAAGCCAGCTCGTTGTCACATAGATGTGAGTATTTTCCAATAGGGCTTCTAAAATGGATGCGTTGGCATCCAATTCTTTATGAAAATCATATATATCTAAGTGAAGGTTTTGTTATTTAAGTATACCGAAAGAAAATGGTACACTTAAGTATTTTGTGCATATTTAAAATTCTTTTTCCTTTGAGGCAAAACTTCAATTTTTCTAGAGCCAAAAGATGTTTAAATTAAAAAGGAACAGTATGAAATAAAAACGATCAGCCTCTGTCCCTGAAGAGGCTGTACCACAGCAGAGCATTTAGTAAAGTCCACATCATTACCTGCCCCAACGGTGGGATGCTGTGGGCAGAAGGACGCTTCCAGGTCTTCACAGGCCCTGCTGATGTGGCTGTAGTGTTGGCAATCAGGTAGGTACTACCACACCTGCATTTTATTTTAAAGTGCTGTCTTACTTGCACTGTTCTCTATTGTTGTAAATCAGTTTCCTAAAATGTATGGGTTTTTTTTTCCTCCTCTCAGACACGTACAGTTCAATACTTCTGAATGTTTGATCATATGAGCATTAGACCCTAATCTCCAAGCTGGTAAAAGCAGGTTGTGTGAAGTACCACAGTGAGCTCTGTCATGAAGGTAGCAGTCCTGTCCTGCTGCTACTCGGGTAGTCGGGGAAAGGCTCTGACTTGTCTCAATATTGCATTCAGCAAGCAAATCTTAGTATTGCTTTTAAATCAAAACGGGCAGTGACGCCCTAGACTAGTACGGTGCCTATCAGAAGCGTACATTTCATCTAAGCAAGTCTCAGAGACTATTTATTTTCTCATTATAAAGAATATGCTGGCCTAATGTAAATGTCAGTGAGCTCAGTGCATTTTGTGCAATGAAACGGACAGATCTAAACCAGTAGCAAGAGTCAGGCCTGGGTCCTAGGAACTGCTGAAGAGCGCTTGGGTTTCCCATTTGTTTTTTAAGCGCTCTGCGTTTGAGTCCCTCTGCCCACTACTTTGAGTCTCGGTCGGCCTCAGAAGGGCAGTAACTTTGCACACACCTCTTTCCCTGAGAGGGCACGAAATTATTCTTCATGAAGTAGATGATCTAGCAGGTTGTGGTGTGGGGGTTTTGGTTTGTTTTTTAACAAGTATTTCCTTAGTCTGGATTTTAAACGTTCCATCCACTGTAAGGAAACTGCGGACGAGACGTCCTTCGTGGACAGATGTATGGGTGGGAAGGAGTCTCCAATCCGCAAACAGGGCAGCGTACCAGCCGTGTGGTGTTCAGTTTTGTTGTCCATGATCTGTAACACTTAGCAAGAGACAGTAAACCATCTGGAAGATTATTTTGAAGTACACATGTATTGTTTTGGTGAAAACATCAGAAGAAAAGCCAGAAAATCCTTTTTAATGTCACCGTGATGAAACAAAGTCCCTCTGTCAGGACATCTAAAAGCAATCCTGAAGTCCCCAATGTTAATGATCAACATTGATTACAAGGTGATTTTTCCAACAGAGAATCAGCTCACTAAAAAAGCATCTTGCTGTGCATATATAGCATGTACCAGCCTTTATTAAGGGATCAGCTGATTATTATTCTGCTACCGGCTTTTATTTTCTTCTTCTACTTCCTCTCTTGCAGGAAGGCTGCATACAAATATAGCAATCGATTGAAAGGAGATGTTCTTCCTTTACGAGATTAATCACAAACAGAGGGATGCTGCGTCTGGCCCGTGTGTATGATTGATCTTGTAGGAGGAAATGCAATAGGAAACTAATGCTTCCTTTTATCCAGTAAGCAAAGTTCAGAGCTGTTTACATTCTGCTAGGTAAGCACAGCTGTCTAAAGACGTGAAGACGGATGGACTGTCCTGTCAGCACAAATTCATGCCGAGGTAACAGGCTACGCCGTCTCTGCAGACCTCTCTCCGGCCAGGAGGCCGTAGGGCCAGAATCGCTAATTTAGCAAACAGCTTAATTGTTTCACATTTTAATTAGCGGGGAGATCCAGGCAGAGCCGATGCGCTACAAGGGGCAGCGGGGGGAAGGTGTTGGTGGACCGCGCTGGTGGGTCCGTGGGGGAGGAGGAAGGCTCCTGGTGATGCCGAGCGTGGGGCGGCCGTCGCAGGGCAGCTTTTCAGCAATTGTAAGGGTTTTTTTCTTTAAAACCTGGCTGGCGTAAGGAGCGATCTGCGTATTCGCTCTCAGTAGCTCACAGCGCGTAGCTGTGGAAGCACCTGCAAAAAGTGCGGCGCTTAGCTGCCCTTGTTTCTATTTGTATATAAATATAATCTTACGAGCCCTGGATTTGGCTCAGGGTCTTTCTGAAAAGGTTCCTTTCGTTCTCGGGCACAGGCTGGCACTTGTATTTAGGCTGAGAAACAGTGTCAGAGGTGACAGATCCAGCTTAGTGACTCAGCCTTCTTCCTCGCTGTATTTTAAATAATGGATGTGCTACTGCTGATATTTAACTCCTGCCAGAGCTGCTGAAATACATGGTGTGTTTAAAATACTGATACAACATTGAATCTCTGCTCAGGCAGAGGAGGAGAGCTCCACCTGGGATTGGATTTCTCAGAAGGAAAAAGAAGTCAGAGCCGGGAGGAGGAGGAAGAGAAGGGGGGGCAGGAGCCCAAGCCATAATATCTTGTAACGGTGTAAAAATGCCCTTCACCCGAGACAGTAAAGCAGTCAGCTCTAGCAGCGTATTGACGGAGAATCCTGAAATCGATGCTGCAGTCTGCGTTATATTTATACAAGCATATGCACTGCGGTGATGACGGGGGAGAGAAAGGGCTGTTCCCTGCGTTAAAATAATTAGTGTAATAAATACAGCCTGGCGAGCGCCAGAGGAAGTAGGCATCCTTTTGTTCACATCTCGCCACTTAGAGCTGGGTAAGCAATTCTTGCGGAGTTCAGCTCAGAATTTACTTACCCTTTTATTCTCTGTCTAGAGGTCTCGAGCAGGATGCTCTGCTGATGCCAGAACTAACAAGCGACGCCGGATCTCTGCTGCCTTAGAGCAACGTCGAGGATTTCGGGGGTCTTTTCTTTTTCTTCTTTCTGTCCATGCAAATCCTGCCCGGTAAACATGGATCCGTTTGCTGTTTAGCAGTCAGTTTGCTAGGCTTGACAAAGTTTTTTGCAATAATTGATGTTCCTCTTCTAATAATTAATGTTAATGAGTCCACTAAACAGTAAACAAGACAACAAAGAACTGTTAATGAGACAGTCTTTACTCATTTGTTTAATCTTTTAGTAAGATAATGGGCGATAAATATATCGCTATTCAGCCATCTTCAAGTCCTTAATGCGTGGAGAGTGTTTTAAAAAGAGATTTGAGCTGATTTTTTACACTTGCATTTAGTAAATTCAGCTGACCGGGTAGGTGGGGCGCCTGAAAGAGTTGGGAGACCTATATAATTAAGTGCCTTGACATTCTGCTGCTGAAGGACATTGGCGGATATCCAAATGCTCTGTTCTGCTCTCAAACCATTTAATTGAAAGCATATAAGGGGGGGACAGACACAAAAGAGAGGAAGATCTTGGCAAAAACCTGATGTGTGGGTTTTCGCTATTGGATTGACCAGACAGGGCAACAAAGCTGATAAAACAGGATTAGCAAAATTGCATTGTTGGATATTATATGCTGTGTGACATGTACTACAGCAAAGGAATTTGGCAGGATTAACCTGCAGAGGATAAAGATGTACCAGACAAGAGGGCTGAATTAATAGACTGCTGTGACCAAAGCAAGGAAATCTATTTGCATGGGATATTAAGGGCGGTAATAACCTTGCAGGGTGGGGTTGCAGTTGATGTCCTGAGTCCTGCTCACCACCTGGAAAATGAGCATACAAAAACCAGCTTGTTGGCATAGTTTCTCGTTACACTTTCCTGTTTCTAAATATTTTTTAAAAAAAGCTAATTCCTAGGCAGGATTATCTGTTACTGTTTTTTTTTGTGTTGTGGTTGTTTTTTTTTTTTCCCTCAAACTGAGAAGTTTATTTTCCTATTTATAGGAGATGAGATTCTTCTTCTAATGCACTAGTGTCATCCTAATGTAAATATTTGGGTTTGGTGGTTTTCCTCAGGGCTTCTAGACCCAGCTGGCCGGATGGCATGGGGGAATGCAGTTCCCTAGCTGCTTGTTACTCAGCCGTTTAGGAGATTGTACGCTTACATATGCGTAACCTAACTGAAATCGTAAGAAAGCTTTCAAACTATGTAGTGTTAAAGAACATGAAACCTATTGCCAATAGATGGGTGAATAAAATCATACTAAGTAAAAATGGGAGAATATTAAAATTTCAGCTCAGACGTAGTCTAAGACTACGTTGGACTATTTGACCGAGGGATTAAAGAAGCAGAAAACCAACCTCTATGTCAGGTACATTAAGGGGAGAGAAGGTCTTAGATTAAGTGTTCATTTCTCACTTGTACAGCATATAATACTGTGTTTTACTTGAAAAGGCTTTTAAATTGGCTTCTTTGGGGAGCAAGCAATGCATATACAGTAGCCTGCTTTTTTTAAGTAGTCTGATATACTTCAGCGCAGATTGCATGAAAGGTTTCAGAAGGATTTAAACAACCTCGAAAAAGGCTCATATAATTTGTTTTTCTTTTCCCACCCACAGTACTAGTGGCAGACTTTAGTGTTCCCATGGAACAGAGAACGTACAAAAAGTATTTGGCATTACTCTGTGTGTGACACAATGTGCTTCATCAAGTGTGCTCAGTGCCACCACATGCGGTGAAAGATCTTCTCAGAGGAGACGATTCACCTTCATCCAGCATTATCGTGTCAGCATTGATCAGCACCAGCCACAACACAAGTTCAGCTTTCAGGCTCTTCCTTTCAGGGTTGAAGGCTGAATAATAGATACGCATAAAAATACATTGGGTTTTTTCAACGTGTTAAAATTCCAGAAACTGCTCTTTAAATAAAAGCTCTGTTAGTACAACATGCCTGAGACTTTACAAGTGTGCACACATGCACAAGTGTCAAGAAATTTAGCTCCATTTCCTACAGCGACTAAATTGCATAACCTGTCTCTCTGGGATATCTTCTGTTAGTGCATATG
>NW_008824808.1:954191-960559 GCF_000699105.1 Pygoscelis adeliae
AACGTGACCACATCTCCCTTCTCTGCAGGGGAAAGGCAACGCATGAAGCTTCCTTTGGATTAAATTGGGCGGTGGGCATGGATGGGGGGGATGCTTCCTTCGTCAGTAGGGTTGGAAGTTTTGCCTCCACATCCAACCCGTTTCAGGAGAACTATTAAAAACCAGCAGTTTCTCCCTGGAGGTTTGCTAGGCTTCACATCGCTTTCTTGCTGTCGTTTGCTTAAGGACTCCTGCATTGGTTCCTCATCCCAGGGATAGTCCTGAGCTGATTCACAGAAATTCTGCTTGCTTTTGGGTTTTGGTTGCTGAGGAAAGTCTGTAATACACAGGATGAAGTTCATTATTTGCTTATTTTTTGCATGTGCTTAGATGAATTAGCCCAATAAGGAGTTGTTGGTAACCCTTTAGAAAGACCCAACCATGTCAAGTGAGTCATTGTCCCACCGGTGCAGCATTTTGAGGGGAACTGGGGAGAAGCGCATGTCTGTTTCCACCTTTTTTTGTCTGCTTGAAAAGCTGCAGGACCCATGCCCTCCCCAAGGCCATTCCTGTAGTACTGCAGCATTGCAACACTGAACTCGTGTGCTGCCAGAGATACATGCTGCATGCAGGCTACGATGGCCAGTGTGCTCACCAGCGTCAGCCTTGCGCAGGCGAGGCAGATTTCTTCTTCCCTTGAGCAATACGGAAGTCCCAGAATCTGTAACTCCCTGTCTGGTTTTAAAAGAAGATCAGCTTTCCTGGTCAGCAGCGGGTTATGTCCCTCAGCTTCTGTGAGCTCCTGAGGGATGGACAGCTCGGAGGGGAATGAAGGGCCTGCAGACTGGGACATTCATGGGTCCCAGCAGGACTTCTGTGGGGTGGGGGCACCTTCCTGAATGCCAACACACTGGGTAACTTCTGGGAACGGACCACGCATGTGCTGGTGTCTCACCCACCTCGAAGGAGCGGACAGGGTGCAGGCATGAGGGTTAATGGTGGCGTTGTGCTTGGGAGGCCACGCAGTCCCTGGGGCACTGCTCTTCTTCTGACAATGCCCTGGGATCTGTGGAAAAGCAGCCTGTTTCTCCCGTGTCTCTGAGGGCTTGGCAGAGTTTCTAGGTTGCTTCCCCCGCCTGCAAGCCTCCATCCCTCCTGAGATGTGCTCAGGAAGTGAACAGCAGGAACACAGTTCTACACGTTACCGGCTTCGTGCTGCAGTGCTCGCCTCTACAAAGCAGTAGGTCTTGAGTGTAGAGCCAGTTTGCTATTTCTATTTCTTTTTTTTTGGAGGGGGGGGGGGGGGGGGGAGGGGGAAGAGTTTCGTTCAAAAACAATGTTTATTTTGAGCAGCCTGGGCAGAACTGCAAAGCATTTCAAGAGTAAAGAATATTTTCTTTGTTAAAATCTTTAAGCAAGCCTCGTAGCAGTGAACTGATGATAGGGTAACATTCCTCACTGCTAATTATAAGCAATGTATTAAATTTCATTCAATAGTAAAGTAGCATAGAAACACAATGAAAAAGCTACTGCGCGTGGAGCACCTCCTGGCTGCCTCTGCCCAAGCCCAGACCTGCAAAGGTAATCAGGTGCTCAACTCCTATTTAGGCACCGGCCTCCCACTGAAGTCTGAAATAGAAGTTAGGCCCCTAAATATCTCTGTGGGTCTGGCCCCGAGACCCTGCCTTGCTGTGCAGGCACAGGGCAGTGCTGTCAGCCATGCGGTCACTGCCTGTTTGCATGCTGTGTGAATGTTAAGGAACGGGTAACTTTTACTGAGCCATGGCAAATAGTAAAAAAAAAAAAAAAAAAAAAAAAGCCTCTGCATGCTCCATGTGTAGTTCTCCTTAACAGTTGTGTCGGCGATCCTTGCCTGTGACCAGTCCTGATCCTTTCCCTATCTAGACATCTGATCACGTGGTCTCTGTAAGAAATGCTGTATGTACCAGGAAAGAAGCCAGACTCCTTGGAAATGACACTAAAACAGCCCTAGGTGTGTTGTAATGAATGAAAAAGCACCAAAAATAAACAGTGGGGTTGTCCCGAAGTGGTACCAACAGCTGCTGTCCTTGAAATAATGAAGAAGTTTGATTTTTGCATTGCTTAAGTAACCCCTCAAATTAATAGGTGTAGAGGGACAGCGAAGCATGCTCAAGCCCGCCCTGTCCAGAGCGGCCCTGTAACACATGCCGTGCATTTCAGGTCTGAAATGCAGGCTCTTCCCTGCCTCCTCCCTCATACAACGCTAGCGTGCTGTTAGTTTGAGGGGAGCGGGTTACAGCAGAGCACTTTCCATCCGAAACCGGGTCATTTTCATGGAGGTCAGCACAAAGCCAGCAAGTCAACCTGAAATGCTGTTCAGTTTTGATCTCCGAAAGCAGCCATCTGCACTTGGACTCGGGATGGGGTTTTCACTGGTGGGGTTTTCCCTCCTTCCCACCTCCCAAGATAGACTGGCGATACGCTCTTCGGTGTTGGCTGGCTGTTCTCTTGTATGACATAAAACACTGGATATGTCTAAAGCGTGGGGAAATGCAGAGAGCAAACAATCAAGGTAACATAGAACGGATGAGGGATTTTTTGAAAGTTTTGTTATCCTGACTCCTCTGATTGAAGCTGGCAGTAAAAACGACTTAAATCCCATCCTGGATGTATGATTGCTGGCAGGGATATAGACATAGGGGAGAGTCTGGATATACACAAGATCAGAAATAGCATGGGACAGCCTGGAAATGCACATGAAAGGAGACAAAGATGGTTACATTAGACCCATCCTAATCTTTCTGTTCAGGTGGGCTTCCTACAAAAGTAACCCTGAATTCACTTCACAGCAGAAAGTCCACACCGAACGACGTGAACAACATAAGAGATGTATGGGAGGCTCACTCGTACTTTAGGAGAGGGCAGTCTGTTGATGCAGGCTAGCATTGCTGGGCTTTTTTTCATTGATTAGAGGAAAAGCAAGACCGTGTTTCTAATTCAGGCGCTATGGCAAGGAGTATGAATTTGTCAACCCGACATGCGAAAAGTCTGTTGTATTAAACTTGTGCTCTGCTAACAGTGTGCTGTGTGTGGTAGTCTCATTGTTTATTATAAAACCTTGTTTTAACACTTGATACCTTTCACTCCAGGGTTTGTTTCATGGGGTAAAATACACAATTCTTCAGAAACAGGAGGCAGCAATTAAATAGCCCCAATAACCCTTGCACACATACCCCAGTTTACATGAGCAGCTTTCATATATAGAACAAAACACTATTGCATCTTTTTTTGTGAACCAGAAACCTATTTGACCTATTCAGCTTCTGTTGGTAAATATGCATAACATGTGAAATAGGTTAATGCTTAATATCCACTGGTGGGTGACCTGATAGACTATCTCCATACTTCTCTAAGTATGATATGTGGAGACGGGTCATTTTCAGTTCCCTTCGCTAAAGAATTTCTCAGGAACGTCACACTTCAGAGATACCTTTGGGGCATTTATTGTACTCCCTGTTTCTAACTTGAATCCATCACGCTTTATGCTCTTCTAAAGTGATTTCCTAGCAAATTAATGCATGCCGTAATGTAGCACTGCTGCTGAAAATCAAGCGCTCCTGCTTGTCATTAAGGAGCCTGATCCTGTCATCTCATGGGGTGGATTGCAGGCTTAATAGCTGACTGTCGGCTTCAGGTGGTGGAGACAATTTCTGTTTGCTCCCTTCAGCAGTTAGAAGTACTTGACGTTAGCATGTGCCACAGTGAAAGGTGAATGCACAAAATAAATAGTTCAAGATGGATTTTAAATTTGTGTGAGTGTTATTCTTAAATAAGCACTTACAGTTCCTGTTCATGTCAACCCCAGTTCTGGCTGTTGAGCTGGAAAAACGGGCTCGCTGGGTTTCTGGGTAGCCCCCAAAATGGGAGGCCCTTGCAGTCTGTGGGCACGCCTGGAAAGCTTTCTGGGGCTTTCCGAGTCCTTTCTCCTACTTGTGTACTATTATCAAAAATGGTAGTTTACTCCCCAAAAATACCACGTTAGAATTGTTGAAAGGCCTAATTTTATAATCTTAATAAAACACTGTGCTCAGCGGTGGGGAAAAAAAAGAGCAAAGTCTATCAAAGCTGAAATGCTGGGCTGTAATCTCTCATGAGATTTTTTTATTTTTAAGGGGTTGTTATTCCAAAAGTGCTTTTTATATTTAAGCAAATAATATTTCATTTCACCCTCAAACCCTTTAAAATCTAAATCTGATGGGTTTATTTTCTCAGCGCATCCACTTAGTACTACAGATGTTCTTCAATTATTTTGAACGGCCGTCTTTGTTTCTTTCCTGGGCTCACCAGCAGTGCACGTAGCACTTCAGAGAGTACCATCCTTGTAAATTTTGTTCTCTTTCCCCTGCATGCAAAAGCCAAGCTGACAGGCACAGTAGGGCTCAGCATCTCTCACTTTCTGTGTTCGCATGCACACTGCTTTGTTATCGTGGGGTTCCTCATGAAAAGTGCCATTAACGGATTTCCTTTTTGTCTCTTTAATTGGGCTTCCTCTTTTGCAAACAACTAATATGAAATTAAAATGCTATTTCAGGCAGCGTTGCAAAGCAAACAGCAGGTGGGACTGAATTTTGGTACCCACAAGCCTGAGTCAGGTTTTAGTTCAGTGCTATAACAGCATCTCAATAGGAGGGAGAAAATACAGAAACAGTCTTCAGGCATCCTGACACTGAGCAAGAGGTGATGCTAAGGAGGAAGAAAAGGGGCTTGGTCACAGCTACTGTTTCAAAAACCAAAGCAGGATTTTGATAGGAAAGCTGATCGGATGAAATAACCTGTGAAACTCCCATCTGTTTATTCTGTGCTTGGTGCTTTGAAATTATTTCTATGGGACTTGTGCTTCATCCAGCACATGGCAAAAAGATGGCCGATGGCAAAGAAAGCAGGAGAACAGAAAAAGAGGCCAAATGAACAAACAAAAAGGAGTTGGGAGGGAAGAGGACAGGGTCCCTGCAGCAGACATTGAGGCTATGAGGCCGGTCTGCCTCACCACAGCCGCCCACCCCACCAGCAGCAGCAGGCAAGGCGATGCCAAAGCCGTGAGCCGGAGAGCAAGCGCCGCTCAGCTGACGGCGCTGAGCGGACGATTATCTCGCTGTGGTTGAGGCAGATGTGAAATGTAGGTCTTGGGCAGCAGAGACAACATGCTACTTCAGCGCTTGATTTCCATAGCCCTGTATGCGTTGCTGTAAGGTGATTGCTCTGCAGTGCAGCGTGCCTGGTGATGCCCAGCTTTGTCGCCCTGTAGTAAATGATTGACAGCGATTTTTACAGTTCACAAATGCAAATATGTATATTAGATATGTATTTTTAAAAAAAATCAGAGTCCTCCCAGTATATAGTCAGGCCTCAAGCATGCACATAAAAGGGGCCAAAACATCTCCATTGTGCAATGAAGTGGCACCACGAAGAGCGTAAAAATCACGAAGTAAGGCTAAATAACCATTTCACTCAAAGGTTGATGTAAACAACAGAAGACAGTAAGCAGTCTCTGAAGATCGCATGAACTATACAGAGAAGTTTTATAACCCATCCCTAAGGAGAGTCTGCCTGCTTAAAAGCCAAAGCAATGGAGACTTTGCTGTGTCATACTTCTTGTCTTTATTTATATGGGAAATTACAAAAATTATGATGCCTCTTTGACAAACAGTTGCCTCTGTTCTTTAACAGGACTAACTACATGTGCCTCAATAAATGAGTTTTTATGTTGCATTTGATTAAACCTAGTCCTCCAACCATGCAGTAGCAGAAAGGAGCTGCCTACACATGCGAGCTTAGTGCATGCATCTCTTGCCGCCACCGAGACCATTTTGAAAAAGATGTGCAAAACAGTCCAGTCAGCGGCTCTCTGATGCCCACTTCATGCCAGGAAAACTCCTCTGCTCCCAGGGGGGCACAGGCACTGTGCCAGGTGCCAGGTGGGAGGCTGGGACCAGGCACCCACCCCTGTGCCACCGCAGCTTTGTCCCCCCCACTGTTCTGCAGATCCCAGGGCAGGGGATGGGCTGGTTTGTTTCTGGGCTGGGACAGCACAGAAAAGCAGAACTGGGAAGAGACCTGAGGTGTGTATTAGTATTTTGAGTAAGTGGCATCTCAATGATTCAGCTAAAAATTTCAGTGGTTTGGGAAGAAAAGCCCAAGTCGGGAGGAGAACTCTTCCGTGTATATCAAAACTCAACATCCAAATACACCTGAAGTGGTTTTTAAGAGGACTAAACCTGTATTTTAATTCCTTCCTTGGCACAGGGGGTCTCATGCCCTGAACTCCTTCCACCCTGGTCTCCTTGCCTCCTTGCCATTTGGGATGTGTAGCTGCAGTAGCACACCATGTCCCCGGGCTCACCGGAAGA
>NW_008824808.1:960619-979923 GCF_000699105.1 Pygoscelis adeliae
AAATAGCAGCCGTGGACTGAAGCGGCTGATAACACTGCAAATTACATTTCATTTCCAAAGCTCCGGCTGAATTTCATAGCCACAGAGCCGCCAGATCAGGTAGAGGTCTGAGGAGGCAGCATTTTGTGCTGGTGTTACCCCTCCCTGCTGAAGCGCATTTCTGCAGGAGAAGCTGAGAAATTCTTGTAGCTCACACCCATTACGATAGCGAGGAGCGCTTGGATTGTGTCAGAAAACAAGCCTCGTCAGCTGGTGTAGAAAGTCCTTGGGCAGGCCAGGAAAGGTAGCGAGGTGGCAGGCGAGGCCCTGCCGGGAGGAGGGCAGTGACGGGCACCCACCCAGCTGCTCCCCTCTCCAAAGCCTCCCCTGTTGGCTGAAACACAGGTACATGCCCACCACCCTCAGCCGATGAAGAACAAGCCGGTCTTCTGGAAAAGGCACCGCTCTCTCCGCACGCCCGATAGCTGGCTGTATTCCTCGCCAAATGGCAAAAGGCTTTAGCACTGACAACCTACAGGAGTTTTACATGACTATTTTTTATGATGTAAAAATACTGGTTTCCATAGTAACAGCCACATGGGCCAGCACTTACCCCAACTCTGGAGATACACTGCAGAAAACTCTCGGAAAATAAAAATCCCCGCGTGCCCCAGGAACCACTGCACATCCACAGAGTGTTTCCAGGGAAAGTACTCCTGCACTCCATAACCTCTCCCTTCGCTAGGTTTCAACATATCTAGTTTATTTTATTGTTCCAGATAAACTTCTGTTGTTCTACCACAGGGACCTCCAGAGAGACCCGTCACACAATGGCAGCATCTCCCACGTCAGCTGCAGTGTGTGATAACTCTCTGGTGAGAAGCAGCAGCTCTTTTCCTCCAGGAATGGTTTTTGATCTCTTCCCACTTTCAGCTAGTCTAAACCCAAAAGTATTGAAGCACATTCTAGCGGCTGCGTTGCTGAAAAAGCCTTTCTAGTTTTATTACTTGGATTAAAAGCATACTGTCTTCAAGTCTTGCATTCAAAATGGCAACGTCTTTGCTGCTTAATGACAAGGTAAGGGAAGCAGAGCTGGTGACTGCTCCCAACAGCACGTGCCAAGGGAACAGCATCACTCATCCTGTCATGAGGGAGAAGTGTCTGCTGTCAGGGAAAAGTAACCTAGAAATCTGTGTGTGTCATGTCCCTTCCCCCGCCGCAATGGGAGGTGGTGCATGCCCTGGTGCCAAGGCGAGAATAACCACAGGGCTGGGGCAGCCAAAATGAGCTTTCCATGCTCTGGACTGCAACAGGCGGCTCAGTCATGGGCAGCTTTGGGTGGAGTTGTCTTGTTTTAACCCATGTGGAAGAAAGTCCACCTAGTGGGGGGGGGGAGCAGGGTTTGCCTTTGTAAACAAAGTAGTTATATTTGTGCTGGGGAAAAGGCAGACGTTCACCAAAAAGCCTCCCCGTCCCTGCCAGGATGAGCAAGCAGCTTTCCAACCGTTAACACAGATGCCTCCAGCACGGTGCAGCCGACCTCCCTGCTCAGCCCCCACCCTTGGCTGCCCGTGTCCCAGGCACATCACAAATTCGGGCACCTTCACTGGGGCTGCAGCTTCATCCACAGGAGCTGAAGACTTACTCCCTCAAAGCCAAGACCCAGAAAAAAACCAGATTGCTAAATACAGATGTTTCATAGTGACTGAAACATTCAGTGACCAAGAAAATCCTCACATGAGCTTTCTTTTTTAATAAAGCAAACTGCAATGCCTTGTCATGTGAATTAATATCCCTGCAGCATGGCTTTGTGTATTTATTCCTTACTGATGTTGCTTTTGATCACTACTAGATGAAAATGAAATCTTGGATGCTTCGGGGCTGCTGTTAGGAGAGATTCAATGAGATGAAAACGCATTTCAGGAAACACCACTGAAGCCAGTTTTTGTTTTAATTTCCAAGGACATGCAGGGCTCCAACTCCCCAGAGACAGTGTCACAAAATGAGTGATTTAGATTGCTTAAAGAATCACCATCAAAGGTATTAGCAAAAGTGGTTTTAATATGATGTTGTAAAAGTGTGACTTAACAAAGTTCGATGGCAACGTTCACCCTATTAATTACTGCATGGAAGAAAGATACAAAGGAAATCTGAGTTACACTCGAGTTAGAATGATTCACAGAGAGACCAGAGACACAAAGACTGAGGAAGACCCTCCCATTGAGTCACGAGGTTCAGAGTGGACCCCCTTGCTTTCTAAACTCCTTCTCAGAGAGGAGTCTAGGTGCGGCTAGGTCCAAACTTAGTCTCAGACTTGGTCAACGGTTTATGTCTAAGGGATTGTAAATGCAATGTTTCATTAGCATCAATTCAGCATGCAATCAAAGTTACCAGGACAAAATCAAAGTTACCGTACTACAAGGTTATGCTTGATAATGGTCACTTACCAAAGATCTGTCGTTGGTAAAAGGTCTCTCTGCTTCGAGGAGCAACCTTGAGAGGTGTCCCAGCTCAAGGGGAGATCACCGCCATGCAGCCACGCTGCCTAGCAGGGAGAGCTCAAAGAAGGCTCACCTAGGCTGTCATATTTATGGGATAAAGTGATTGGCTCATAGTCAAATTACATGCGATGGAAAAGGTATGCATGAGACTCCTTGTACCCACAATATTCTTTGTTCCTTGATAAATGAGTCTTGGAAAAGCCACCCGCTATTCCTGTGTTAATCGCATGATCGGAGATCCAAGCTCATGCATCGATGGTCACTCTGCTCCTTTGTGGATTTTCAGAGAACAGATTGAAACTAGGGGAGTTCACGCCTGGCTCTGGCTCAGGCCTTTACCCCTTCAGAGCCTGTACCAAACCACCGCCAGTTTGGTTAAGGGGTTGAGTGCATCCATCACAGACAGGAGGAATTGCAGTTGAAGAAAGGCACGCTGAAAACTCACATCAAAATTCTGTCCTTCCAACCCGCAGAAGCAAATATCATTCAGAGGCACTGCTGTTATCTCCCTCAGTCACAAGACTCTTCCTTTTGAGGGCAGTATTTGGGAATCCAAGTCCCTTTCTTCACAGGCTTTTTGAAGATGACGTGGCCCCTGAGCACAGACCTCAGCCAAGGCTGTAGCACCCCAGCATGCTCTCTACATACTGGTCCCACAACCTCTGTCCATCAGTTCTTCAGTCTGCCCCATCAGTCCCCTCTCCGGGTTACTCAAAACCTCACTTTGGTGACTGACTTTCTGCCTGGCTCATGGCCTCGCAGACAGGTCCCCAGCTGAAGCCATCACCCCTTGCTTGGGGAGCATAGGGAGCTTATCCCTGGCTGAGGTCCTCTTCTCACTCTAATACAGGATAACCTCCTTTCTCTTCTCGAGTTTATATCCCCACGTCCCCATTTGGGAGGTGTACCTGGTTGGGGAGGTGATATGAACATCAGATAAGGCATGAGGTGCTCCTGTTACTGAACACTTGTAATTACACAACGGGCCTAAGGCAAATAGTGCCAGAGCAGATGATTTATGCTGTGTAAATCACTGCTTTTCACAATCTGCTTGGTTCAAACATGACATCAATCAGTTTAACCTACATCTGAAGAATCAGGTCTCTTCTTCTAATTTAAGCACATGAATGGAATCCACCGAGTCTCACAGTTAGATCTGGTCAGGAAAAAAAAAGCCTTTTCCCCATACTTTCATAGAAGGAAAAATCCATATTTGGAAACAGTTTAATTGAAAAAGTCAGACGCTCTGTTATTGAACATAACCCAGATTAAGAAACCAAACTCCAGGATTTTCTCAGAGGGGAAAAAAAAATCCAAACCACTTCAAAATGAAATTTTTCCTATAAAAATTAGCATTAAGTGGGGGAGAGCAAAACTTCTGCACACACTAGCCTCCCCCCCACAGCGCAGTGGCAAGGGTCTGGGTGCCCTGTCTCCTGTAAGGGCGTAGGGTGGGCAGGCACAGCTCTCTCCTCCTGCCACTCCTGCTGTGCCAAGGGGGCTTAAAAGGCCAAGAAATTTGTCCCCTTACAGATTTTCTTTCAGCATTTCCCCAGCTTTCTCTGTATATGCATCGCACATAATGCAGTGGGGTTATGACACACAGCAGGGTTTTCTAAACACTTGTAATAATAAAAAGTAATAATAAAAAGCCCCGACCGTCCCCATCTGGGTGTCTCACAGGAATGGATTCAAAGAACTCATGGTCTACAAACAGGGACAGAGCTTACAAAGATGCTGATGAAATCCCACCACCCTGTTGCAAGGTGGGGAGGAGACCTCTGATGCTCTACAGCCCCTAACTGGGTCTCAACCACCCACATGACCCTTTTGGCCCAGTTTCAATCTAGATGTCCACACCTCTCCAAAGACTTGATTAGATTAGAGAAGTAAACAAATTAAGTTTGCTGCCACATCAGCCCAAAAACCTTGTAGCGAGGAAACAGACCTTGGACCTGACATTCTTAGCAAGACCAAATGAAACCCTCTGACATGTGTGAGGCTTGTTGGGGCTGTGTTTCTATGCACAGACCAGCATCAGCCATCTGCCATATGAATATAATGATACAAATATATTGGTGAAGTGATTCAGGAATTAAGGAATAAAAAAACCTTGTACCTTCCTCCTCTCCAAAACTGTAGGTTGGGAGGGAAGGAGATAGCTGAGAAGAGACCCAGTGCCTTTGGGAAGCAAAAAATGTTACATCGTGTTCATTTTAATTACCCTGTGAGGGAGCACAGCAGCCTGGGTGAGTCTCCCGCTATCCCACGGCAGGGTGTTGTTTCAGTGTAGTAAAATACAGCAGAACAAATACCAACCCAGACCTGAGTTTCTGAAACTCTCCATCAAGTCTTTCCTCTTTCCCCAGATAACCCAAGCTCTCTTATATGGCCACAACACAGTAATTTCACCTTCATTTAGAGCAGAAGATACTGAAATGGAAACTTGGGGGGGAAACCCTTCCAGATTGAAATCAAAACAAATCACTTTTTTGCATATTAATAAGGCTCCTGATTGAAAGCGTTCTAGCTGTTCACGGAGGAATATCAGCAGTAGATGCTGCTAATTTAAGCCTGGCTAATTAAAAGCAAAAAGAAAAAAATCACTCCCCTAGAAACAGCCGCATGCAAGACACACTCACCCAGCACATTTCATCAAGCTCCGCTTATTATATCTGGGTTTAGGGAAACAATCCCATGGCTTTTTTTTCTCTCTTAATGGGTGGGGTTTTCCCACCGCACGTTGCCTCCGGCACCCTGCCCCTCTGCGGAGCAGGCAGCAGTGACCAGCGGGACCCGCAGGGACATCCGTGGCTGTGACCGGTTTGGGGCTTCAGCAAGGCATCACCAACAGCGCGGGGCATCAGAGGTGGCTGAGCTGGGACCGCCCCTGCAGCAGAGCCTGTAAAGATTGACGGCTGCCAGTGTGGCATCGGGAACTTGTCGCAGGTGTGCTCTGTCCCCTTACCCAGCTCACTGGTAGAAACATTAAACTGTGCCAGCCCCAGAACTGACCCCCTAAGAACCAAACCACATCTCACCAGTTTGGCTACAAGGAGACTACAGGATATTGTGGAAAAACCCGGCTAAAGTAGGGACAAATGGCATCCACCGCCATCCCCCTGGCCACCAAGGCGGTCATCTCAGTGCAGCAAGCAATCTGGTCAGGCACAATCCTGCTTCCCCCTGCCCTTACTAATTACAGATCAGTAATTTCATTTGACAACAGCACACACAAATGATGCAAAAACTCAGGGAAAAAAATTAATGCGGGCGAAGTGTAGGAGGAAGGAGGGCCGTATCCTTGACTGCAGAGCACTGGCGGTGTCCAGCGGGAGTCGGGAGAGTGGGTGGCAGCGAGATGCCACTTTCCCCAAGCAGCAGTTTTGAAGCAGAGATATTGTAGGAAAAGCTGCTGATGGGCTCTCAAAAAGCCACCAAGAGCTTTGCGTTAACGGCTCGGAGGCGTACGGCTCAGGCAGCGCAGCTGCTTTTATGTTCACCGGTTCCAAAGGGATGAGGGGAAAAGAGTCGGATCTGTAACCATCAGTTCTGCACAGACTGAGGCTACCTGCTGTCGGGCAGTGCCCGTCCATGGCTGCTCTGCGAGGCGGCAGCAGGCCAGACCCATTTTCTCACTACCCCTTCAGCAAGCATCCCTCTTCTCCCTGTGCTGGGTCTGGGCTCTGCAGCCCAAGTGGGGAGGAAAGATGTCTCTGCAAGTCTGCTGTCATCAGCACATTCGCACTGAAATGGGAAGAGGGGTTTTGTTCTCCTCCTTTTTTTTTTTGTTTTTATTTTATGGTTATTTATTGTGCCTTTTTGAATTTGCATCCCAAGGGCTTCTGTATGACAGAATGTAATAGTATTAGTCACCATTTTACACATTAGGGAATATAATATTTAGCATTCATAATAATTTCCAGCTTCGAAGTGCCACACAAACATTAAAAATATACTGTATTTTTCCCTGTTTTTTTTCAGGGATAGCTTGTTCTTGCCTGAAGCTGTACAACTTCTCTTTGTATTATCCCTCATGAGAAACGGGGCTTTTCTGTCGCCACCTCTGTCACGCCAGAGGATGCCAGTTTTCTGGCCTTTCACTCAGAGCAGCTCTGAACAAAAGGGACTTCTCCGGCTCCCCCTTTTCCCCATCCATCCGCAGCTCCCCTGCACCTACCATGTTCCTGGCTACTGAAGTCCAAGTCCAGCATTAGAGAGCACCAGCAGTGGTCAATCAATCCTTCCTTCGGCAGCTTCTCCCATTGCCTGTAGGATAAAAACTACAAGATGTTAAATTGCTTGCTTCTTTTCCACTGATGTTGCCCTCATGCTGCCAATAAACTCATTCTCTCTACAGGACTAGAGACGTGTGTTGTAACCCACCTGACAGCCCTGTGGTATGAGTCTTGACAATGACCCAGGTGACTTGCAACAGGCACGTTTGAACAGTGGAGGTCTGCAGAGCTCCTGGAGGTAATGGTGAGGCTGCTTTGCGTCGTTCTAGGGATCAAAAAGACCTTGTCTAGTAAATCTGTACCCTCAGAGGAATGCTGAATGCATCTAACAGAGAAGTAGTATCTATCATGTTTATGTGGGAATATCCAATTTGTGATATATTCTCATAACTTTCACTTGTATATTAGTTAGACCTGAAGAAATGCAATTTGTATGATCAGTGACATAACATTTTACATGCTATGACTTATTAGGACTTCTTGGTCCCATACAGCAGCATATGAAAAGTAGTTAAGAGTTTAAAATCTGTTCTCTTAACACCAGTGATTTTCCACCTGCAAGAGTCTGAAGCTTTTGCAGGATCTATGAAGTTCCTCCAAGTGTCCTGCAAAAGAGGACTAAGATAAATGATCTTGTCTGTCATTCCATACATGTCTGCATATATTACATTTCCAAAGGGCTCTGCACCCCTGCCGGAAAACATTTGGGATCCCCAAATCAAAAAAACCCTCTTAATGTTATGTCTCAAGAAACAGTTTTTGATCCTTTGCATAACAGGTCTTAATCTCGTCTTCAATTTTACTGCATTTAGACAACTGAAGAAAGGAGGACTAAAAATACTGTCTCAGTTGGAGACATCTCGCAGGATTTGTATTCATTCCCCAACTGTGATTTGTAGTGTGATGAATTCTCAAGAAATATCTTAGCATGGCAAGTGTATTCCTGGAAAAGAATGATTCAGGCTGGATGGGATCTCTCTTGGGTCATCAAGCCTACTGCCCAGTAGTCATTTCTTTAAAAATCAATGCTATGACATTGGTTGCATTGAAAGGTCTTCAGTGAAAGGAAAGCGAAGAGAAGTCTGTCATGGTATGTTTGTCACACACGCTAGATTTGACAAACAGAAAATCCCAAATCCAAGAACAATGAAGCATATAAATATGCCAATTCAGGAGTCATAACAATCCACAGTTTCCACAAATTGCACGCATTTTTCTTCCACCAGCCCCAGCGTTACACGCCTCATGCATTTTAATGCACACTTGCAATGCAAATGAGTTTCGAATAACTCCTGTTTGTCAGCTGAACAAAACCCAAAAGTCTCAACCACAAAAAGTTTCTGCAGACTCAACAGATGATCAGCTGCGCTTCCAGCCTCAGCCTCTGTGGACGAGTCAGTGCCTGAGCTTTGGGGAAGAGGGGGCTGGGACGCTGGTCCTCAAGCACGCTGCTTTGGGAGGGGGGAAAAACTCACGACCGGGAGTTTGTTCTCGCAAATTAAATTCCCTGCCTATGCGCAACTGGCAGGTAAGAGTGAATTCTGTAGCCCATTTTCAGAGAGGAATAAAACGTGCTGCCTAGTGAACCACCACAGAAGCATCCATAGTTTCTATGGTGCTCAACTGCAAGCCTGTAGATATCTCAGCTGAGCAGGAACCAGGGACCAGTGCTCCTATAAGCCCATGCGGCCCCGGCCCCTCGCCTCGTTCCTTAGCGCAGGCAGCCAGTGGCCCTGTCTTCTCTGTGGTATTTCAGCTGGTGTCTTTTGCCACTTCCTTAATTTTATTTCATGATGGGTGGGGAAAAAAAGTCAGGGCTTATATTTCACCAAGTGCTTCGTACAGTCCCTCATTTGCAACAGATGTAAGCACGGATGGATTCGGTACAACTGCTTAGCCACACATCCCTGTGAAAACTCCCCAGCTTGGTCATGGAGGCACCGAGTTTCATACGTCCATGCACACATCCCTCCTCTTTTCCTGGCTGTCTGCAGGGACGGAGCCCTACGGCATGTCATCATAACCCTCCTGCAGTCTCCAGGGCTCAGCCACTGACCAGAAGCTGCCTGTAACTTGCCCCGGTAAGGCTGGTACCTGCTCTCAAACTCTCTTTTCTCCTGTCAGATTTAAGCAGTGTCTTGTCAAATGAATACATGTATTTGATCACCTGCAAGGGGAGAATAAGGGGATAGGAAGGAAAAGACACCTCTAGGTTAGTTTTCATAGACTACCATGAAGTACATGTCAGCGTGCACTGATGTAACACACATCAGGACCAGTCCAGGGTGCAAAACAGCTGTATTCTGGGTCTTCGTGGGGCTCTGCTTCTGAACTTGCAAAGTTGGAAGCTCTGTTTTGCAGGATGATTGAGCCTACCATCATAGGAGATAAAAATGGTTTGGTGCAAATTATGCCCTGTGTTGTCCCTGTTTAAATTGGCTTTTAGCATGACTCCTACTACAGAGCTGCCTCCAGCCTAACTACCCAGTGGTCTTTGTTCCCAGGCTGGAGGAGAGATGGCGAAGTAAAGGGAGCTCTCTGTGCAAGGATCATTTCTAAACTCCTCCCAAGCCTTGCTCTTTGCTCCAGTCGCTCAGGAAGCTCCCAGGAGGCAATGCAATCACCTTGGCTCCGATTCACAACTTCTTCAGCAAAAGACAAAAGAATTATACGGATTATAGCCACATCCCATCGGTGCAAGAGTGCAGAGGATTTCTGTGGAGGGGACCATTGGAGCTTTGGGATCAGGTCCATTCATAAGTAGGCCATGAAGGATCAGCTATATGAACAGTCCTCGTCTTTGGTTACATCTACCAAGCCCGTGTGGTACGGACTTGACCCAGGGATCCAGAGGCCCACCGCAAGGTCACAGTTTTGAACAGACTTACCAGCTGGGCTTGCAGAGCTCTCCCCCAAACCAGTCATGGAGTCCCTAAGATTTTGCAGGGCTAGGTGTAACTTGCTGATATTTAGCTGGAGATCTTTAACGTATTTATTTATTTGCAACAGGTCAGAAGTGAAATAAGGCAGATACTAAAACACAAATCTGAGACTACTCCACTTCTAGGACAAACATTTTCTAAAGACTTATCTGGATGCCTGCACCTGCTCGGTACCCAGCATTCTCCATATTAACATTTGTAAATGATGCTTTGAAGCATTCCAGTTCTTTTAGGGCAGAGAGATTTCTCTGAAAGGAAAACCAAGTCAGCTATGACACATTGCTCTGCCTCTTCCCTTAGCAGCTCTCTGCAGAATCTGGATGTCACACTGACAGGCAGCTGGTGAACTGCAGGCAGAAGTAACAGGCAGTTTTTAAGTAGCATAGGTTGCCAATTCCAGTATGCAAAAAGTGGGTGCATAGAGGCACCTAGGATCTAATATGAGGTTAAATCGGGGTCCTAACCTTGACCAGACTCACAGCAGAAGCAGATAATTCAAGGGTTATTGTCAAGAGGCTTTGCTCCAGGCAGACGCTGGTAAAGCAGCTGGACCGGGGCGAATCTTCCCTGGTGCTGGCTCCTCTGCATAACACAGCATCAGGGTTGTCCAGGTTTACACTGCACCTCTTAAAAAGATGGTAGAAACTGCTCAATTTCTGTTTCTCCACCCAACTCACAAACCTAAAATAGACTCTGGATAAAGCCACGGCCTTGTAACCTCCTCTTGTGCAGACTGAATTAAAGCTATTGCTGAAGGTGCCCTATTGGCAAAGCTAAATGGCTATACGTACCGCGTTCAGACAATGCAAAGAACTGATATAAAGCACTGAACAGCTTTAGAACTATTCGAAGACATCACCTTCTTCTCCACCTGAAGAAGGAAGCATTCAACCAGAGCCAGTTCATTCCCTGTGACCCAAAAACCAGACTCAGGGCCACTAACTGAGCAAACCGAGCAGAAGTAGGCAGCAAAGAGAATTTGGAGTGACTGAAGATCAGAATGGGTAGAGAGGTCATAAAATAAATAACAAGATAAGGAGCCAGACGTGAAGCAGAGATGTCACGCAGAGCATCAAAATGAGCAATTGCCAGTGGGCAGCGCATCCATCACAAAGACATAGTACGTTGGAGGAATCTTACAGGTGACCAGGGGAAGCGGAAAAAAGCCCTGCACTGCTACAGGACCTGCTCCAGGCAGGGAGCTGTCACTCCTCCAGCAGAAAATAGGGGTATAGGTGAGCAAGAGCCTTTTTCTGGGAGTCAGTTAATTTAATGCGTCTCACAGCATAACTGCAGCAAGAATGCAGAATTTCAAGTGTCAAGTAAGTAAATTTGTATTAAAGTAACTGCAATTATACACAGCCTGCACTCCCTCCCACGGGAGGCTGTGGCAGGTTTGTGATGGACTTCACTGGAAGCAGAATTAGGATGATAATCGATATAAGCACAGCCATCACTTTGCATTTTCTTGTAGCTGCCAAAGCCTACGATAGTAGAAAGCAAAGGGCTTTTTAGATTACAGAGCAAAGGCCTGCAGAGATTTCAGCTACTCTCTGAATAATGGCATGTGATCAAGTCCTTTTGTGAACTAAAAAAAAAGAGAATTTCCCACTACGTGCATGTAATTCCAATGCTGTGATAAGTTATTTGTTTCACCACTAGTTAGATCACTGCACAGTGTTCAATGGCACAGAGGGTTTTGGTCAATCAATGCATTTTTCATCTCTCATATAAATACTGGTTTGTGCCTTAATTGTGTTAGTGGCAAATGGATCTCTGGTCTAACAAAAGCAAAACTAATTTTAGTGCTGTGAATAACCCACTGTGCTCAAAAATTAACCACTTCCTTCAATTACACACACAACCAGGTAGCTGAAAAAGTCATTCAATATATTACGAGTTTGATTGCTTTTTTGAAAAGAATTAAAAAAAAAGGTAATAACGGAAAGAACAGCAGTTTGCCCATCCAAACGGTGGGGGGCCAGAGGGGATTAATGGGAGGCAACCAGTGCTGCGGATGGGTACCAAAGGATGCTCTCTCAGTGCATCTGAAGTTGGTTGGGAAGAGAAAGGCTGGCTGAGCACCACAACCACAGAAAAGCTGAGGGCTGCAAGACTGAAGGTGTGATTACACCGATGAGTGGCCAGTGCAAAATATGATCGTCCCTTCCCAGATAACTGCGGCTTATTCCACACTTCTGCTCTGAAGATTATGAGGAAAATGCTCATTTGGCTGCTGTGCCCAGCTAACCTAAAGAAAGAACAAGTTTTCTAAACAGAATTTACTTTCCAGGCAGGTATCTTGACCTGCTTCAGGATGAGCCCAGACGATTCCCACGGACTGCACGCAAGGTGGACTCACTCACCATCTCCTCCAAGAGCCCACCCGCCTCGGAGCAACCTGATATCCCCAAAAGAAACAGACAGGAGAAAGGGAAGTGCTAAGCACTTGCTGTTCTTCCTGGGACACTAAGTTTCTGTTGACGAGACCTCTAGATTTCAGAGGGTACCAACAGAAGCGTAGTGCAAATGACTTGCAAGGAGCCAGAAGCTCCCTTTTGCATCCCAAAGCAGAAACTCATAGTTCGTTTTGCCCTCCTTTGGGGCCAGTGATGTGACTCGCCAGAAAACTTCAGTGGTTATCACAGAAACAGACTCAGACAAAAGAGAGACAAGAAAAAGAGGCAGCGGTCCTGCAGAACAGCCAGACCAAAACGATGCAACCGCCACATGAGTTGCTGCTCGAGGAGCTGGGGCGAAGCTTCCCCGCACTGGATCTCAGGGTGTGCACTGTCAGCCCACCGCTACCCCCTTGAATTCCCTTCCAAGCAGGCTCAGGCAGTGCTGGTGTTTTGTCGGGGAGCAATATACAGGGCACGCTTTGGCTTTTGGGTGCTTCAAGAGGAGCTCAAAGACCTGAAGAAATGGAGAAGAGGCTCTATCCACCGGCAGGGCATGCGGAGACCTGGCCCCAGGCAGGGTTAAAATCCATTTTGCACGGTGCTGGAATTAGAAAAATACAAACACATGTACACAAAGTGTCTCTTGTAGAGATTGGCCAAGAGCAGGTGGACACAGGCAGAGGACAGGGGAAAGATGGTAGGACGGTGGCAGAGAAAATCCTTACCTTAAGCTGCCATGTGGAAACTTCAAAAAGAAGAGAAGGAAGGTAATGATGATAGGAGACCTTAGGCCAGGGAATTAGTAGATTTTTTACCTCTGCTGTATGTTGAAGCTCATGGGAGCTGCCAGCCTGCTCCCTGCTGCCCGTTCGGTGCACATGGGTGAGAAATCAGAGAGTGGACCTTCCTGGTGGCAGTTCATGATGATAGGGAGTGGGAGACAGAAAAGGGGGATCCAGCTCTCTGGTTTCTTACTGGTCCCAAGGCAATCACCCTGCCCTCTAACAAGCAAAATCCCTTCACCAGGGGCTGGCAGGATTTCTGAGGGTTTTACAATCTTTTACAGGGTTCTCTATATACTCTTGGGGAGATCTAGTCTCCTCTTTCCTAAACTAACCTCCACTGCAAAGTCTCCTTCTCCACTGGCTGTAGAGCAAACCGCACCTCTTTCCCCTGCAGCCCGAGTTAGAGGGGGTCACTGCCCCCTCGGTGCCAGAGGGCAGAACGGGACACGTCCTACCTTGCTCCTGCACCTTTTTGAATTTTCCCAGGAAGACGGAGATGAGCAGCTAGAGTTGTTCGTGCTCGCTTCTTCTCTGACCCTGTGAGAGTGCAACACTGAGGTGCAGGGCAGAGACACTTGCAACTTGTCCTGAACTTTGCTCCTCTACCAAGAAAATGCCAGAGCCTGGGAAGGTGCACTTTTCTCCCCTCCCCGTCTGCTTTCACCTGCATGCAGCCAGGAGGAAGGATATATCTGAAAAATGGTTGTACGGTTCTCTTAGTAGCAGGTCCTGCTACTATTCAGCATGATCGCTGGGATTAAAAGGATTTCAATTTTCAGCACTTACCTCTGTGTACAGTCTCTTTTGACAATGCAATGTCCTATTGCAGCTATTTTGCAACTGTTTTAGCTATCTGGGAGAGAGGCGTGACAGACAGATTTGGCTATTGCCTTCTGCCCTCAGATAGGGCACAAGGATAGGGAGGGTCATAGCCAATCTCTGCCTTCCCCTGGTTGTCCTGGGGTCAGCCAGATTTAGTGTTTGCATTTTGTTTGATTCATTCACCACACTATCAGCATAACCCAAGACAACATGGGTGACATTTGTTGTGAGCTGGCCCCTTTTTCATTAAGGATTGGCCTAAATCCACACACATTTAATGGTAATTGCTAGGCAGGCAGCACAGAGCAAATACCTTTTATTTCAAATCCAAGACAAGTCAGTGCTGGCTGATAGTTTGTTGGCGCTTTCCTACATTAATTAAGTACCTCTCATCTAATATTACATGTGGTCTTTCTGAAAACCTCTAGTGAAAAGTCTATTTGTTAAAAGCGCCAGTTGAAGTCAAAACAACGTCCAATATTGCAAATTAGGATTCCAGATTCCAGGATGAGATCTATTAGTCTTTCCCTGTTTAACTAATTAAAAACATGGAGGGACAGAATTTGTTTTGTCATTCTCCTGTCCGTAGGACTCCTTACAGTAGCTATGAAAAGAAAACAAAATTCCCTTCATTTATCTTAAGACATCGGCTGGCTTACCCATCTGTGAGCAAAGAATGTTTTTGCTTAGCTTGCTTAACTAAATGAATCTTGGTTCACTTGCTTGCAGCTGAAGACAAATTAGGCTGATTAGATACGAAAGGGCATACAGTACATCTAGGAATTAAACTGTGACTGGGTATTTAGGATGAATGAAATGAATAGGCGGCAGCAGCTTTGCGCTGCTCTGAACAATCAGCAGTCCCCTTCTCTCGCAATCTTTTTAAAGCACGTTCAAAATAATCCTCAGTGTTATTCTTGTGTGTAAGTTGCTGGTTTGCAAGTATGGATTTTTAAAGAAACAAAAAAATCCCTGTGCAAACTTTTTCCCCTTTGGTATGGGAAACATCACCGAGCTCAGCAGCTCGCTGCGATGCTGCCTTTCGTACTTAGCTGAGGAATTCCTGCCACGCCACGCTGCCGGGCTGTTCTGTGTACAAATCGCAGAGGCAAGCAATGGCATCGCATCCTCCAGCACTTTTATTTCCCACATCTCTCTTACTCCATAGGACGCTGCAGAATGTATAGCGTATCTGCTGCAAGTGCTTGACAGGTGGTATTTCACATTCACTGCTCTTGGTGGTATGGGGAGTAGGCTGAAATACTGAGTTCTTCACGTGTCGATGGTTTTCAGTAATTAGCATATTTCAGCCCAAATCACAAACATCCTCCCTTGAAAAGAATGATAATTGGTGACAAAATCCATGGCATGCAGTTTCATCAAATGCAAATTTGGGCTAATAAGACAGACACTAGGCTACACTAGGAGAATAAAATGCACCATAATTTTGGTAAAAAAGTAATTTTTGCTAACGTGTTGGGCATAATGATTTTTGAAAGGACATTTGTAATTTTAGTGTTTACACGATAAAAGTGGGGATTTGAAATACACAGACAAAAAAGTCTTATAGGACTGTTCTTGTAGCATACCATTGACATGAGCCCATCCCTTGTACGAGTGCTTCTCAGTATGAGCGTGAAAGATCCATACATCTCAAACAAACTGGAGCTTTAGGTGTCCGGATCCCCTCTGAAACACACATCCTCATTTGTGCTATTCCAGGTACTTGCTGAGATGCAGTAATTCCAGTTTTGTGCTCTCTCCCCTCAGTATGGATTCAAAACAGAGGTGGAAGACTGCCTTTCTGGTTGTTTGAGTCAACATAGGCTTAGGTTGGTGCTAGCGCCTTTGCAGTGCTGGTTTTGCAGCTTCATAACCCAAGCACGGGGTCAGGAAGGTGTTTGCTCCTGTGATTGATGTCAACAGGGGAAAGAAAAGCAATCCCTCTAGCAACCGAAAACATGTATTTCTTGAATAGTGGGTGTTGCCCATATACTGAAATCAGATGAAAACTGAAAGGCAAATATTTGTGCCCGGGCAGGACAAACTTCTCTTTTGAAAGCAACAGGCAGCTTCTGAGAAAGGTGGTAGAGGCTTGAAGTGGCCAGAATCCTGCCGGGGAAATTCCTGGGGAAGTATCTCTAAACAAAAGAACTACACTAAGGTGTTTGGAGCTTGTTGGCCAAAAGTCTTTCTACATTATGATCATCTTAAGGAGAGCTGGTCTTGAGGGGCACCTTGATTTGTATTTGCAACTACACGTAACTCCTCATCCATTTGGTACTGCATGCAGATACACTGCTACCTCTCAGGTGCCCATGGGCGACTGAAAGACAGAAATACTGAAGCTGTTTTAACCCACTATGACACAGGGAGCCCAAGCCAAAGCAAATACTGAACCCAGGTGCTCGGGGTCTCAGCTCACAATTTCAGCTAAAGCCATCTTTTCTTCCCATCCCTCGTTTCCAAATCTGATTGGTTTTTCCATCTGCACCTGCTTTGCTGCAGCTTGGTTATCCTCTCTCCCTGCCGACCCCTGCCTGTACTCCTCCCTCCCTAGCAAGCGGTGACTCAATCGTTATGGGTGCAATGCCTAATGCCTCCAACGCCTGGTGTGTTTTCTGCATGCTGTTTCAGCAGCATGGATAGTCATGGTAGGCTGACTCTTCTGCCTTCTCATTTCAGCTGCTCTAACAAATATTCAGGCTATGGAGAAGCAATAGAGCACTTTCTAGACCACAGGCACAAGCTTTTTTCTCTTACTAAAAATACCCAAACTACTGCAGCAACTGCAGACCCAGCCACCCTCTGTCGACTGAAACGTGATTCTCGTCTCAGTAAGAAATCAGAACAAAAGTTTTCTTTCAAAGACTTTCTGACTGCAAAAACATGGGAAGCAAATGTAACAAGTAAAATCCCCAGCCTGAGATAACATAGTCAATACAAGGCAGGATATGGCTTTTGGTCTGAATTGGATGCTGTCTTATTAAATGCTGATAGATGCTCATGAATATAAGTTAGCAGTTTCCTTTATCTAATGTTTTTGTTTTCCTCCGATGTGACAGGCTCCTGTTTTAGTATATAAACTTGTTTTTGATGTATTGATGCACCAAGAATTTATCAATCATGGGGAAAACAAGACAAACGATCATAATATTGGGGTTTTTTTGTAATACAATGTTGAGCTTTCATGATACAAGCGTCATAGTAAAATGATTAACTACATACAGGAGTGCACATCCAGCTTGCTTTTAAAAAATCACATTCCAAACACACACACATATATTTTTATAACAGCTATATAAATAGATACTCAGTCATAGCCTAACTTACAAAACATACGCTACTCACAATCGGAGAGATAAACCCTTGTCTAACACTGGACAGCTTTGTCTCTTCCCTTGCTACAATTCTCAACCATGTTGAAAACAATTTTGCATCTACCGCTGAATCCAGGCTCTGAAATCTGAAGACTGTTATATCACCGTGCTGTACAATCACCGAATGCCAGATTAAAATATACACAGGCACCATATTATTCCATTATCAGGAGAGCACAAATACGTCTCCTTTCAGATACTATTTATACGGTTTTAAGAAGCTGCATTTCTTTCCAGAAAAGACTGTTTGAGAATTTCCATCTTTATAATATAGTAATGTTACAGATATCTAAAGGAAAAAAAAAATGCAGCAATTCGGTTTATACATATTTTGTAGAGAAAGATTAGCTTCTTAAAAATGAGGACAGTTACACCCATCAGAGATGTGAACATTTTGTAAAATAACAGTGCTTTTCTTGGTGTCATGAAGGATGAAATTTAATTAAAATTTTACATTACTGCTGAAATACATTTAATGTAAAAAAAAAAATACCCTTAGTAACGTTAATAGCTGGCTTGCTTCAACAGCCATCAATAACTGATCCTCATAATAACTTCAAGTGGCACAGAAAGCCGCAGTATCCCCAGAAGTCTACATGCAGGGAAATTTTAAAAAGCAGTCACACAGCAAGAGATAAACCAGGATCAGAACAAAAGTAACCCCAGAAGCTCCTTTTTTTTTTTTTTTAGCAGCAGAGGCGTGCCAGTCCTTCTCTCATCTGCAGCATCAACGTTTCCTCGCGGAGCCGCGTCAGCGAGAGCTCGGCAGCTCGGGGAGCAGGCTCTCCTGGGGCTCGGCGTGTGTCAGGAAATTCCTCCTCTTCTCTGCTGGCTGGGCTGCAGTTACTGCGCTGGTGGCACAGCTCGGGGAGCAGAGGAGGGAGATGCGCTGCAGGGGCCCGGAGAGGTGGGGAGCACCTGGGAATAACTCTAGCCACACTGGCCTTCTGCCTCACAGGCGTTTGCGGGAGTTTCTGCGGGAAAAATCTGGTTTACAGACGAGCCAGAGAGCATCCGTTTTCTATAATGTGTGAGAATGAGGCTGCATGGATACATGTGAAATTAAACCTGCCTACACGCAGTGGAACTGCAGTCTCGGTTCAGCTGCATCATTTTACATTGCTGCTGTACAAAGAATAGCATTTCAAACCTGACACCAGTCCTTATAGACATACAGGGCTTCCCCAGACAGATGACTAAACAAATGCCCAGGCAAGAGGTGTAATGAGTATTTTCGAGACTATCTTTGTCTAGAAAGGTCCTTGTGCACAGACATGAGCTGTGGCTGGATTTTTAAGTGATTCACAAAAGGCTAGCTGTTAATAAACTAAGGTTTCTCATATAGGGTCTTCCTCTCCACTGGAAAAACTGAGGGATTTACAAATTAAACATATTTTTTTTTTAAAGGTTGAAAACTGTGGAATTGGCATCACTGAGATGCGCAGACAAACAGCAGGGAAGGACAGTGTCACTAACAGGAAAGACTGGCTGCACCAGCTGCCTTCACCGTCCCCAACAAGTGTGTTACTGCGAGGCTTCCCTGGGGGACTAGCTCATGGAAACACCAGCCGGTTCCTCGTGCAATGCACAGAAGAAGAACAAAGCCAGAACTTGGGCTTATTATGACTAAAATTTACCTGCATGATGTGCACTCAGACATCAGGAGACACCAAACCTCTCCTGAGCCCAGCGTCTGTGTGTCCCTAACACTGAGCAGACACGACGCCGATGTGTGAGCCACGGCCGGCAGTTTGTACAAGCCCACCGCAAGGAACAGCGAGCCATCCTGAAACGAGTCAGTACAAAGCTTTTCCCAGGATAAAACTGGGTTTACTCCATTTTGGTTTCCGGCTGTTCCTCATTACCTTCTGGGTTTATGTACACTGACATATCCCAGTTCTGAATGAAACTGGACAGAAATGCCAGGTCTCGTCCACAGAAGCAGGAAAGCACAGACCGCTCACAACACTCCTGACCAAATTTGCAGACTCACTCATTTCCAAAGCATCTAAAATATTTGGTTGCTAATTCCAGTCTACCCAGCAAACCCTTCATCCAGGATTTCCTGGAAATGACCAAGCTATTTAGGATACCTAGCAACCCGCTTTTCTGGGAGGTTGAAAAGCTAGGAAAATAAATGTGTCAAACAAGGATTTTAAAGGAATAATTAAGGCAGCAGGAAACATGAGCCAAAAATGGAGCCTGTACCTACTGTCCTCTAATATTTTCCCTTTCATATTATCAAAAGAACAAAT
>NW_008824808.1:980046-989475 GCF_000699105.1 Pygoscelis adeliae
TAAATCTCATTTGGAAAGTTTCTAACCCCGGGGATAATATTCAGTGGTACTGCCACTCTCACTGCCATCTGCACTAGAAAGTGGTTCAGACTGAACTAGATAGCACTTGATCCCACTGAGTGAGCCCAATTGTTTGCATTCTTGCACAAATGTGTGAATGGCAGCCTTCCGGCGAAGCAAATGCTGGGTCTGCTCCCTTCAAAGGCTTCGCCAGTGATCCTTGCCCTGCTGGCTTCATCCTTAATTGGCCTACACGGTGGGGAGCAATTAAAAATAAATGGTAGCTTGCTGCGCTGCTGTAAGGGGAAGTTTTGCGACTCCAGGCATGAGCACAGCTACCTTAGTCCACTGTGTAAACGGCAAGAGGGAAAGGGGAGAGACCTGGCTATTCTGAGTAAGCGCCAGGGGAAAAAAAATCACATTGTAGGCTGCAATAAATCATCATTAGCCTTACGATTAGTTTGATTGTCTGGGGCAGGAGCACGCTTTCCCTGGTGTTTCTGCGGAGTGTGGGAATGGCATCTCCTATTATGCCTGTAGTCCAGAAATGGGATTTTTCATACCATCTTCACAAGACAGTATGCACCCCCCCCCCTTCCCTACAGTCTCAATGGAGAGAGCAGAATGGCTCTTATCCGCATGGAAAAATGAGGTTTCTTCAAATGAAACATCCAATACCAGAAGTTGTAAAACTAGTCTTTCATTAAAGACAACTAATCTTGAAGAAAAGCAATGTCCCATAACTGTGTCATCAGGCTCTCTGAAACTTTAATCATTGGGGGGGGGGGAATTTCCAATCAGCAATTAACTCGCCATAATCATCTGTATCAAGCAATGGAGTTTCTCACATAATTTCCTACCACTTATTAATGAAAGTCCACTATAAGAATGAACCAAAAGTCCTGATCATTTATGGAATTAAAACCTGAATTAAAAATACAAACTTTCACTACACACCAACCCATATTTCCATAACATTCAGAAGTGGTTTAAAGCATAAAAAAAGGAGGAGCTGAGAGTCACTTGATTTTCCTTTGTTCCCTGAAGATATTTGACACTGAATGCGGTCAGCTTCACCCAGGAACTAACCAGGTAACTCATGTCAGCAACAGCCATTTTATAAACACCACGTGTATGTCATTTCCTAATGACAGGGTTGCGCATAATTTTTTGCATCTTGCTGCTTTACTATAAAGCATCTCAATGCTTCCTGTATCAGAAATGTGTGGTACCTTCAGGGATGTCTCTTCATTTCACGGTGGAATAAAAAGGGATGAAGTCTGCACTGGAGAATCTCCAGGACATCCTTTTTTCTTGTCTCTCTTTGTTGATACTAAATTGAGGCTAACAAAAGGCTTTACTCAGATGATATCCTAAACAATCTGTGATGCAGTTTTTAAGAGCTTACCATGTCTGGAGAAAACGACCACTCTTTTTAAGCAGGTTCAGTGAGCATGGGATAGAGCTAGTGTACGGACACACACTTCTTATTGCACTCATTTTTATGCCCAGTGTTTAAAATGAAACTCTAGATGTACCTCTAGAAATTATTTCTCCCATAACTAATGTGTGATGTTCCAGCGTGTGCAACACATGTTGGGAGTGGGCCAGAAGGTACATTGGTTATGTACCAGCCCAGTTCAACCTCTGTGATTATAAAGAGCTCCCCTCTCCCAGGAAATGATCTACAAGAAGCAGCAGAGAAAGATTTTTTGCAGTAGATTTCATCTTCAGAGGGGAAACAGGTTATATAAGTCGGATCTCTGCATAGAAATATCTTGTGTCTTGTGCTGCAATGTAGCAAACCATCCGAATTGCATTGACAGCATATGGTTTACTCAACTGCTGAACTAGGACATTTATGTGCAAGCACATACATTTGATATATTGTTTGTAGGCACCTCCAAAATTCACCCTCTCCAAAACCACGAGATTTCAACAGCAGTAGGATGCTGTGGAGGCTGCAGAGATGCTTTTCATGTTCTCTCCATAGAGGGCTGGAGAAGATAATGTAATCCACAATTCTTCAACAAAGAAATGTCACTCATCCAAGGCACCTTCCTTTTAGTCCATTAATTTGTGATACAGTTTCTAAAAAAAGAAAAAGTTTGAAATGATGCAAATCTCTCTGAACCAGTTCTGAGCAGAGAAACAGTGAGGGGCCAGTTGCTTAGTGATAATCACAAAGGCACAGAAGAAAATACTGCAAGCCCTGCTATATCTGCGCAGTCAATGTGATGAAAAGGCCATGGCCTTGCAAGGGAAACAACATTGAGCTGCTTTGTTGTGTTGCTTGTGAAGATTTCTTATGTGCTCATTCTACTTGATTACACCCAACATTGATAATCAGGTCTTTTGACTCCAGGGTTAAAAATTTCCTACTAAATAATGTTAAGGGATCTAATACATTGTTACTATGACCTTTATAATAAGGTCTTTAAAAATCAGGTGGTATTTGAAAGCACAGGGTAATCCACAGCATTTTGCATATACTTCGTGTTCCTCCCACATACTTACAATACAGCATTTAAGCACTATGAAATGTGTTTAGATGAGGCACAAAATGCACCAATGATATGAAGGCTGCCCTAAAAAGTTTGTCTGCTCAGAGATAATTAGACAAATTCTGTGGGAAGAATTTAATATTAGAAATTACTGTCGCTAGGACTGGTCTTATCAGCCATGAGGTCACTTTATGGGGTCCCTTCCCCATTTCTCAGGAACCTTGATCCCCTATTAGTCACTCCATGGGTCACAGGTAACTTGTCCTCCATAAGGCAGGAGGGCGTCAGCAAAATTGTTTCTGGCTGCTGCCAGCGTCTTCCTGTTCGAGAAACGCAAGCCAGAGCTTAGTGAACACTCATATTTTTTAGTGTCAATTCCTGAGTACAGCACTTGTGATTAGAATAGCAAAGATGTGATTTTTATAAACCAAATAGAAAAATTGCAGTTTTGCTTACCTAATTGCTAAGTGCTTGTCACTCCAAAATAGTAGAGTATGAGGTGATCCAAAGATTTTTTTTCTTTTTTTACCAAAAGGCTCAATAATCTTTTAATTAAGAATGGAAGAGGAGCACTGCCCTGGCCCATCTAAGAGGACTAACGAAATGAGGGTCCACATTACTTCTAGTCCCAGAAGTACGGTGTATATTTAAATAAATTATGCAAACCTTGAGGCAATACAATACAAAGCCAATAGTGCAAATGAACTAAAGATTAATGCAAACATAACAAAACGCCACAAGGAGAAATTCAGATTGTGCAGCACCTATGCATACATGTAAACAGACCACTTCCACATTGCACGCTGGCGATTTCCAGCGTCCTCGGGATCCCTTTCCCTCAATAAATGCTGCATCTCAAGTTGCGTATCCCAAAGTGCTGGACAGGAGCTGGTATCGGGACGAGGAGCAGTCCTAGGCACATCCCTCGCTCACGGCCACCAGCGCAGCACCATCTGCTGGGAACACACACACTTTGGACAAATCTTTCCAGCACCGGTGTTTGTCACCACTCGTCTGCCTAAACACAAGACACCCTAAAAATTTCCACTTCTCTGGTTCTTCACCCTTCTTTTCAGCAAAGACGAAGTGATTAATCACTGCAAGTTAATCAGATTGTTACTTGAGCAATTGGCAGCTCAGAGGACTTGGCAAAAAGCATGGTACGGCCTGTAGAAAGTTTGCATTTTAAGGTCCTAGCCAAGAAGTCATTTCAATACAGACGCCTCTAATCTCTGCAGGCTAATTTCATGGGCAGACATTTTCAAGAGACTGGTACAGGCTAGTGATGCCAAAATGAAGCCCGGAACCTGGGGCAGGGCCCCTTGGACTGAGCAATTTTTTTGGGTGTTCAACCCTTCCGAGGAGACTGGTTTCAGACATTCAAAAGTGAGACAGAAAAGGCAAGGGTTAATTCAGCAGAAGGTGCTGCTAGGTGAGAGATCTAAGCTAGTGAGCATAGCACTGACTGTGTTATTTTGCCAGCGTTAAATCTGTGGAAGAATTAGTCACATTTCCACAGTCAAAACTAAGCTTCATTATAAAGTAGGACATCAACATCTTTATTAGCTATGAAAAACACCATGCATTCTCCCCACATTAACAGCAAGAGCCAGCTGGAAAATTTTGGCAGGCTATTTTTTTTCTCTCAGAATTTTTTTTCTGCTCAGAAAAACATCCATGGGAGGAGTCTGAACCTTTGACAGAAATCAGAAAGCTTTCACCCTGAAAGTGTACTCCAGGATAGAATTTCTGCAACCTCAGAAGGGCTGGTTAGGGGTATGGGCAACACGCTGAGACAACCATATTGCTGCTGCTGCAGGAAATACCTCGATTTGTCCTTCCTCAGGGATCTCCTCACCCCATCCCGTTGTGTGGCACAGGCAGGGCCAGAAAGATATTACTGAAAAATTTCCAAACTTTTTGCTTGCAGAAGGATATATTCTCTATTCAGTGATACTCCTGAGGGTTTGCTGTTTTGGGGTGGGGCTTTTTTGGCAAAAACCTTAATTCTTGGATCTCCTTTAAAAGCAAAACAAAACCTCCAAGAGCTAAGGATCCCTTAGTAAGATGTAGGTAAGAGTGAGTTGAACTAAATGATATTATCTTAAGCTATAAACTTTACATTGAGTAAAAGATATAGGAAAGACGCCCAGGAACCCCTGACAGAGTTGTAGACATTATTTGGATTCAGCTAACCAGTTGTGCATGCCGTAAAGTGGTTCAAGATATCAAAATGTAACAGAGATTTAGAGACCAGATGCACACAGGAGAGCAAATTCATCTCATTTGTTAAAGGAACTCTTTTCCACTCTTAATGGTAATCCCAGTGGTCTGAGTTAACACAGGCAAAACTGCTTGTCTGCTCAGACTTTCAGCGAGAACTAACTTTTTATACACTGAGAATATCATCATAGATTAACAATCAAGAAAGGGCCATCCATTATGTTCTTCAAATAAATACTTCCTATTTACAGTTACTAACGTATCAAAATATTACTAGGTTTTCATCACTATCTGTCTACAGCTTTGCAAATTCACTGCGCCGCTGTGTCATTTGCCTCATGATGGTATTTGCAAGCAGAGCAGCCATTCACCCCTGAAAAATCCAATCTACTACCCACAACCTATATTTCTCCTAAAACATTTTATGATTGTGGAAAACAACTTCTATCATGAGAATTTCATAAAATAGCAGGGAAAATTGAGCGTATAAATCTACATAAATACCTAACTGTAACAACCTCTGGCACTTACTTCAACATAGTTTAGTTTCCTCCTCATAAAAATGGTTTCATTTCACAAAAGGTACATTTTAACATAAAGATTACTATAGTTTGAATAATCTGAATGACATTCCTGATCAATCCTTTTTTCCAACTGCTTTTAGTAACAAAAAATGAACAGGAGGGAAGGTCACTGTGACCAACAGTGTTCTCCAAATCCAGCTGGAGACTGCTAGCAGTATCTATTTACAGTTTTAGTAGACAAATCTACAAGCCCCAAATATTTTTCAAGTGCTAAATCAATTAGTCAATATTTAAAGGCCATATATGATAAAATTCTTCGTTCAGTTGTCCCTGCAAACGTTATTGCTGTTATCTCACGTGTACAGGGCACAGCGGCAACTTGCAGGCTTCACCAGCTGGTGCCTCACTCTGAGTCAAAGACACCCAGAATAACGGTCCCTGACCCAAAAGCCTGCAATTTCAAAGGCAAGTCTCCCCAAAAGGGTGACATAAATGAGGGGTTATATGAGAGGGGATAATAAAAATGTAGAGGTTGTGCATGCTAGTGAATACTATTGCAGTGCATATAATTCCTTTTCAGAACAGTATCTCTGAATCTCCAACCGACTAATGAGGCATACTGTTTTAGTTTGCTTTTATTTCATGTAGGCTATGTACTAATTCATATTACATAGCTTGAAGCCTTCACGCATGGTGGAGCAGCAAGCAGAGGAGGGAAAAGAAATGGCAGTCTCCTCACAGAGCATGCCAGTATTTCTCTCTCCAAAGTCTCCTGCTTCTCCTGTTTCTTCTTCTCCCAAAGCGCAGAGGTTTGTACGTGCGCCAAGTCTGGCCGTGGTGGCAGAGCACAAACTTCAGCTCACGGGGCCAGCACGTGCTGGTCAACGAGGTCAGCTGTGACTCTGAAAGAGAACAACAGATACAAAACCCGAGGTGAGGGTTCAAGCGTACCGGTTCTGGCATGGAGGGATTTGTTGTATGAATATTAGTTTTCATTCACACTGGGGCATGGCCTTAGCATCTACTCACACATAAAAGAGGAAGACATAGGTGTCAGGGAACTTGTTGGCCAGCCATTGATTTCAAACAGCTTTCAGGCCATCTTTAAATCCTTACATCACTTTATTAAGAGAAAAATGTGGTCAAATGCCAGGAACGTGGGCAGTCATTCAAAATGAAGGGTCAGCTAAAACACCGGCTAAGGCTTCAAATCCCAAGGCCAGTGCTCCACAGAAGCGAGAGCAGAGCTTTCTAGCAGCCCCCAGGCTAGTACTGGAGGGCTCTGCCTGCCAGAACCAGGTGCTGGATGGTCCTGCCTCATTTTTACATTTTAGCAACACTTGTGTTGGTTTTTGTCCTGCTTATAATATCCAGTTGAATCCAACTGAAATTACAGTCTCTGCCTAGCATTCACTGCTCAGGACTGCTGGGGACAAAAGGGCATACCGGAGTGCAATGGTGTTTTACTAAGAGATCAGGCAGTGACTTGCACGGGACCATTTTCTGGAGTTAAGCAATACCAAAAAACCCCATCGCAGAGCTCTACGCGACCTCATGCGTAGCCTCTTGGCAGTGCGGTACGTCCAGCTGCACCGACAAATTCCAAAGTGAACATAAGGACTCAGTGCAGCCCCTGAACTATTTAGAATAACCTCCTTCCCATCTCACTCCATGGAAAACATTTATTTAGGCAAAGAGAAGAGGAGGATGAGGGTATCAGAAAACAGGTCTCTCAAAAAGCAGCATCAAAAGTAAATGCTGTACATAGTGCCTGACTTTTTTAATGAGGCAGCAATTTGTTAATTCATCTTTCTGTTTTAATAAATACAGCCTACTAAAGTAAGGAAGCATATTGTATTCACAGAAGTCTGTAACTACACCAAAGGAAAGATGTTAGTTAAAAATATCCACACAGATTCCTGATTAAAAATAATTATTTGTCTTTGGTTACATCTTTTAATTTCCTCAATGGCCAGGAACAACAAGATAACACCCCCCAGGAAGACCACAATGTAGATTTATGTGACAAACCACTACCTGAAGATGAAATGTAAATGTTACGGGACGGTGGGGAAAAGACAAGGTACCAAGTATATCCTGCACCACAGGTAGAGGTTTCAGTTCAGCATTTGCCTAGCCCTGATCACCCGAATCCCTGAAGGCATCATTCTTAGCCCACATAAGGCAACTGACTGATTTCACTTGTCTCTTTTCAGACTGTTGAGCATGCAAAATGAATACAAATTATTACCTGGCTCTTTTCAAGGTTCAAAACAGAACAGGAAACTCAAACATAGGCTGCAAAGATAAATAACTATTTGCATATTTACAAGAGCGACTTATATACTTTTAATGTAAATATATTGTTTATTTACATTTATTTATAGTTCTATTACACAACAGAAACTATATATAAAAATGATTTTGCTGTAAATTCACATGGACCAAGGAAGAGGTTCATTTATTGGAACAGTCCTGAAAAATCATTCAGATGCGTCACATATGGAAACATTAATCCACATATGGATTAATATTGCTTTGCAGCTATTAGCCTGTGTGCCCCAACTTTAGGAAACCCTCAAGAACAACACCACCAGGGCCTTCTGGTCATGAAGCTCTGCTAGCAAGTGTAATCCCCATGGAAGCTCTCTCCCCTCCAGGAGGTGTTCTCATAAGTAACATGTCCCCTGACAGCAAGTCCTGCCTGAAACCTTGTTCAAGAGCTTATAATTAGTAGCTCCGTAAGCAGTAGGACAAGAGCTGGTATCTGACATCCCTCTTTTCTGTGGATTCTCTGATGTTTAATAAAGGGTGAGCCTTTCTTTCCATGGACGATTTCTCATCTACGTGGATGTCCATCTTCATGAAATATGCAGGAACTTAATAGCTCTGTGGTCTCTATCCCATCACAGTCAAATTTAGACAAAATTGCCCAATGTTTGATACTTGCTCAGAGGCCAGGAAGAAATGACTGATGTAAGCAGGCAGACAAACAGCGAGTGCAACACCATCTTTGCAGCCAAGAAGGAAATAGACTGCCTTGCTGTTCCAACTTTGTTGAACACTGACAACAACATTGCTATTAATTGAGAATTATCACTTATTGCCAGCCTTATTACAGGTGAGTAAGCTTTTGAAAGAGAGGCTCCCGAGGTGCAAGGAAGGTACTTCTGCGTAGATACAGTAACATCAGAGAAGACCTACTCTTCTTGATTTCTGTACCCTACACCGTGTGAATGTGTAACCTCACTTCTCACCTGACCATCACAATAAGATTAATGCAAAGCACTCCAATTCTCATGTTGAGCAACATGCCAAATAAGCAGTGAAACTACAGTTTTAATTATCATCATGAATAAAAGTCTTTAAACCATCCATGTACAGTCTCTGCTCAGAAAGTCTTCATGAAACTAGCACTTGAGATGGCTCACTCAACCATCCTCAGCTGACTGGCCTGGGCACCAGGAATATAATTACCCACTTTAGGATTCTACCAATGTAATAGTAATATTATGCAGAAAGCCTGCAGTGGAGTCATGACTCATAATGGAGTTTCAGAGCTGTTGTGAGTATTATATCATTAAAGGAGTTTTTCTTTATTTAGAGTCAAAGGAATTGCTCTAGAAAGCAGCAAGGCTGAAGGGCAGCCCAGCAAATAATTCCTCCTTTAACAGTGAATCTAATTTCTTCAGTAATTACGTATTACCGGGCAGGTCCCAGTTGACTGAAGGTTAGCAAATGTGACACCCACCTACAAGAAGGGCCAGAAGGAGGATCCAGGGAACTACAGGCCTGTCAGCCTGACCTCAGTGCCAGGGAAGGTTATGGAGCAGGTCATCTTGAGTGCGGCACATACAGGACAGCCAGGTGATCAGGCCCAGTCAGCATGGGTTTATGAAAGGCAGGTCCTGCTTAACTAACCTGATCTCCTTCTATGACAAGGTGACCCGCTTAGTGGATGAGGGAAAGGCTGTGGATATTGTCTACCCAGGCTTTAGTAAAGCCTTTGACACCATTTCCCACAGCATTCTCCTGGAGAAACTGGCTGCTCATGGCTTGGATGGGCGTACTCTTTGCTGGGTAAAAAACTGGGTGGATGGCCAGGCCCAAAGAGTTGTGGTAAATGGAGTTAAATCCAGTTGGCGGCCGGTCACAAGTGGTGTTCCCCAGGGCTCAGT
>NW_008824808.1:990159-996387 GCF_000699105.1 Pygoscelis adeliae
GGAAAAATTTCTTCACCAAAAGGGCTGTCAAGCATTGGAAGAGGCTGCCCAGGGAAGTGGTTGAGTCACCATCCCTGGAGGTGTTGAAAAGACCTGTAGATGTGGTGCTTAGGGACATGGTGTAGTGGTGGACTTGGCAGTGCTAGGTTGATGGTTGGACTTGATGATCTTAAAGGCCTTTTCCAACCTAAACAATTCTATGATTCTGTGGTATTTGTCTACACCTGACAGGTACAGAGACATTCTGATCAGCTCTCTGCAGTCACAGAGTTGCTGTTTGTGGGACATTAACTCCAGAAATTACACTTTCCATGATCACTTACGTGCTCAGTCTGACCCACCGGATGACAGCCAAGCAGAATATTGGATACTCTTGCAGTTAACACAGTATGGAACCTGGGCCATCACAAACACATCAACAACCCTCTTGCCGATTAGAAAAATATTTATCTAGGTGAAGAGATGAAAAAGAAATTATCCATCCCCAAATGCTGGTTAAGCAGCAGAGCATACAGGCAAGGAATATTTAGATTTTAAATGAACCTATCTTCTCATATGCAGAATACAAATAGCTGAGATACCATTTAGAGGTTATGACCCAGCCACTCAGCTCATCAAAGTATGAATATATGCAAGTGATGTCACCATTAACTGAAGAATTTATGCTGGATGCAACTCCCTACTGAATGGGTGCCTTGCTTTGACTTAGCATCAATGAATTTTACCTCAAACCCTCACTACAGCACCTAGCGTGTGCCTGGTTTATCTGAAGATCATTTTCTGTTGTTTTCAAATAGCGTAATTAATTACACATGAGGAAGTAAGCAGATGAATGCAAAAGTAGGTAAATCTCTGGTCTCCTCTCCCCTTTCCTTCACAGCAATTTGTTGCACACATGAACCAATAATGTCAATTTTCTTGCAACTCTTCCCATAGATTACCCTGGATATGCCAGTGGGAAAATATTCAGTGGCAAAGTCAGCATATGTTTTAAAATGGTTGTATGCTGCTTTGGTTAGGGGAAGCTTTATAGTCAGTCCACTGCTCAATACAGTCAGCATGGCTGAAACAATTATGTTTCATCAACTGCAAAAGGTACTTCATTGCTAGAGAGTAATACTGTCTCAAAAAAAAAAGAGGTAAGCAGCAGCCATTTCCTAGATCTGCAGCTCTAAAAAATTCACATTCAAGTTCTGAAAACATGCAGTAACTGCATATACACTCCTCAGGTTCAAAACTATGTATAAAAACTATATAATATATTGGGGGATGTGGAGTGATCCGATGCTTATGGATGAATCACCCAAGGAAGAAATGACACAGCAAGTTATTCTGAGACTCCACACTTAGCGTGTCAGCCACCTTGACACTATTAAGCAGACAGAGATGTAAGGCCTTAATGGATGACCATAGCACAAGAAATTGAACCTAGGAGCCAGCGACTGTTCAATGCCCAACAGCAACATTAATTAGGATTCAGATTTGGATTCTAGTTTGCGATTGATTACTGCCACCATTCGAAGTTCAAGGCTTGCTTTACTTTTCCTAGGAGCACTGCTGAAGATGATCCTCCACTGCTTCTTCAGTCAGTCTGAACCACAGAGAAGTTTCCCATTACTGTGTTTTGTCTTCACCTCTCCTTTCTTTTTTTAAGGGCGAACTTCTGAAGCAATTTGCCAATTTTTTGGTCCGATTTCTGTCTAGCACTGTTTTCCCTGTTTATCTACTGTTTTATTACATTCTGTCTATACCTTACCCCACCCCTACTGTTGCTAATCCTATGCCTTTTCTAGCTCTGATTTACTCAACTTCCATTTCCTCTTTTCCTTTCTTTTTTAATTTTCTCATTTAGAAATCACATTTCATAACCCTTTTTGGCAACGAGATGGAGGTGTCATGTACTTGCTGTCGTGCAGATGCTTTCTTCATAAGTCCAACATCTTTTTCATCCAGCCAGTAGAAGCTGATTCTAAAGGCAGATTTAGTGGTAGGTACATGGTTATGTACTATCTAATTAAAGCAAAGATATGCTTTATTTAGAGAATTTTAAAATAAATTGAGACTGAATGTGTAGTCTCCTATTTGACTAGTTAATCCTCTACTGCATCTGTATTTTTTGAATTTCAAATTCCAGCTAGCTAGTTCGTTTATTTCTTAAACTCCTAGCAGTGGAAGTTTAAAAAAAGAGCCATAAATGAAAGGGAATAAAACAGAATATGAACCTAACACAGAAGTTCCCTCGTGGAACCTTAAAACTGATTATTGCCACTTTCTGTAAGGTTCAGATCAGATGTGATCATCTGGAAAGTCGGTCTTCCAGAATAAATGTCAAGCGGCGTGATTACCAAAAAAAAGGCAAATGCTATAGATGACTTTCAAGCTTTGCAAAGCTCAGTGTGAGAGGTCCTTATCCCTCCTATGGCTATCCTTTGACAGAAACTGAAGGAGCACAAAATGTGCCAGAGGGAAACACTGATTCCACACAATCAATAATTTTGATTTTCATGCTGTCACAATTCAGTAGTAAATTAGGAATCAGAGGATCTACCAAGAAATGCCAGATGGTTCATTATGAAATACACCAGCTGTCCTTTTTCCTCCAACATCTCATTTTAAACTGGTGGAAAATTAAGTTACTTTAATCTACCCTGTACAGCTCTATAATAAAAACAGACACCAAGATAAAGGTTGAAATATCCAGCTACTCACTGGATTCACCTAGTCTACCATCATGATGCCATGTAGTGTAACCACTCAGCTACTTCACAAAACAGATCATGTATTTCCACTGAGGTACCTCTGCTCTCAACACCATACTGGCCCTTGTCTAACGGAGTTCATAGTGTCAGGGTACACAAGCAGACAAACAGCTGTTAGTATAAACTGGATCAGCACCTACACAGTTGAGCTACCAAGGACATGAGCTGAATGCGTACCTTGTACCTCAAGCCTAACAAGGGCAGTTAGCACGATTCTCATTAGATGTCATGTCAAAGATGGCTCCTGCATTGAGTGCCCGGGAATGGAAAGCAAAGGCAGTTTTAGAGGGATATACATGAATGGCTTGAGACAAATCTCCTTAGTTCAACAGATTAGCAATCCACCTATTTCCAAAACACCCATGTATTTGAATGGAAGGCAAGGGGCAAAGAAGTTACTTAAAAATCATATGTATGTTTACTATCTTTGGGTGCTACCTTTGCAAAACCAATAGCTCACAACTGTTAAGAAATAAATCCTTGGGGTTATAAAAGGATACTTTTTTAGACATAACGGACTAAAACTCCTCCCTGTTTCATTTTAGTTGTATTACTTAAGGGATTAATTTGGCATGTTTTAAGAATGTAACAGGCTACGCATATTCTTCAGAGCTCAGCCTTGTTATTACAGCACAGCCAAACTCTTTCCACTAAGGTTTGCTAGAGATAACAAATCTATCCCTCAGCCAAGCACGAAGATGCAAGCAGTGCAAAAAGAAGTGGTCCAGGGGGACATTTTTCACATTGCCTCACAAAAAAACCAATTCATTTTCAAGTTAATTCTTTTCAGTTCCCTAGCTAAAAAAGACGACTTAATTCCTGTTGCTAGGTGAGTGTATTAGCAAAGTCTAAAATACAGCCCAGTAAAAAAATTATATGATTTGCTCACCTATGTAGCTGGTTTATGTGTTTATACATTTCAATCCTTCAAAAACTTTTGGAAGGTTACTCAAATGTATCATTGTTAGATCTGCAGCCACAATTTCTCCACAGTAGTAATGTAAACTACATTAGTTGGGGGGCTAAGTGCACACACTTACTCTTCTGAGAGAAGAAATAAATAATAATTTCATGGACTTTTACATAAATGTAGTCACACAAGTTCCTTTTTCCCTCTTGGAAATTGTCAGGCATCTCTGAGTGTACTGGTTATTCTGGAAAAAAATGTTTTTAGACACCAGGATTCCCTTTTTACTTTCAGACACTCGGTACTTCATATTTCTATTGCTGTGTTTAAGCGTCTAGGATGAACAAGAAGCCAGTGAAACAAAGCAACAGATCAGCAAAAGTTGAATTAGTTCTAAAATTTAGATACGACATTGCGATACAGGACTTAGAAAACTCAAGAGAAACAAGTGTTTATCTTTATTTCCAAACAAGATATTATTTTAAAATAAAGTTTAAACATTTCCTTGTAGTATTACTAATTCAAATGTTGTTGGAATGTGAAAATAACTCATTTTTCCCCCTTAAGCTGTTTATATGATTTTTTAAAGTTATTTCCACTTTAATAACCTACAGTTTTAATAAACACTTGACACAAAATTTCTTTAAATAATATGTCTATGTATTAAAATTCTCTCTTCTTTCAAGTATTTTTAAGATGGTTAAATTGATCCACTTTGTGAGACAATGTTTATACTACCTCTTTTTGCAGTATTGTAAACTGAATGCAATCTGTTTTTCAACATAATCCACAGCTGCTTCAAAATGCCCTTTCTGAGACTCTAGCCCTTTTTTCAAGGGACTTCCATGAAGAATGTCTTTAATTAGTATTCATTTCAAGTACATTTTTTATTCATCTCATAAAAATCTGGTCTGAGCAGAGTTCTCATCATTGTAAATAACTGCCTAAATACTCAGATCTTAAAAATTATACTGGAGAGCAGTAAGATAATTCATATGCCGTTCTTCCAGATTTCCTTTACTACTGCTTTTCGGCGTATCTTTTTCTTTCTTGTCTTGCTATCAAACTTAAAAGACTACGTTACACACTGGAGAAGGTTATATTTGAACTGGAGAAGGTTAAATTTTGCCAGAGCTGAATGTTTTATGTAATACTAGCCTTGCAGAACACTGACGATGATAAATGCTGTGCAGCTAACTCCCTTTTATTGGGTCCTTTCTGTCCCAAGGACCTGAAGCACAACACTGAGCTGGGGGAGAAACTGCCTAAAAAATCTGTATTTGCTGCTTTGATTAGCTTTAGTTAGCCACTCGCTGACTTTTTTGTTGTACTTAAGCACATAATGTGCAACCTAAGAAGATGATAAGCAAATGAAAGTTAATGGCTTCCCAGCCTGCCTGTTCTTTCCTCATCAATGGAGAGCTTTTGCAGAAAATCCAGTGTTCTCTGTCTTTATTTGGACAGCGATGTATTATCTCTACCTATAGATGGAGGAACAGAGATAAAGTGAGTAACATGAGCTGAAGTCACATAGTGAGCCAACATCAGTTGGTAAAATATGCCTTTACTCTTCAACTATTCTTTTACATCCACAGTACTGCACTTCTAGAAAGTAGTGACACAAAAAGCTTTACTTCTGTGCACGGGTCTCAAACTAGGACGCACGAAATGCGAACACCGCCAAGCTCTAAGTCAGGGTGAAATGAATTTGAATAAGGCACTTCATCCCTCAGAGACCACCCGTGAACAGAAAGGGACCACTTGTAGGACACAATCATTTATCAACCACGTGCGATTTTGCTGATCGCATTGTTGGCATTAAAGTAACACCTTACTAAGTTTAATCATTTATGATTTTCATAACACTCGCCATTTAGATTCAATCTTTGTACAACACTGTTTTTGTAAGCTAACTTCTACATGTTCACGTTATCACGCAGTGAATGGTCCTGAAGCTTCGGTGTCCTCCATTTGTGTTGGAACTATCACATTTGAAGCCCGAACACCAACTTTGGCTGTTTTCTGACTATATAGTTTAACTATCTGAGCTATTTTTTTCCTAACTCCAGTCCTGAGAAACTGTGTTATTTGAAGAACAAAGTTTACGTAAGCTACGGTTATGGAAACAAGCGTATCACCCCCCAATTTTGGAGAGCTGCTGAAGTGCTGTGGACAAGGGAGATAATGCTGCTTCACCGAGGTGGATGAAACACCTGAACGAAGGAACTAGCGAGCCCAGCAGTCTGGGTTTTTTTCTACCCAACCCTCAGCTCTGAGCGAGTTGAACGTTGGCTGCCACTGCACTTTGCCGGGTTTGGTAGTTCCACACAGGACCCCGGTACCTTGGGCCACCCATGAGCCCGCGGCTGCGGCTGTGGCCGGGCCTGGTGGCCTCACCCCGCGGCCGCTGCAGCACGGGGCTTCGGGCAACAAGGGAGCAGCACGAAGGCTCCCCAACCGAAACCAAGAAACCACGGCCCGGCCGAGCTCTGCCGCCCAAAGGAGCAGCGTTTGCCACCCCCGTGCTCGGCCCCGCCTCAGAAGAAAGGTTTCCGCCATGAA
>NW_008824808.1:996690-998401 GCF_000699105.1 Pygoscelis adeliae
AGGGGAGAGGGAGGGTGGCGTGGGCGGCTGCTGTGGCCGTGGGGGTGGCGCGGGAGGCAGGGGGCTGCGTTGCATAGGCGGCCGCGGCGCGGTCTTTGAGGCGGGGGAGGTGTGGGGCTGCTTCCTCCTCCCCCCTCCGCGGTGAGGGGCTGCTCCGGGCTTGGGGGGGGCCGTGGTGGGGGCTCGCTGGTGGCCGTGGGCTTTCCCCAGGTGGCCTGGGCTTGCTTTCTGTCAGGCTGGGCTCCCCCGGGGTGACCCCTGAGGCGGTAGCCTGAGGGAGGTTGTGCTCCCCTCCTGGTTGGGCCTGTGCTTGCTTTGGGTGCCGGTCTAGCTGGGGTGCTGTTAAAGGTGCACCGGTGAGTGGATTTTGTGGATTTTGTTGCCGTCTCTAGGCTCCTATGATGCCGCAGTTAAGGTCAGGGAAAGTGGTAACTGCCAGTGAGGTGAAGTCGGCTGACAGGATGGTCACCAGCCCAAGCTCTCCGGGTGCAGGGGTAGGATGTGAGCCACGGAAGAAGGTGGTAGTCAAGCAGAGTCATCATCTGGCACCAAAGAGAAAACCTGAGCAGCCCTTATCTTTCTGTCTGCCACCTGCCATGCTCTCCGGCGTTTCCTGTGAGCAATTTGCTCCTCTTGTGCCCAAGCAGAAGGAGCAAGGTGAGAGTAGCCAGAGACTCCCAGGTAAAAAAACCAAGGGGGTACAGTGCAGGAGGGCTGCCAGAAGCAACAAGGGTGTAGCTTTGCCAATTTCAGACACTGCTGTATGTGAAGATTGGCAGGCAGCAACCAACTGGGAAGAGACTGTAAGGAGAGGGACAGGACAAGGTGAACAGCTGTTTTTCTCAGGAACTGCTTTGCAAAATAAATTCCCAGCAGGGATTGAAAGAAAAGAACGTAGCTCAGGACTGAACCTCTCAGGTTTCCAGGAGAGTTCAGGGAGCTCAAGAAAAAAAGGCAAATATTCCTTTATGGAAATAGAATTACAAATCCCATCCTCAGAGGAGGAATTTGAGAGCACAAAGAGACATGGCATTTCCTGTTTGCCAGAACCAGAGGTGCTGCAACCCAGAGAGGGCACACGTAGTACTGAAATGAAAAGCACTGATTCCGTAACAATGCTGAAGACGCAAATCCCAGATCTTAAGAATAATTTGGGGACTCAGGTATCCTTGTCTGAACCAAAACCTCAGGAAGAGGTAGATGTGCAAGAGAAGTTGGATGGGTGTTCTTTAATTGGATCAAGAAAGCCAGGGACACAGGAGAAAGGAAAGAGATGCTTCAGCAAGAAAGGCGGGACATCTTTGATGAAACCAAAACTACAAGGACCCAGAGGGAGGGGTAGCTCTGCCTTGCTAGAACTGCGTACACAGTATCCAGAGTCTAACAAAGGAGCTGTGAGTCTGAGGAAGAGGGACAGAAACGCACTGGTGTCACAGCAGTTAGAGGGTCTAAGTGGCCAAGAACAACCAACAACCAGAGGAAAGATGCACAAGCGTTGCATGAAAGAAGAGCAGCAGAGGTCAAACCCTCAGAAAGGAGCAGACAGCCTGGGGGAAAGTGGTAAGCACTTGTGCCCCATTGTAGAAGATGCAGAATTTGGGCTCCCAGGACAAGGGACTGGTGCTGCAGTAAGAACCCACTAAAAAGTGAAAAAACAGGAGATAATTTTTCTTTTGCAGATGTGTCTGTGTGGGACAAAGTCACGGGGGCA
>NW_008824808.1:998429-1016114 GCF_000699105.1 Pygoscelis adeliae
CAGTGTGTGGCTCCCAACTTAGCTCAAGAAGTGTAGAGATAAGAGCTAGGGTCTGCTTTACAGTACTGTGAAACCAGTCTTTGAAGAAAACATTTTTAGGAAGAGGAAAGGCTTTTCTTGAAGGAGAAAAGCAGTTCTTTTGCACAAAGGAGAGGAGACGAGATACCCTTTTGAGGGGTGTCTGCAGCAGTAGGCCCAGAATAAGAAATTTTTTTTTTTTTTCCCCTCAAAACCGGTCTGTTCATTTATGCATAGAAGGTCAGGCACAAGCAGGAAAGGAGGCAGTAGTTTCAGCAAAGCCAAAATAAAAGATAGTCAATTCTTCATTCATCTGTATATTATTTGATTATTTTTTAATATGTATTATGCTGTCTTGTTTTAGTGCTTGGCTTTATAGGATGCTGGGTTTTGTTTTCAGAACTTTTTGCTTCTTAGTTGCTATTGCCTGCAAAATCCTAAAAGATACAGAAACAAAGATTGTATTTTGGTGTTTTAAGAGAGCATTGTATCAAACTGGAACAATTTTGAAAGAGGATTTTTAAAAGTCTCATTTTTTTCAGGACAATTGTCTAAAATACATTCTTTTTACTTTCAAAGTGGGTACATTCAAATGACAAATATTTGCTGTAGGTTATTATTATTAAATGTTTTATCTAGAAACCATATTCTGAAAAACTGAAGTATTAAAATTCTATCTCACTTTGAAAACTAAGATCTAAAAAAGCCAACATTCTACTAGTACATTCTTGAGTCCATTCTCCAGATGAAATTCCAGATGTACAGTTTTTTACATAATCTGTATTTGCTTTTAAATAAAAAGTAGTACTTTATAAAAGTGCAAGTCTTGCAGTTTTCCTGGATCTTCTTGAATAGTCTGATGCATTTGGTTGGACTATATATCTGAAATAAATTACTATATTTTATGAACAAGCTTTCCTATTACAGAGAATCTACTGTGTAAACAAAAGATGTTAAAGCTGAGTGTGCAAACAGCATCTGCATTTTCTTGCCAGACTTGCTCTAATTTGGTTTCCACCTGTGTTTTAAATACACAACTCCCAATGTCCTTATGACACCCCAAGGTTCTGTTCATCTTTGCATTTGTTTCTGAAGACAAAACATCATTTGTTACTGTAAGTCTGCTGAAAGTGCTCATTTAAAAAAAAATTTGGTAAAACTTTACAGAAATGTTTTAGCCTTATACAGTGTCATGTTCTTTAGTAGCCTTGAATGTTTTTTGTTCTCTTTATAAAATATTGCAGTAGGGTAATCTTTTTTCCCCTTAGCGTATTATTTAATGTTACTTCTTTGTTTTTTAATCAGCAAAGGAAAAATGGAAAGCGATTGAACAAGACTCCGGTACACAGGCTGTGAAGAAGCTTAAGACAAATCAAAACAGATCAGATTCCAAGGAAAAGGAACCTCACTACTCTAAATCTCTTACGGTTGCTGCTTTAGGTGGGACTCAAAGCAAGAGCTTTCTGTGCCATCCTGTAACAAAAAACTCTGGTGTTCAGTATAAAAAAAGGAAACCCAGAACTGATCAAATCAAGTGCTCGCAAAGTTTTAGTGTGACTACAGCTGAAAAAGTGAGAAATGTATCTGCAAAATGTGATGCTGAACATTGCAGAAATGCCCTAAACCATTGTAATGGCTTGCTCTGTGCAACAGAAAAGAATCCATTTGTGAGATTAGAGGCGTGTAGTTACATCAATACATTTGTGAAATCTTCAGCTAGTGGAACTACCAGCAGTTATAAATTAAGTGGCTTCTTCCATGTAGCCCAGGATAAAGGAAAGCATGTTTTTCCTGATGCTACTGCAGGACAGAGTGATATGAATTGCAGCACTAGTAGAATGCAAAATGAGACATCACCCATAAAAGGTGGTTTATTGTTTAATAAAGAAAAAACTCAAAATGGAGAAGGGTGTTTTTCATGCTGTCAGAGTGAAAAGAGTAAGTGTTTAAGGGGAAAAAAGTGGAATATTGGTAGAAAGCCTAGAAAAAAGATGAAAATTACTGAGAAATCAGCAGTGCAGAATATTTTCACAGACATGGCTAATGAATACAGTGAGTGTGAGTTACAAACAGAAGCGGCAGTTGCCACGTCGAGCTCCTTTGCAGTCTTGGGACTAAATCATAAAGAAATTACTCTGTCAGCTTCATGCGATCATACATCAAATCTTCATACAGGAAAAAATGCTCACGAAGCACAGAATATATCACTCTGGAGAAAGAATAGCGCAAAATTACTTGCATTTGAAGATGGCTTTAAGAATACTTCTGAGCTCTGTGTAATAGCAAAAGGAGAAAATTCAAACAGTGTGGCACATCATTCTGCTGCCTCAGGTAGCCTGAGAGTGGTAGCTCAGGTCCATGATGTTTCTAATTGTCACAAAAGCAAGACAGATGAAAAATTGAACAAGGTTAATATGAACTTGCAGCAGTTTACCTGTCAAAGAACAGTACCTATGACTGGTAAAAATGTTTGGCCTTTTGAATCTTGTGCCAGGACTTCTGAACGGGTTCATAAAAATCATGGGTCCATCTCAGAAGGAAAAAGACTTTTAAGGGCTGCCTCCGAGCAATCCTCTGATAAAAGCAGTGTTAAAGCTGTAGGAAACAGTGCTGTGACTGGGAAGTTGAGACGGTTGGATTTGCATATGTCATCAGCAGAAATTAACAAAGAATCTCCACGTAAAATGATGGATCCAAATACTGAATGTCTGACTTCACTTGAAACACCAGAATCCTCTTCCTTGGATATTTATGAGGCTTTGAGAATGAGCAATGAAAATGTGGAATCACCAGTTAATATGGATAGAAGTGCCGTGGCTTTTAGCCATGATGATGTGCGAGAAGTTAAAGCAACCTTGAATTTTACAACAAAACAAAAAGAGAAAAATAAAGGAGCTGTAACAAAAAGAAACCTGTCTGTGACAGTCCAGAATGGTACATCTACAGGTAACACAAACAGAATAAACTTCAGCCATAAAGCATCAGTAGTGAACCAGACATTTTCTGATTTAAAGCTAATGAAAGTATTAAACACTGGAAACCTGACAAAATTCAAAATTCCTTTATGCAGAAACAAACCTGAATCCAGGAAATTGGAGTCTTCATTTGAAAGAAAAACCTGTAGTCCACTAGAGCTTCTTGACAGCGCTAGTGTTTCAAGAAGGCAGAAAACAGGTGAAGAGACTTTTTTGGTAAATTTCGAGCAGCAGCCTCTTCCTGTCGCAAGTGATGCTACATCTACAGCTTCCATGAAGAAAAAAGCAGATGAGATCAACAGTAAGGACTTCCAGCATGATGGCTCTGAAAACCTTTCAAATGAGATGTCTGCACTCCCTGAACATTTTTCTTTATATCCGCATCCTTTCCTTGACAGACAACTAGAGTCATGTGTGCCTGATTTCCATGGTACTGAATGTGTACTAAAATCTAATTTTCCTGATCATTCTTGGAATGCAGTTGACCACCCTGTTGCATTAGAAATAAACGATGATAGCAAATCAAGAGGGAACCTTTCACAACACAAAAGTCAAAATTTTCCAGATATTCTTGAAGCTTACGAAGAAGATGTTCTTGTCATTGACGTGATTCAGGATGACCCTGACCTTTTTGGAACCAATAATGAAGAGGAGCTTGCACTTGTAGACTGTGAAAATTGTCCTGTGAAGGCGTCCTATACTAGCATCTGCGTTAAAGACGAAAAGCAGGATCTTAAGCCTGAGTATCCTGTTATCTCAGAAACTAGAGATTCAGTCGATGATAATTTTAGGTATGCATATCACTCTTTTTATTACAATAATCCTAAGTACTTTGTTCTCATATCAGTATACTTTGGTTGTAGTGGTCAGGCTTCCTTACAGAATTTCATTAATTTCTGGGTTGATTTTAAGTGTCAAAATTTGATGGAGGTATGACAGTATTCTGAATGCAAATAAATTAAGTTGTTCTTCTTAAGAACTAGGATAACTTTTGAATTGAAGGAAAATGTAGTCCTAAAGAATTGGTTTAGACCAACTGAAGTGAAACATGAAAGTATAAACAAAGCTAATTAAGAGTAATACTCGTAATATTTTTAAATGTCTGACGATTTGAGATAGCAGATACCCCTTTGAGGGTAGTTTTTTAGTTGTAAAGTGGTATAATACTTAGAAATATTTTTTACTTTCTAGGTGTGGCTTATTCTTTTGCTGGGTCTGTAAGAGTAAATGATTGTCTCTACAGTAGTATTCCATCCTTCCATTCTCCTTCCCTGCTTTTCTCCTGTCCCCAGACATGTGAATAGTTTTCAAATCTGTAATTTGGCTAACACGTTATAGATGTTTATGATCCTGCATCTTCCTTCAGCAAGTTCCTGGTGTAAATTATTAGGCATTAATGTTTTTCAGGGTTTTGAGATGATAAAAGTCACTGAAGAGGGAAGAGGTGTTTAAAGTAGAAACAAACTTTTGTAAAAGAGGTAGTAGTCCTTCGTGGAATAGATTAACTCATCAATTGTCTAGTCTGTTTTTTCTCTAAGCTTTGATACTTGTGTTGGAAAATGAGTTTTAAGATTAAAATTTTTAAACAGTTTTTTAGACGTGAGAATATAAAACTTTCAGATGTTAATAGAATAAAACTTCTGCCAAAAACAAGCCTCTGAATAACGGGGCAAGTCTTTAGTAGGAGCATCAAACTTCTTAAGCAGCTAGGCTGTATCATAGTAAATTTATTAGAATGAGTATTCATTTTGTGTACAGTGTATATTATATGCACTGTAGAACAGAATGAGTATTCGCTGTATATTACCCGAGGGTAATAATGGCTGTTCAGAGGTGGTTTCCAACTGACTGTCCAGACAGCTGTTGCACAGAATGGAAGACCAGAACTTCTGAGCCCTTTACACTCATGTATTGGTTATGGTAGTAAAGTTTGCTATTTATATAAATACTAACAAACTTTTATTGGATCTTGTAAGTACTTTGTAGGGAGGACAAATATTCCCTCTAATTAGTAATGACATTGAGTTAGAGTAACATTATCACGCCATTAGATAGATGAAAACTGTACTGGTTTGAAGTCATATTTCAACTTTCTTCCTGGTATCTGGTGAACTTGCTTGCCATCAGCCAAGGAAAATAAAAATGCATGGTTCTTATTTCTTAGAATTTCCGCTTAATTTGCTAAAGCAGCAGGAAAAATTGTCTATTTTTGTTTTTTACCTTCCATAATTTGATGCAAAGATCATTAGACAGTGACTAATCATAGTTGGTAACAGTCAGGAACATATTAATGGACTGAATATGAGAATATTAAAATAAGGCAATAGACCTTACCACAGTTTTATCAGGTAGCTTATGATATCACCAGGTAATACCAGATAATGGCCAGTTCATACTGTTGTTTTTTATTTTGTTAGTATTTACCAGATACAACTGGGACTTCAACTTTGTTTGGCCAACCAAAACAAGTGATTATGCTGGTAGAGTTATGCTCACATCATACTACATATTTTAAAATAAAATATTGTTTCTGTTAATGTCCTTTTTTTTTTTCTTTAGAGATATTCTAGAGCATTGTCTACATTTTCTTGTTTGGCTTCTTATTTTATGCGTACTTGGTTTTGCTTCATTGCTATATTAGTTTGTAACACCACTTCAATCTCCACGTAGAACAGCGAGTCACAACTGCACTATTGTAAACCATCTCTAACTTGTATAAATATTAGTTTATATGCATGTTTTGTTTAACATTTGGTTAATGTTAGCTAGTACACTCTAGATGAATGTAATCTAGGTGATTTTAGGTAGAAGAGCAATGCAACCACTTAATGGCTGCACATGGTGGTTGTTGGTGAATGTTTTCTTTAACTGTATCAATACATAGCTTTTGTTATGATTTCCCTTCAGATTAGTAAGAGCAGGTGGATGATGATAGAAAGAATCTGGATCTTTGCTAAAACTGTTATAGTGCATGTATGCATGGGGAGGGACTTCAGTACATCCTGTGTGCTGATATTTTAGTCTGGCGTTGGTACAGAGCAGTAAGAACTGTATTTCTGCTAGCAGCAAGTTATTCTGAAAGTATAGCTGGGTTGTTAAAAAGCTTTTTAAAATGTGTGGAGTGTTACTTATGAGTTTCATAGCATTTAAATTGTAATTGTAAGGGAAACGATTGGTGCCTTAATTTGTGTTCTTCCAACTACAAAAATCTGAGATCTAGCAGCTTGTCAAAATGACAGTTGCTATAATGAAGTAATACTTTTTATTCAAGTTGCATTGTGAAACCAAAGCACTGAAACTGTGTGAAGGATGTACCAGGTTGATTCAGTAACTGACAAGCGTTCACTAGCCATTGTGGATGTGTAACTATTAGTGTGAATCCATTTTGTTTGAGCTTTACATTTAGACACCAAGATGTGTTTAGCCAATGATACTTTTCATCTTTGACTATTTGTGACCTTAAAAGCCGGAGGGGTATTTTTAGTTATGAAAATTCAAGGATAATAATTTTTGGATTCCAAATTTCAGATAATGAGAGCACGTGTCTGTCCTTCAAAAGCAGAACATACTGGTCACAACAGTGATTGAGGTCCAAAATTCAAATAAGGCTTGTTTCTTTTTTTTTTTTTTAAGCAAACTAACAAAGCACCCAACAACCAAAAAGGCACCTAACATTGCTACACATCTCTGCAAAGGTTCCCTAACTGCTGTAATTGTGGTTGTGCATGTGCCCAGAACCGATGGCTCTGAACAAGTAGTTCAAATAGGACAAGCCGGTCCTGTGTCTTAATCCAGGAAGACTCAAAAAAGACTCTGTATGTGTATGTCCTGAATGGTTTGATTCAGTTAGCATGCTCTGACCTTTAGGGTAAGTAGGACTGGTTATTCCTCTGGCGATTGCGTTTGAAGAAGAGAAGAGTAAGTGCTGGTTGCTTCCAGGCATTAGTTGCCAGTCATCAGGAAAGGATTCCGGACCTGCAGCCTGACTGGGGCAGTGAAACTCAGTTTTCACATATACTTCTGTTTGCCATTTTCTATTGCCTACTCGTAAGTGACTCCCAACAGTGCAGGTTTTTGAATCAATCATCTGAGGTGTTTCTTTCCTCTCATGTAAGGAATCTAGACACTTAACTCTAAGTGGCATCCAGTATGTCTTTTCATCCCAACAGAACTAGTACATTCAGTGGATACCTTCGAAAGCGCATCAGCAGCTATTCTTACTCTTAGGAGACTTCTGCATTTTACTGTTTTCCTTTTGAATAAAAAGCCTGAAGTTGAATCCATTTTTCATATGCAAAATAGCAAACTGAACGCTGTGGTTTGTTTGTGCTGTAAAGAGGCATCTGTTTAAACTTAATCAGCAGCAGCATGCAAGAGCATCCCACGTTCTGACACGGTCTAGTCTGTCTCCATTTCTAGATCTCTAAAATGCGTTGACTTCTGGTTCTGTCCGCCCTCCTAGATTTGTCAGGCTGGTGAGCAAATGCCAAGTACTGTAATAAATGTAGTTTTCTGTATGTGTTTTAGGCACCTTCTTTACAAGAACTTATAAAGTGCTTCTGTAACTGTTTCACACTACACAATTAGCAGAATCTGGTAAAGATTTGGAAGTGGCTTTTGACCTGAACATGAAGATTTCAGTCTCCTGATGGTGTTAAAATATTTTCAGGTTTAAGCAATGTTTATGAAGATGACAGCTTTCTGGAACTGCAATTTTACAAAAAAGAAAGTCAATTGTTGTTGTAGGCAAAATCACTTAAACTTTGCCTTTCACATAAAATGTGGAGGAGAGAGGAAATAAGCCTACAGAGAGCCTGCCTCTAATAAAAATCCCTCTCGTCTCTGCAAACTTGCTGTAACTTACTAAACTCTGCTTCTTAATGTATCTCGTGTATATACATAGATATCTGTGCCTACATGTTTGTATAGTTCCAAGTTACAGATACTGGGGAACTTTTTCATTTCCACTAGGTTGTTGCAAATTTCCGTTGTTGCATTTTACTAGGCAGCTTGCTGTCGTTATACTTGGTGTCATTCACCAGGTACGAGCTTCCAAAATCTGTGATGATGACTTTATCGTTTTACATATTCTACATGTAATATTTTAATATGTATTTTTACCTTCTGAGCTTTTCTGAGGAGAAATACTTACTTTTTTCCCAACTTACCTTTCAAAATAGGTGAAGTAAGTATCTTTCTATGAACAAATGTTTTTGTTACTCTCTTTGAGATTCATTGTTATGCAAATTGTCTTGAATATAAAATTACTATAAATCACATTTTGTAGAAACTGATGAATTGGCTTATTAGCATAGTATTTCCATAATTTGCTATACGGAGAAGATTTCCCTTCTAAGTGTTTTAGGCAAAGGTGAAATGAGATAATGAGCTTTTACTGACAAATTTGGGGATTTGAAATGTCTTGGTTTTACTTAACATGTTTAGGTGTATATCTGTAGGGATGGACATAAGAAAGCCAAAAGAGAGAGTTAAGAACAGTCTTACAACAGTGTGTTGTACATAAGGATTCTGTCCATAGATAAAAGTATTACTGAGAACTTTAATTTTATATAACTGGTTAGATTAATTCTGCTGTTGTGCAAGATGGAAATCTTAAATAGACTTTTTGTTCAAAACAGACACATTACCATACAAGAATCTGGAATGTCAAATGATACTGAAAATTCCTGTGATTGGGTGCTAAAAGGTAAGAGTCTTTGGAGATTTTTGAATGAGTAATCAAGAGAAGAAAGTAACTACAAAGATGTTCAGTGGCAAAACGTAGGCTTTCTACTTTCCACATAAAACGGGAGCTTGTCAGTTCAGTAATATCTTTTTATTGTAATAGCAATTTGTTTCCTAATGCATATAAAATTGATGTTTTTTGAAATGGTACAAACCTGAGCCTCACAGGGAACATCTACTTCTCTGTAGTACTTGTCTGTTGGTAGTACTGGGGTTTTTTGGGGGGGGGTTGGTTGTGGTTTTTTTGACATCTCTCTGATACTTTATGCAAGGAATTCTGTTAGTTGATAAGATGATAGTAAGACACTGAGTACTGTGATACTGCTTTGGAGTCTGACTCATAATCTCACTTCATTGTTCTCTTGTGTTTATCAGCGGACAGAATTTTATAATAGGTTTTTTTTCCAGGTTGTACTTTTGTTTTTTGTGGATGCTATGCCCATTCCTTTGACAAACTGTTTTGTTTTTTAAGGATGCTGTTTTTTTAGAGACGGATACTTCTGACTTAATGGTTTTTTCTTCCTATTTTAAGCAGAACAGTCCAACTAGGCAGCATCTGAATGTGATTTGTTTTGTTTTCTACAGCTTACATACAGACCTACTATGCAAGGTATGTCTGATGTGGAAGTTTCTCTTAGATAGGTTGGAGGAACAGGATTTTGACTTTGAACAGAAGTCTATTACTGACACATTGGAGAAGACACAGAGTGCTGAGACTGGTTTTGAAGGTTCTCAGTGTTTCCCTTTCTGGTGTCAGTTTGTCAGCTTGCTGTTAATCTGGCACTCTGCCGTTATGTATTGATTTTGCTGCAGACTTGAAAAGTGTCTGTGACAGTATCTCTTGTGCTGTTTTTTCATATTAATGTGTTATGTTCATGTAGAAAGATTGAGTGGTTTGGGTAGATGCAGCCTCCTGGAGAAAAAGGAGTGAATAGTGACTATTTGCGGGAGAGAAAGTTTCAGGCTTCAGTGATTAGAAGGCAAAATAAAAGGTAATGAGGGTTTAAGAGCTCAGACACTATGAAATAGACACAAGTTCCCTGAGGAGGAGTAGGGAGGAAGTACACAGTTAGGCCTCTGGTGATGTAAAGAGCCAGAGGGGCCTGTGCCATGGCATCTGCAGTACTGACGTGATTGAAAGCAAACCTGGCAGCAGGTCCTGTACTATTTAGTAACTTCTGCATTTTCTTAGGCAGTTGTTTTACTTCATGTTCTAATGAAGTTTGAGGCTAAAAGTCTTTGGGTCTTTTTGTGGTGCTTAAAATAAAAAGTTTTAAGTAGATCCTTCTTCCCAGATCTGAGAAACTGAGGATCACATCACACTCTTAGATTAATATGCACATGGTAACTTATGTTTGATGTATGACTTTTTAAAAAGACCTGTACAGAACAAAAGAAAGGTGCCTGGTTTTGCTGATTACTGACAACTTAGGTATTTGTTTAGAAATACATATTACTGCTTTGGTGTCTTATGTAGTGAGGTCATGGCTGCTTGTCTCAGTGGCTTCACAGTCTAAGAAGGGCAACAAATACTACAGTGAAGGTATTCTGGATGACATCAATCCTTTTCATCCTTCAAGTGGAAATCCTATGTACATTGTCTTCAAGCAGATGTGTCTTGTACTGATGATCATACAGAGACCAGTGACTATAGGATAAAAGCCTTTCCAATAATAATCTGATTTTTCTTCCTGTATCTGGACAACGCAGTGCAGTTGAAATTAATTCATGTGATCCAATGAAACAGTGAATTTCTTTTCTGTGCAGAGTTCTTCTATTGTGCATAAACAGCTGCTTCAGAAAGCTGCAGTCAGGTGTTCTGTTCATTTCCTGTGGCATCTGCAAAAGGTGCTGAAATTTCCTGACACTGAATTCTCATTGAGTTTACTGTGTTACAGGAATTTGGAGTTTCTCAGAGCTATCTATATTTAGTTCAGGATTGCATCATGTCATTATGATTAACTTATCCCCTTCTCCAGCAAAGACTAAGTCTTTATTTGCTTAGCAAATTACCATACATGTCTTCGGCTGTGTTTTAATAACAAAGCTTAACTGAATTTATTTCTAAAATATTTAATTCAATATTATATAAATAATCCTGTTGTACTGTTCTACAGGGACTATTACACAACGTACAGCTTGGATAGAATTCTAATTGCAGATTAAGTTTAATATTTATTTGAAATGGTTTGTGCTTTAAAGGTGAAATAATTTTACATATAAATTTCACATTTAGGAAGTCCTGGGAGTTCTTAAATGTCATTACTATTAAGGCTTTGTAATATTTAGGACATAAAAGCTTTGTTGTCGTGTAGCATGGGAAACACATAAAGTAATGTGTTTATATATTTTCAGCTAAAGATAGTAAAACCCACAACTCCTCCAAAGGAAGCAGTCCTTTGGGAGGTGTTACTGAGGACTTTCTTGAAGATGGGCAACTGAGGGATCTAGATGAACTTTTAAAGAGTTTTGACGTGGACGAAAAGGTACTGAGAAATCATGCTTTCTGTCACTAAATAGTTTAAGAAATGATAGTCTATGTAATTGGATAATTTTAATTACTAATGCTGTTTTATCAACAAAATTTTTAATTTCCTGTAATAAAAAGAATATCAGTGTTTCATAGATTACTGTGCTATTGCCAATGTAAGTTTTGCTTGACAGAACTTGTTTTTTTACCTTGTCACTAATAATTCATCTTGAAATTCAAAATGAAACAAGATATCATTATATCAGTTTACAGTAATTCTGTATTACCGTTGTATGAAAATTACTGTTCCAGTGAACACCTAAGAGTACTACTGTGCATATGTGACATTTTTACATAACATACCTAGTTTTAAAAGTTGGTGTTAAATGCTTCTCACCACACGGTCTCAGAAGGATGGGGTGGTGTTGGAAAGCTGGGGAGCTGCACAGCCATCATGCATCCAAGGAGGATCATTCTGTGTCTCATTACTTGGGCAGAAGGGCCATTACATTAACATACTGACTTCCTGGCAGTTCAGAGGGAACGTGAAGCCATTTTCGTGCTCACTGACCTTATCTGACCTTTCTATTCTCTCTGTCCTCCTTCCTCTAGATAATAAGTCTAAGTCTTTTAAGACTTGCTGAAGTTTTATACTATTTACTGCTTTGATAATGGATTGGAATTTACATCTCACTGCCACTCAGACATAGCTGCTGATAGCATTTACTTGTTTTCCACTACTTCAAGAGTGGATAATGGTTTTAACTGGTTAAGTTAAACTGTAAAATTCACATGGCTAAAAACTGGTAAGTAATTGATAAGGTAATCAAACAGTAGGGAATCGGTTTCCCTGGCAAAATCATTATTTAAAAGCACATACAAACATTTCCTTCAGCAAATGGAAATGGGGCTGCTAACATTTGATTCACAAAGTGAACAGTGCCATTTTGTTCCCTGACTTCTCAGAGAGGGTAAAAGGGTCTGTCAAATAGTATAGGTTACTGGAGGTGTAGTACTTGTTGCAGTACTGCCAGGTCAGTCCCAGTTGGGCTACTTCATAGTGTGGTGGCTTTATAAAATCAGTGTCCTAATGTTTGCTTTTCTGTGCTGTGTTGGACAACAGTAAGTATGTACAACTAATCTCACCTAAACCTCAAACTTAACCAAACTTAAGCCACAAAATACATGCTACGGCCCTAAACTTATTCCTGTATGTGGATGGAAAACTAGCTGTGCAGACGTGGGGAGGGAGTGGAATGACAGAACATTTGTTGCAAGTATTCTACCGTTTGGGGTAATTTTGGGTTTTGGTTTTTTGATGGCTTTTCCAACTAATAATGCTGTGAGAATCACGGAGAAAACCCTAAAAATATTTGGGGAACTGGTAAAATGAAGTTTGGAAATCCGATGAGAGCATATCCATCTCTAATTCTTTGGCTATCATAAATTTGTGATATAATGTGAAGTTCAAGTTACTTCATGAAAATGGACAAAACAAAGCCAGGATTCCATGAGGTTGTTCTGTATCAGTCCTTTCAGATTCTCGCCCCCAAATATGTTAGGTGCTGTCTTTTTTCTCTCCATATCTTTGGGGATTTTTTACCTATACATCATGGTGCACAGCTGAGCAAAAGCCTTAGATTTCTCCCCAATACAGCTTTAAATTTTCATTAAACTTGATGGAATGTCTTTTGTGGGTTTCTACACATCTGTCAGGTACAGTTAAAATTGGGCAGTGGGCCTAAAAATTGCTGGGATTATCAGTGGGAGCAAAGAGAAGTGAAGACAATCATGTCACTTTTTTTCCAATTAAAAAACCACTATTTTAAAGATCACAGAGTATAATGGCAGTGTGTCCATTTAAAAAGATGGTGTAAGAGTAACCCTATAGTCCAAATTACAGTTTTTACAGTCAAGACTATATTATCACACCTTCCAACGATCACTAACAGTTTTAAGTCTAGTGTAAAGCGTAACAGGCTTAGTGCTTTGCTGTATCTGAAAGTACACTTTAAATATCTTCACAGTTCAGGTTTGCAGATGGAGTGCCTGATGTTAAACAAGAAAAAAAGGGTGGAGCTGAAAAAAGGTATATATACTGTGTTCTTCATGTAACCTGTGACGTTCCCCAGTTACTGTACAAATGAAATGTGATGTTTTTACCAAAACACCATTAGCATTTTAATTCACTTTTTCTATGTTATTGTGACTATGTGATGAAGAAAATAAATACGTGAAATAATATAATTTCACTGCAAAGTACAAGACAAGTATCGTCATAGCCTGACAGGACAATAGAGGTTATTTTGTCCTCTGTCTGGTGACGAAATATATCTACTTTATGCCAGTGTCTCACCTTGGCATCTCAATGTGAGTGTAGCGTAAGATACATTTCCAGCCACAATAGCACTTACCAGAACTTTAAAAAAAAAACAAAAAAACCAGTGAAACTTCCACCTTTCTTTTCTGCCTCTTGGGACTTTCTAAACTGATGAAAGAATTGAAAGATCTCATTCAAATTCAGGCTGACAAATATTTGAACAGCAGTAGAAAAAGGCGCTTAAAAATATGGCATGTGGAGTTAAGCACGTGCTTTACTGTTCTGCTAGCTTCAAGCTGTGCTTACAGTGTTTATTGTACATATGACTGAAAGTGTCAGACTAAGAAACTTCCATTCAACATCAGTCCAAAAATGAAGCAGAATAAGACTTTGTAGAAAAAGTATACTTAACTGATGGAATACTTCAGTAATTAGAAGAGAAATAACAGATATTTCAGAGTCATTTTCACAATAATCAAGAAACCTTAGCTGGCATAGAAGAGGGTATTGCTTTTTTCCAGCACCAGTCACATTTCCGTGACAGACTTGAAGTATACTAGAAGTCCGTTAAATGGAGAATATTGCATCTGTTCATTAATCCACTAGAGAGCTCCAAGCTCCTCCTTCTGGTAAAATACCCATTTAAATTTACCTTAGTAGCATAAATAGTTCTTTATGCTATAGAATAAGTAGGTTATGCTGGATAAAATATGTTTGTGCAAGTGATACTGCATTACTTCACTTCCTTGATTGAAATGCACTCTGTGTGGTTAGAGAAGAGGCATTTATTCCTTCATTTGGAGTCAAACTATTTTCTCTAGTTTTACTCAAAAACGTTACCATCGCAAAGTTTCATCCAGAAGAAAACGTAGTTACTGTTCTTATTTAGTAAACTCCACTTCTAGTGATGCTGTTATTTAAAAAAAGAAATTGATTGTAGACATATATAGTTCACAGTTCCTGGCAAAATTGTGTGTAGTTTCAGGTCTAGATTAAAAAGAGAGCTGAGATTGTTATCCTGAAGGTGAGCTGCTATGAAAATCCTGTTGTGTCAGATCTGAGGCTGGCATCACAAGGAAGCATAAAAAAAATTTTACATGGTAACTTGAAAATTCTGAGTAAATAGATATGCAGATTTTTTTCCTCTGGAGACCAATACAATACATTGACTAGAATAAAAATAAAGATTGATATTGAAGAATTTGGGTTTATTAGATAGAATCTATTCTTCTCTGCCATAGCATTTTTATTTCAAACTCTATTAAAAGCAGTCTGCAATTTAGGAAAGATTTAAATTATCCTGGCTATAAGAAGTATTAAATAGCTAAAACGTGCCCCACATAGGGGATAGCAAGTCTATTTCTGTCTCCAAACAGCAAGCAGGCTGAAATGTCCTTTGTACTGTACCTAGATTCTTAATTGAAGGGGGGAGGGGAGGAAGATCTCATGAAAGGGGATTATTTTTTTCTGTGGCTTTATTTACAAATAAGAAAGAGATCACTAAGTATTCTGCGAGCAATATTTGTAGCTTATTTTGGTAAACATCACATTTTAGTTTAATTATCTGGAATGTACATCTTTGGGAATAGTTAAAGGCAGAACAGTCTTTAATTGGAGTTCCCTTTGAAATCACCTACATCTGTCGATTAGAGTCAGTTATTAGGAAGGAAAACAGTTGGCTCTTCAAATGTAATTTCAAAAGCTTTGTAGATTACTTCTTTGGCATATATTACATAACAGACTACTGAAAAGTAGATGTTCTTCAGAGGTGACAGAAATCATCTCAGTCTTCCTGTCAGCATAGTGAAAAAAAAGAAGTGGTTCATGGGTGCCTTTTCTACTTATTTGTTGAATTTCATATAGTTACACTTTAGGACAGAATAATCTCCGCTAAGATCATAATCAGATTGGACCAGGAGAGTAATGAAAGTAAAGTTGTTGGGATGCTAGCTATTTAAATTTACAGCAAGTTTTTAAGTGGTGTGTAAATTGTTGAAGAAGTTCTCATCTTTTATACACTTAATCCCTCCTTTTAGGCGTTTAGTATATGGGAAAAGCACCTGTTTAATTTGGTTAAACAAATTTTTGTTTTTTAATACTCAACAGTGACTGTAAATACAAAGATCTTGTGAACTGTGAATTGCTATCAGGATTGCCATTGCATGCCCCGAAAGTAAATGTCCTACTCAATGAAGCTACAGTGATGAAACCCCAGACAAATGGTATCGTATGCTGTATTGGTGAACCCTCCAGAATTTATTTTTACATGTGTTTTATTTAGCTATAAAATCTTAAGGAGTTTCTTCAATTCCTGAAGGCATTGGCTGGAATTTGTTTTAGTTTGCATACATAGAAGCAAAAATGCAAGCTCTCATATGATAGGTTAGTGAGGTTTTTTGGGTTGGGTTGGGTTTTTTAGCAGAATCCTATTCAGTAGGGTCAAATAGCAATCATCCTATCTTGGTATTTATGGTTCTCAGATACTTTAATGGTACAGCAATGCCTGCATTCTTAGTGTTTTGACACATTATGTTTGAGCCATGTTATTGGCAAGTAACTTGTTTATTTGTGGTCAGAGAACGTGACTATAGATTTTCTTGGTTGGTTGTTATCTGTCAGCAAAACTTGGCTAAGGGATTTGCCCATGTTGCTGAAGGTCAGAACTTTGTTATTTATGCCAATTCAAATGTTTGTGAGGCATTCACTAGACTGGATCAAGGAAATTATCTCGATTTAATAAGCAGCACTTCATTTTGACCTTGTATATTTCACACCTGGGACAGGTACCTCTTAAGCATCTCTGCTGCCAGAGAAATCATAATGTAATGGAACTGTAGTCAAAGTTTCCTTCTCTTTTTCTTGGCACATAATAAATCTGACATTTAGCCTTAAATAAATGCATAGTTTTATTTGGCGTACAAGATAGAGAAAAACAGGAATTGATTAATTATGGGTAGATACTGCATTCTGTTTATTTGCAACAGCTGTTTTGGGAATTAATAATTTTAGAATTATTGATTAATATGGATGTTTATAAACATGGATTTCCTGAAATGAGATCAGTGGCAGAGGTTCTTGCTTAGTTTCAAATTATACTGCCAGTCTGAGCTTGTAGAACAATTTTATCATCATGTCATAGAATCATAGAATGGTTTGGGTTGGAGGGAACCTTAAAGATCATCTAGTTCCAACCCCCCTGCCATGGGCAGGGACACCTTCCATTAGACTGGGTTGCTCAAAGCCCCATACAACCTGGCCTTGAACACTTCCAGGGATGGAGCATCCACAACTTCTCTGGGCAACCTGTTCCAGTGCCTCACCACCCTCATAGTGAAGAATTTCTTCCTTATATCGAATCTAAATCTACCCTTTTTCAGTTTAAAGCCATTACCCCTTGTCCTATCACTACATGCCTTTGTAAGAAGTCCATCTTCAGCTTTCTTATAGGCCCCCTTCAGGTACTGGAAGGCTGCTATAAGGTCTTCCCAAAGTCTTCTCCTCTCCAGGCTGAATAACCCCAACTCTCTCAGCCTTTCTTCACAGGAGAGGTGTTCTATCCCCCTGATCATTTTTGTGGCCCTCTTCTGGACCCGCTCGAACAGGTCCATGCCTTTCTTGTGCTGTGGACCCCAGAGCTGGACGTAGTACTCCAGGTGGGGTCTCATGAGAGCGGAGTAGATGGGGAGAATCACCTCCCTCGACCTGCTGGCCACGCTTCTTTTGATGCAGCCCAGGATACGGTTGGCTTTCTGGGCTGCGAGCACACATTGCTGGGTCATTTGAGCTTCTCATCAACCAACAGCCCCAAGTCCTTCTCCTCAGGGCTGCTCTCAATCCATTCTCCGCCCAGCCTGTATTTGTGTTTGGGATTGCCCCAACCCATGTGCAGGACCTTGCACTTGGCCTTGTTGAACTTCATGAGGTTCGCACGGGCCCACCTCTCAAGCCTGTCAGGGTCCCCCTGGATGGCATCCTTTCCTTCCAGCATGTTGATCACACCACACAGCTTGGTGTCATTGGCAAACTTGCTGAGGGTGCACTCAATCCCACTGTCCATGTCACCGACAAAGATGTTAAAACAGCCCCGGTCCCAATACCTGCCCCTGAGGAACACCACTTGTCACTGGTCTCCACTTGGACATTGAGCCGTCGATTGA
>NW_008824808.1:1017158-1032658 GCF_000699105.1 Pygoscelis adeliae
AGAAGGCCACTAGGTTAGTCAGGCAGGACTTGCCCTTGGTGAAACCATGCTGGCTGTCACCAATCACCTTCCCGTCCTCCATGTGCCTTAGCGTAGCTTCCAGGAGGATCTGTTCCATGGTCTTCCCAGGCACAGAAGTGAGACTGAGTGGCCTGTAGTTCCCCGGGTTTTCCTTTTTTCCCTTTTTAAAAATGGGGGTTATGTTTCCCCTTTTCCAGTCAGTGGGAACTTCACCGGACTGCCATGACTTCTCGAATATGATGGATAGTGGCTTAGCAACTTCATCCGCCAGTTCCCTCATCAGGTCCCATGGACTAGTGCACCTTCAGGTTCCTTAGATGGTCCTGAACCTGATCTTCTCCTACAGTGGGCGGTTCTTCATTCTCCCAGTCCCTGCTTTTGCCTTCTGCGGCTTGGGTGGTGTGGCTTGAGCACTTGCTGGTGAAGACTGAGGCAAAAAAGTCATTGAGTACCTCCGCCTTCTCCATATCCTGGGTAACCAGGTCTCCAGTTTCCTTCTGGAGAGGGCCCACATTTTCCCTAGTCTTTCTTTTATCACCAGCATACCTATAGAAGCTTTTCTTGTTGCCCTTGATGTCCCTGGCCAGATTTAATTCTATCAGGGCTTCAGCTTTCCTAACCTGATCCCTGGCTGCTCGGACAATTTCTCTTATTCCTCCCAGGCTACCTGTCCTTGCTTCCACCCTCTGTAGGCTTCCTTTTTGTGTTTGAGTTTGTCCAGGAGCTCCTTGTTCATCCATGCAGGCCTCCTGGCATTTTTGCCTGACTTCCTCTTTGTTGGGATGCATCGCTCCTGAGCTTGGAGGAGGTGGTCCTTGAGTATTAACCAGCTTTCTTGGGCCCCTCTTCCCTCCAGGGCTTTATTCCATGGTGCTCTACCAAGCAGTCATTTAACAATATTTTCAGGAAGTGCAAGAAACATAGATGCTATAAAAAGCAACTGTGAAATATGACTCTAGACTACAGTAGTTTGAAATTGCTCATGTCTTTGGCCTTAAAAGTATATACAGCTGCTGAAGAGTTCTTCTAAATCTTCCTTCTTAAAATCACTTGAAATGCTTGCCAAAGCAAGAGTTTCTGTGCTAGGAGAGGGCAAAACAGCCTTTTTTTCCCCAGAACTGTGCAGGCAGGATTGGCTATTTCACTTTAGTGCCTGCTCGCCTACAAATTTGACATACAGTCAGCAGGGAGAGTACAAACTGTTAAAAGGACCTGGTCAGAAACTCTATGCTGTGGGGACAGCAAGAATCTAGAGGAAAGACTTCTGAGCTCAAGTTCCCAGTGGCATTTTTCTGCAGCTAGTGGTTGACTGTTTTCTCAGTCTCTTTCCTGTCACTAAATTTATCCAATCCTGAATTTACCAAATTGCCCACCATCACTGCACAAAATTGTGTGCAGCTGTGACAGTACGTAACATTTAGATATTTTAATTGTTGTACGTTTTATTTCTCCTTCCTATCCTGCGATAGTCCCATCTGTTTAGAAAGACATGCGGATTAAGAGCCACGTACCTAGTGCAAGTCTCTAGTAGAACATGCATCATTATTGGATGCTCTTTAGTAACTACAGTTTGTCAGAAAGGGCTAAGCACCCTGCCTTTTGAATACCCAGTTCTTTCAAGGGGCCAGATGGGAACCCTAGAAAGCAAGGCATTCAAAAGCTCTTATTTCTCTTTAGATATGGAGTTGAAAATTTGAACTTTTATCTGCCATTATCATTATTTATTTTTCAGAAAAAAAAACCAAGTTTCATGGTTAAGAAACCAGTTTCTTACATTGGGCTTAAGCTTGATATTGCACTGCTTAAAACATAGAGTATGAAAGGTTTTATTTCAATTCTGGAAAAACAGTTTAAATTTTTGGCTAGTGATGTGGGAATGCAAAGATTACTGATAAGGGGGGGTGTTTCCTTTTGAAATTAAAACTTCTGGATATTTTTATTCCATTTCTTTTCTCATCTCTGTAAATTAGATTAGAAACCTTGGATAAAGTAGCGAAGTTTTTACTTTAAATGTGCTTACTCTTGAAGTTTGTGTGAAGTCTCAGTTTTAGGATACTTAAGAAAACTGTAACTTAAATTACTGGTTTTAGATTGTATTAATCAAATTTTCATTAATCATTGCTGTGACTTGAGGGAACTATAAATATAAAGGAAAATAAGATAAATGAGAGTGGTTTCAGTATGATTTATTACATGATCCATTTATTGCCCCCATCCTAATTTTTAGATTACAGATTTTCAGGAAAAAGTCCTTTACTGCCATTGCAAAATTATGGAGATTTTGAGCCATGGAAGATGCAAAAAAATGCAATTGTGAGTTGTTAAATCCTTAATGATTTCTGATCCTTAGGCACTAATTTTGTTATAAATATTCAGACAATTCTCCATATATCTAGTCAGAAATTACAAATCTATGCATGTTTATGTTTCTTCTCCTTTAAAGATGTTATCACTGAGTAAATACGATTTCTGAGAACAAAATCAATGATGAGAGGACAGCTAATCACAGTAGAGCTTTGTTGATTTCTATCTCCAGTTTAAGCAAAATCAAATAATGCTTTTTGCTTTATTGTTTTTGTAGAACTAAAAAGCAGACAAGGTTTCACATGTTTAAGACAGACTGCATTATCCATTATGCTGGGCACTGAAAAAGGGTAAAGGAAATTGATGCCCCAGAATTCTCAGACTGTTATCCAGAGTCATGCAGGAGTTTGTCACCTTTCTTCCTCCTCTCTACTCATTGTCCGTCTCATTTAGCAGTTCTTGTATTCTCTCTGTCTGTGGTCTTCAAGACAGATTTTTGTTGTGTTAGACACTAACACAACATGACAAGGGATTGATCTTGGTCTGCTTTGAATGCTGCAAATACAGTATAGAGATGAGGGTTGTTTCAAAGGTTTAATTGTAGGTCACATATTTTTTGCTTTTGTTTATAATTTGTAGGTATTTTGAAATTCTCAAAAAAAAGCATGTTTGCTTTCAAAAAATATTATCTGTCGGGTTTTTTCTGCTTGTTTTAATTTTATTTTATTTTAGGCTTCTCATTCAGTCCAGCGGATCCTCGAGATGATTGAATTGCCCCGGAAATATTGCAGATTTTATTTCATGACTTTGCGTGGGTGCGAAAGAGCAAAATGTTGGTTTTGTCATGTTCCTGAACAAGGGGATGAAAAGGTAAAGAGATTTATTGAAGAAAGGAACAGATTGTAAGTGTGAACACTTTTTAAAATGCAAAATTACATCTCCTTTGTTCATTTAGATATGAAAATTGAGTAAATTTCAGAGATTGATGGATCAAAAAAATGTTCAGAAATTCTTCCTCGCAAGGTCTTTCAAAGTTCATTTTTTTAAAAATGGTAGCATTTTGAACTAGTAAACTTTTTAAGAGAACAGACATCAGCAAAAGAGCAAGAATTAGAATATAGAGTACTAGAATGGGGAGATTCTGAGACATTTCAATCCCAAGCGTCAGAGACCTGTAAGCAAACCCAGACTTTGTATATATTCTTAAAGTCAAAAGCCATCTATGGTATATTACTTTCTGCAAGTTTTGTGTAACAGGGGCACGTTTGTTTAAAGATGCTCTAATCTCCTTAAATGGAGCAACAATTCTCATAATATTTGCAAGCAAAAATACTTTTCCAGTGGTGGGCAAAGTAGATGTGTTTTCAAACCATTTAACAAAGAAATTATGAGTCTGTAATACTTCCAAGAACTGTGCAAGGCAAGCTAATTGTGCTGTCATGTAATAAGATTTTGGAATTGGCTGTATGAAACCAAGACTTAGGTGGTTCCATAAGTCACTTGGAAGCAAACAAAAACATTAAAACAACTAAAGAAAGACAAATGCCTAAAATTGTCCTCATCAGGTCTTACAAGATTTATTTCTTATCTGCCGTCTTATTGGTATGAGTACAATCTTATCATTGGTGTCAGTAAGTAAGAAATTACAGAATCAAAATGTAAAAAATAACTTGTGGTGAACCTGTTAGACATAAATACTAAAAAAAAAGATAGCATTTAAAGGAGCTTATCCATCTCCTTGATACCTTAAATATACTGTGTCAGAATTTTTAAAATACATCAGTGTAATTTGGTTTTATTTTTCTCAATGTTTTCTCTTTTCCTTTTTATGTCTCAAAAAAGAGCTGAGGTTTTTTTTTCCTAATGCTTTGTAACCCCTTTGAAAATTGACAGCTTAAAAATACTAAGATTATTTGAGAGTAATTTTGTGTGGGATGTTTTTTCCTCAGTTGTGAAATATCTTTGGCATGCTGTAGTGCATATCAGTAATTTTCAGCTAGTTTGTATGAATTATCATGGTTTGTAGTGCTTCGTTATATACAGACACATTAAAGAATTATTTGCCTAAAACTATTAAAAATCCATTCAATTTTATTTTACTTGTGGTGCAGCACTCCAGCACACTTACTGTTCTGCCCACCAAACCTAGCCTAACTTTCTTAGTAGCCTGGAAGTATACTTTGGGGTTTATTTGTTTGTGTATTTACTTTTTTTTTTTTTAGAACTGTCCATTTAAAAATTATAATAGGCCAAGCACCTCATGGTGGCACCAAAGTACATAAATGGAAGACAGGTAGAGCAGCAACGAAGTCATCTAGTCAAATACAGGGGAAATAAATCTCTTTAGGAACTGTTACGCAGACTGGTAGTCCACTTGCTTAGTACTATGTTTTCAGTGATGATTGTTACCAAAATTTTGAAGAGAAATAGCTTTCCCCATAATGGGTATTTCTTCCTTTTCAGTAAGTTAACTGGTTGATGCTTTAAGGCGTAACTTACTAGGATTTAACACTCTCCACAGTTGTGGTTGATCACACAACAACAGCAGCAGTGATTTAATTCATAAAAACGTCATGTTTTGAAAATCAGCATGCTTGAAGCTCAGCACGTTCTACAAGTTACCAGGTTTTATTTTTTTAAAAAGATGCCTTTAATTTCAAACAGTGAAATCTCTTTTGTATTAGGCAAAGTAAACAAAACTATTAAGACTGTGTTTTAAATACTCCCTAAAGTATTTAAAGGCAGGGGGCGGATCTTAACAAGGTGTATCAGTATCTGATGGGGGGTGTAAAGAAGATGAAGCTGGACTCTTCTCAGTGGTGCCCAGTGAAAGGACAAGAGACAGTGGGCATAAATTGAAATTACAGGAAATTCAGTTTGGCTTGAATGACACTTCAGACTGTAGCATAGATAATAATTGCACAGTTAAATAAGTGGTTTGAAAACATGTCTTTATGCAAACTGTATTTCTCAGTCTGATTTTATTTTAGCTTTGTGCACCTTAGTCATTAATTTTTTGGACTTGTATCCACTGAAGAAATGTTTACTTTTTGTGACTTCTTACTCTATTTTTCTTGATCCTATGAACCTCTAACTGGAAACAAACAGGATATAAAATAGGAAGATTTCTGTCTTCGTTAATGTCGCCTTGCAACTTAACGGCCTTGGGTGTGTGCTTCTGTTGTGTTGTGGGTTTTTTTTTAATCTGGCTTCCTAAAGACATGAGACTTAAAGTTGCACTGTCCTTTTATTACTGTCTCTAACCGCTTTTAAATAATTTTTGAACCTATTGGTCAGTTTCAGCCACATTTAATATGGAGTGGCATCTAATGGCATCTAAGTGGCATTTAATATGGCATCTCAAAGATGCCACAGGGTTCATAAACAGAATCTCTTGTAAAAAGGATCCTGGTTTTGATCTCACTGAGCAAAGGCCTGCAGCATGGGGTTTTCCCCCTTATTAAACATCAGAGTGCACACTGGCTGGGAGATGCTGAAGGATTTCATAAATTCTGGTGCTTGTTCTTCTGTATTAAGCACCTCTGTGCTTTACTGTAGTAAAACTCTTTTACTGGACAGTCAGTTGCTTGTATAAGATACACAGCCCTTTGTTACGGTTTTTATTAAATTGTCATGTTAAATGAGTTGTGGAACCAACTGATAGGTGACGGAATAGTGTGATCTATACTACCTTTTGAAAATGGGAGTTGTCTCTTTCATGTACCTTCATTCGAAATCTGTTAAGGTTAACTCAAAATTTAGAGATTCTCACATTTTTACACGGTCTGCAGGTTCAGTTACACCTTTAAAATTGAAACAACTAAATCAGCTGAAGCGTCCTAAAGCTGTAAATGAATCGCACATTTAGTTTCTTTTATGAATGTAACGTAACGAGTCCCATGATTAAATACTACTTGAATGGGATTTTCCAAGCAATTTCACTCATACTTGGAACAGTCAGAGCTCCAGATGCAATTTTGGCTTTTTGGGGGAGTCAGTCCAAAGAAGGAGGAAAACAGATACCAAAAGAAAGCAAACTAACTTGCATACTGTAAGCATGTGCTAAAGTTTGTTTTGGAAATGCCCTCAGCCACCTGGGATTGTAGATTTGGATTAAATGAGTTAACCCACTGCCAAGTGACACTGCATATATATATATATATATATATAAGTGATCGAAGATTCTACATGATTTTCTGAAAGGTATATTTTAGACTATAGTTCAACAACATTATGACACTTTCAAAATAAAAACAATAAGCTTTGTTTATATTCAACATACTTCAACATACAATTTTTGTGTTCTTTGACTTGATGATCTGAACAGGTTAATGGTTTTAAAAAAAGAATGATGTCTTGGCCACAGGCCAGTATCTCCTGCCTTGATGATAATTCATTTGCTATGTAACAAACTCCGTGAGTTGATCCTGTCTAATTTTGAAGTTGCATGTAAAAATAAACCTGACTCAATTCTGTAATAACATGACTACTAATTTAGGGCATCTTCTGTCTCTTGATTTTTTATTATTTCACAAAATAGTATTAAATATGACCCATTTACATTGTTGTGCAGAAAGACTGTAATTGGTCAGAAGAGACAAAGGGTATCTGAAAGGGCGGGTGGTTTTTTTCCTAACTTGGAATTCTAAAATTTAGTGTCAGTAGTCTTTGTTTCTTCATCTGCAGAGATGGAGCAAAATGTGTAAGTATCACAAAGCTGACAGTTTAAGATGCTAAGATGAGAATGTTCCAATACCAAATAACATACTAAAATATCTAGGTGTGGATTTTTTTTTTAATCAAGTGGGTCTGGGGTGAAATGGTTCATTAAATCGAGTTAGTTTTCTTCTGTGTCCTTATGAGTGATTCTTTGTGATGATCAGTTCATTTCTAGATGATTTTTTGATTTCTTAGTTGGTACATTCATGTAATTTTTGTTTATCGTGTTTTCACTTTCACCTCTTTGCTTCCCTTTCTCTGTTTGTTTACAGTCTTCCACATTTATACTAATTCCAAAGTAACTGTATTTTCAAATTCTTTTTTTTTGTTTGCTATGAGTATATACCCACACATGCATGCAGTTGTGGTCCCAGCAGCTCCTTTCCCAAACATTTCATCTATGTTATTTTTCTATTTGATTTGCTGTCCTTTTGACAGTGCCTTTGCCTACAGACCCAATTACCTTCTTACACCATTTGTCAGTATGTACGGGTTAAATAGAAGCAATGTAAAGCTTGTTTCCTTATAGAACTCATGTTTGTGGGTAGCTCTTTTGTTTGGCATAAACTGAGGTAACATTTTACTATGGATTTTTTTTTCCTCTTTTTCTAGATTTGCATGGCAATACTTAGGACATACATTAGTATCAAAGAATCAGGCCTTCTAAAACGTGCAGGTATTGATATAGTAACTTTTGATGTATCTTTGATGCTTAGCTTATTTACAGCAAATTAAATAGTCTGTCAGGAGAGAAATGGGTGCCACTTCAACAGTGAATAAGAAGTTCTGATTTCGAAGGAATACATCCAATCCACATGTTTTCATGTTCAAATTTCCCATTGAGGCTAGGTATTTAGATACACAGTTATCTCAGGAGGTTGTTAGAAATCTTACTTCCATGGAAGATGAACTTGCCCTGAATGGAACTAGACTTAAGAGTAGAAATGAGTAACTGGGGCAGGGGGGAGGTTTAACAGAACCAAAATTTTGTTAAGGGACTTTTGGACACCTTGGCCAAATATCAGAAATCCAAAAACTTCAGAATTAAGCTCTTGAAATGAAGTGCTGTTACAGCACGCAAACAGCTTTAGTTTAGTCCTTTCACTGAGCATTGTAATGCAGGTAACACTGGGTACCAGCAGGCTACAGTACGTGTCTATCAAGGCTAGCACTGGAACAGGTTGTAAGACCATCCATCATGATAACACTGCACTTCACTTCCTAGAGCTTCGTGTCTGGAAATGCCTTAACTACCTTGATGTGATTACCAAATCTAACCTGGTTTTGTGCATTTTTCTTGTGCTCCACCAAATCAGCTAAGGTTTCTTGAAACCTACAGGGCTTATGGTGTTCAGCTCAATGACATGAGGTATTTCAGAATAGTCAGTCTGGGTCTAGTAAGGTTAATACTGTATCCAAACTGGATCCTCTCACCCATTTTTCTCCATATCCTTGACCCATAATATCCTGGATAGTTAAGGGTTGTTACACTGCATTTAAAATTTAAGGGAATAATTTGTTTAAATAGTTAGCATCAGTTACCCCAAAGTGAAATTAATTTAATTGCTTTTTCAGTCCAAATATTCATGAAATATTACAGAGAAGTTACTCCTGGTGTGGATTTTGCTTCTGAAGTGCTGAATGATCTTCTCATTTCTTTACTCAAGAACTGTTTGTTGCAGGAAGTATTTCAGATATTGAATGTAACTGTACAAATCAATACACTGGTAGGTGACTTTGTAATATTTTTAAAATCTTTGATCCATAGTTTCTTAGTTTTTTGAGTACTATGCCATTTGTAGTAATAAGTTTGTCTTTACTCTGGTACTCAAATCTTGGGGGAAAAAAAGAGCAATTCAAAAGTTCCTATTATAAAAACTCTAAGCTTTCTAATTGAATGGAGTTGCAAAACTGATTGTGCCTTTTTTGTCTAAATTAGCCAGCTGTAGATGTTCTTCTGAAAGTTTTTGAGCATGTGGCTTCTTTGAATATAAGAGACGCTGTGCCTACATTAATCAGTACCTTTTGTAAGGTATGAGTTCGATTGTACTAATGCTACTTGTTGGAATTTCTGAAATACCTTGCCTGTTCTAAAACTCAAACATATTACTTCAATATTATTTCAGTACTATTTTTTTTTAAAATTATATTGTGACTAGCTGAACAAACAATTTTTGGTACGGGTTTCCATTTATCCCTTACTTTTTGACTGAGATTCACTGTAACATGTTTTTCCCACTGTTGTTTGCCACTTGCCTCTGGAAATACGCAAGTGATCACAATTTTTTGTATGCTTACTTTTCTTCCCCCTGTTTGATATTGCAGCTCATTGATGCTGGTATGTTCCTTGAGTTTGAACATTTTGACTATATTATTAAGTTCCTTCACCAACTGCAAGTTTCTAGTCAGGAAATAAATATTGTTTTGAACATAAAATCCAGGTATGTCTTTAAGGAGCTATTTTATAATTTTATCTGTCTAGTTCCTTCTTCAGGTTCTATTTTTATAAATTTATGTAAAAACTTTAAAAGGCAATTAGCAAATGCAAATTTAGTGTTTTGGATAAAAATACTATCATATCATGCCTAATTGTATTTTAAAGTGCTGTCAGTTTACTGTGCTTCAAAGATCAAGGATTGTTAAGTCAAAACTTAGATTCTGACCCCAGTTACGATTAGTTTTTTCCATCATCATTGTACAATCTGTTCCCAGCTGTGCTACAAGTTTATATAAGTGTAGTCAAATTAGAAACATCATGGTTTAATATATCATTTAGGCCTGCATAAGCAAACAGTACTTCTGCAATAAACAACCCTTCTAGGCAATAAGAGGATTAGTTATAATCTGAAGTAGTTTTCTAGTTTCATTTACTGTGCAACTGCATAAACACTTGTACCATCACAACTAGGGAGGAGGGTCATTTTTTAAGTACTGCTGGATTATGCTGGGCAAAATGTGAAATCACAGCCCAGATCTGTTCCAAAACTGTTGATGTCTCCCCATCACTGGCACAAGATTGTGATCCTTTTTTTTTTTTTTTAATCACCTGCATCATACACACACACACAAGCTGAGAAACTAAATTTGCGATTCATAAAGCAACCTTTGATTCTTAGAGGAAACCAAATACGCAGCATCTACTGTGTGAAAACAAGCCATCACTATTTCAAGTGGAAGCACTGTAAAAATTATTTGCTGCTCTTCATACTTTTCCCATAGAGTAACTTTCAGCCACGGATCTCAGTGGTTTACCAGTGCAACTTACCACACATGTTGGAGGTAATTTTTATCACTTCTCAGATCAAGAATTTGATTCACAAAGGAATGACCCTTTCCGGGTTGCCTCAGTACACATGTGTTTTTAGCACAAACGGAGAAACAGTCTGTTATCTATGAAGACTGATCAGCTGTGCTACTTCAACTACATGTGTTAGCTCATTCACGTGTAGGTTATGTATCTCCACGTGATAGCATCGCACTGGGTAGATGTGTCCATTGTTTCAGTGGCGGCATCAGAATAAAGTAGTACGCTCGTAAGTATTTGAAGCTGAATAGCACTTTCTTTCAAGTAATTAACTTTTTTTTTTCCTTTATGTCAGAAATACATAGAATACAGTTCTGCATTTTCTTAATGGATTGCAAGTCTTATTCATACCTTTTCAGTTACATTTCTACTGAGACAAGGGAATATTTTCTGTGAAAATAGCTCTGCTCAGTTATTTGCTTAATACATGTACTGACTTCCCTTGGCATGATTGTAAATGTCTGAGTGTCCACTTTGCATAGTGTGCAGTAAATAGGATCAAAAATCACATCAGTTCTTAGTTCATATATGATAATGCATATGACCTTCTGCTAGTGCATAGTTTAGTTCAATAGGATGTGTTAAAATTAAGTATTAATATTTTTTCCTTATGGAAGATTTCAGGAAAGACATTTTGAAAAGAACTGGCTTTTTGACTTCAACTTGGCAGTGGCTGAAATTCAGGTACAGTATGTGCATTCTTCAAGCCTGTTGGAATACTTAAACCATGACCTCTTTTAAACCTACAAGAAATAACAATTTCTACATAATTTAAAATTAGTGGGCTTTATTATTAAGTATATTGAGTTCATGATAAAATAATTTTATGCAAAGCCATGTTTGGGAAAGATTAACGTGCAGGGGAAAGCTGTCTTTGGCTTTTCTGTGATGTCAGTATTTTAATTTACATATTTGTCATTTTTATCTTGGTTTTGCATCTAATTCAAAGATTTTATAATTTTAAGCAATTATTTCCTATGCCTTACATTTGTTATGCTTGTAATTGGTAGTGGTACATCATTCCTCACCAAAAAAATATTTAATATATTATTTAGCAGATAGAATTCATATCTGGTATAAAAAGGCACAGTTGTAAAAGGCTGTAGTTGGCAACACTTAAGCAGGTATTTTAAAGAATAAGAAAATATTATAAAAAATTCTTTAATTGGACACGTATCTTTCACATTCAAGGGCAGATTACTTATTATGCACAATTATAATATAGTTTACTTATTATCACACTTGCTGCGCAGATCCTGAGACCAAAATTTAAGAAGGGAAGTACCAGGACTGATATTTTACTCCTTTAACACCAAAGTCATCAAGTGATCTGGCAAGCAAAAGACTAATTCATCTAGAAAATAACCATCAATTTGGCATGCATTGTGCAAAAAAAAGATAGTAAAATACTGGATGAATGCCAGTTCTTAAATAAGATGAATAATTTATGAGCTTCCCCAGTTGGGGTCATGACATAAATGGAAAAAAGATTTTAATTTCTTGAGGGACAGAAGTGATTAGCAGTCCATGCAAGTTAGGCAACATGTAACTGTGTCATACTGAACATGGAGGTTTGTGGCAGTAGCGTTTCATCTGCATCTTTTTTCTGCTTTAAGTCTATCCCAGGTGTATCTCTCGAATTTCAGTGTATTTTCTATTTGGTGTTCTGGAAGCAGGTTTGCTTATATTTATCCCTTGCCGCCTTCACAGCATTGCAAGGAAAAAAGTGATTGGACCAAGCTGGGAGCTTTGTATGTTAATGCAAGAACTGGATGTGAACATTTTGATGATCTTCAGAAATTGTCTTTATGTATTGCTGAAATGCTAACCAGAGATTCTGAGACAGACAGACCAGGAGTTCCTTTTTGTGATTTTGCTGATGCAGGTAAAATTAAGATGCAAGAAGTGCTTTTTGTTCATCCCTATTCTTTGTAGAGTTTTTAAAAGAGGTAAAAAACCAAATTTGAAAACTGTTTTCTGAATATTAGTTAATTTTATGTTACAACATTCAGAATTTCTTGAGGTGAAAATACAATCAGCCAAAATGCTCAATAGAAGTCATTTTCTAGTAGAAGTAAAATCCACAGTGCTTAAACTTAAAGTCAAAGTTCTGAAAGAAGAACATTTGAGCTTTGTGAAATCGAGAAACCAAAATTGGTGGTCTTTTAATAAGAATGCCCTATTCTCAGGACAAAGGCAAACATATTTAAGTATTGTCATGTGAAGTGTCACACTCTTAATAGCATAAATAAACTTTAGACCTGTAAATACAGCTATATATGTATTTATATGTTTCAAAACACATTGAACAGGGTTACATCATGTATCTCATTAGTACTCCCCCCTCCCCCCCCCAGTGATTTGCATTTTCAGAACTACTTCATTCTCTAAAGAACCAAGAATTTCTGCAAGGGCTGGGTCCACAAAACACCTTCTAGTTTTTTAATAGTTCTGGCAGGTTTTCTTACCCCTTTCCTGTCTGTGTCCCTTCATTTACGTATCTGTATCATTCTTCCTAATAAGTTTACAGGAAACTAAGGCTCAGTCAAGTGTCAGTGGGATATTAAAGCGTTTTATAATGGATGACTCAGATCTTTTTCAACCTGTATTAACTACTAAAACGTGATGAATATTTATTCCAGATATGTGACATGACTTTTCTGACCACAGACTTTCATATTATAAAACAGCTATCACAGCTTCCAGTTGTGACACAGACAGAAGATTTTGGTGGGTCTTGGAACGTAGTCTGTCTTCCCTAGAGCAGTGATCTCCACACTGATAGGCACCTCTATCAGTAAAAAATTTTTGAGCACTCACCCCCATTTTATTTATTTTATTTATAAATTATATACATGTACTACTGCACTAATATATTAAGTACATTATAAACCATACACAAAAATAGAAGTTAAAAATATGAGATAAAGATGAAAATAAACACTACTTTTAAAAATATTTTATTTTATTTATTTTTATTTTTTAACAGTACAAAAATATTTTCTTCCCACACCTGAATGGATTGTTGTGCTCACACCCCACTTTGGAGACCACTGCTCTAGAATACCAACAGTGCTTCCAAAGTGGTTTTATAATATTGTTGGAAAAATTTGTACTCAGTTCTGTAATTGCCAACATTTCTTCACGGTGACAGAAAATGCAAAGCTTACTTTACAAATAATGATGTTACTAAATTATGCCATTACATTTCCAAGCATCTTATGGATGAATTAGACTACTATGAAATAGCATCTGAATAAACTATGGTTATTTACTCTACTTCTGGTGGTAAGACTTAAGAAGTTACTACTTTTAATGGCAAATATTTCAGAAAGTATATTTAATAATTTCACAACAACCGTGTTTTTCAAGTGTGTAATTTCTTTAAAACTGCATTTACATGTAAAATTTAAAAAAAAAATGTTTTTTTTTCTTTCCAGTAATAAAAAATTCACAACATAATGAAGCAGACAGAATTTTCATTGGAAGGATTGGGATAAGTGTCATGTATTCTTATCACAAAGCACTGCAGTGGCTAAAGGTATACTGGACTATAGGAACCTCAGTGGAAGAAAAAGAATGAGTCGTTTCTTTTCTAGATGTTAAACTGTGTTTCTCTAGTTGAATGGCTGGATGTGCCACCTGCCTCTGCACCATCTTAAGTACTTCTTAATTGTCCAGCTGGATCAAAGCATTTTATTGTGCCTTTCTGAGCAATAGTCTTCTATGGAGCACGTCATTTGTCTCGCAACCTAGAAACTTGATTGTTCAGATTCAGCTTTTGACTTTTCTGAGCTAAGGATGAATCTGGATTTAGGAGACAGGTCTTCCTGAGATTCTGGGGCGAGGTGCTGATGGGATTGTTTCCCAGAAATGACACTTTCTTCCGTCTGGCAATACTGCTGTATTCTGAGACCTCCCAACTCAAGCAATATTTACAAAAGTTTGAGTGGGCCCTTCCCTGCACTGACGATTCTGAACCTAACCTCAAATGAAATGGATAAGGCCAGGAAGACAGAAGAGAAGCATAAGGCCAGGAAGACAAAAGAGAAGCATAGTGAGGGTGCTACTGCACTTGGTGAACTCATTCCCCAGGAGGTCACTAGAAATGCTTTTCTTTCATTGAATCTAGGGTTCTAAGTTCTGTGAATCTTGCAAAGACTCGGACCTCACAAAGAAATACCCTTTACAATCCTTTCTTTGCTGCCAAATTTTACAAAGGGCCAGGGTTAAGAGGCTTGACCTTTCACTGGATGTTTTACACCCTTTAGGCCTCATGCAGTATTGATCATAAGTTCACTGCAGCAAGATCCGTTTCAATGTTAAATTCGTCTTTTTCTTCGTGGAAGGAAGCAGTGTATACCAAGCTGGATCTCTTATACAGTGCAGCGTGACCAGTGACAACCTAAGAAATAATATAAACCACCAATGATTTTGGATTGTATTTTGGTCAGTGATCACATTCTGAACTTACGTTTGAATCAATGGGCCTGATCCTTACAACTAATAATTGTGCTGTACTGGGATGTTCCTCATCCCATACAAGATGATTTCCAGCATGTATTTTTATGAACAAAAGCAAACACTCTCCTTGTCCCCTTTTGCCTCTTGGGGTTTTTTTTGTGAATTATTGTTGAGGAACCCTTTCTAGTTTGCATCAAAGGATTAAAATGTCTTCTGTACTATTATCTCTAGGGGATGACCTTCAGGAATTCTGTTATGTAAAACCTGTGCACTTCTCAGTCTGTTTCCAGGGTCAACCCAAGTCCCAGGAGATATTTGATAGAGGCACTTAGTCTAGAGGCAGTGCACCCATTTTGATGAATCATTAATTTTGCAGCGTCAGCTTGTTGAGTTGAATGGTCTTTAGCAGGTCCCTATCAAGCTGCAGCACAGTGTGGTACTGTTTAGGAGTAAAGGGAAGGAGAGAGGGTCTTTGCATTAGCATTTTTGTAGTGCTGCACTAGAACTTTCTGAAGCATTTTTGTTCCACAAAACTCAGCAGTTAGAACAGTTAAGATATTCCTGGCCATAGAGGACGTAGTCTAAATTTTTGGCATTGAGGAGTGGTCAGTGCTCACATGCCCATCGAAGAGCTTAGTTTGGCTTGGGTTTTGGCTGTCTTCTTCAGCAGAGACAGCATATATTCAGT
>NW_008824808.1:1032746-1045922 GCF_000699105.1 Pygoscelis adeliae
AAGATCCTGATATTTGGGTTGCAGGACCTCTGATATTCCAGGGAGGTTCATCTTCATGTCCTTATTTCAGAGGTGCAAGGTGTCAAAAGCATGTGTGGTGTTTCTCTTGTATAACAGTTCTTATGATACTATGATTTTTTTCATGTCTAGAGCAAAACATCATTGCTTCTTTGACAATGTTGTGTTAGGTATCAAACCCACCTCTCAACAGACTGCTCACCAAGATCCTCAAATAGCCTTGTAGACAACCTGTGTTGACTATATGGGAATGTGAATGAGGCTGTGCTCTGAATGATTTTTATCAGAACTGGCAGATTCCAAATTGATCTTTGCTTCAGGGATGAACTAGAACTGCCATTCCTACCTCTCTCCAACTAGCTTCACTCCATTATATGTATAGGATAAGTCCCTAATCCTGTGGTTATGGGATGGTATCCGCTTGATCCCATGTCTTGGTTCTTCCAAAAAGTGGTACAGAAAGTAAGATAGTGATGGATTTGTTCTTCCTGCTGTGCCCAAAGTAATTTCGGCTTTAGGACATGCCCTATGTCATTTTATGAATATGTTGGACTGCTTAAAGCTCTAGATGTGCTTTTCAGATCACTTTCCCTTCATGAACATCCAACCTCTTTATCACATAGCTTTGCTGCTTGGTGGTTCTCAGGGGTGAAACATGTATGCTCCTTCGTCCTGAAGAGAATATTCTTTTAAGAGCTAAGGAAGGTTCATAAAACAGATGTATTTCAAAAAAACATGCAGATTTGAAACATGTGAATAGGTCTTCCATGGAGACAACTCTTCAAGCAACACTAGACTACTTTCTGGATATTTACTTGCAGAGAATCCTGCAACATTAACGCTCCTTTGGCAACTATTTCATCCAATTCCTATTTCAACTATTTCCTATCTTGAAGGACTTTGCTATGGTTTATTTTTACCCAACTTTTTATTACTTCAGAGGATTGGTCGGAGCTTCTTGTGCAATTAAGGATCTCATTCCCCAGCTGCATTTTAATTGTGTGCCCTTCCTTTAGAGATCATTTGTGCTTATAGCTGCATGCTTTCCATCTTTATAAAAAGACCCACTTCTTAGTGGCCCACCCTTTTGCTAGAAGGATGGAATAGATGCAGATCCTCCTTAATTTTGTATTTTGTCTCTGATTTGCACTTAGATTTCAAGTTTCTATTTTGCTGTCAAAGTTTCACCTGAGTCTTTCTGGTATGTATTTTTTCCCTTCAACCATATACATCTACAGTTGAATGCATTCTTTTAAATGTTAACTGCAGTGATGTAGTTAGCATTCCTTTATGGGTTATGCTGAGATAAACCATTGCAGATACCTGTAGGCCTTCAAAAGTCTCCAATTTTGAGTATATGCCAGTCCACAGTATGTATGTGCATATGCATAAAGCATTTTCAAAAAATGAGCTTCTTAATAGGTAAGTTTCATTTTCTGTCAACTTCTCTGTTCTCCTAAACCTCCCTTTCCCTCTACTTCCATGACCCTTGTTCTGCCACCACAATGCACGCACACACATGACCACGATTTGTAATAAGCCACCTCCTTCCTCACTAATGCACCCACTAAGCAAGAGCTCAAATATGTCCAGGTTGGAGTTTCGTTCGTGTTGCTTGACCAACAAGGTGCAGCCAGACGGGACAAGTGCTGAATCCTGCCTGTCCTTGCCTTACTGAGGACATTAATTTGATATCCCACTTTGACTCAATCATCATCATTTTGGATTGATCAATCTTAATTATCTTTGAGGCTGCTACCTTCCTTCCACCTCTGACTGAAAAAGCCAACCAAAAAGTTGTTAAGAGGGAGCTTCTGTAGGAAACCAGTCTACGTATCAACCTGGAATATGATGATAAAGTTGTTGGTTGTTACATTGTTGGCCAGATAGGCCCAACTTTTTCCAGCTTATTGTCCTGCCGGGTACAACTATCAGTGTTTTCTTTGGCTTATGCTGGAGTAATTATTTCAGTTTAACAATTATGCCTCTGCTGCAAAATGAAAACTCTCTGTTTGATCTTCTTAGAATTTTATAGGTTGTATAGTGCTGAATGGAATCAAGAGAGTAAAAATATTAATATATTATTATTAATATTAAAATATTAATACTAAAGTAAGAAAATGCAAATTAATTACAAAATGTATAAAAAATACTGTATAGGAATATTATATAGTAGAAATAATGTTAGGGGGAATATTGTGCTGGGAACTGTTCAACAATGGGTTGGTGGGGGATTTTTGCCTACACAGTCAAAAAAACCCCTTACTATTCATTAGAAATTTTACTACAATTTTTTTCCCACCGACTCAGTTTGGATAACTAAACTGATGCCTATAAATCTGTATCACCAAATTAAATCTGCTGTATTTTGTGTAAATATACTCTGTGTTCACTGATATCATTGCTTTCTCTGACCTTCCCCCTTTCCCTTCTCCCTCTTACACTAGGGAAGGAAAGTTTTGGATAAATTGCATGAGCTACAGATACATTTTACAGTCTTGAAAGGACTTACAGGTGCAGAGAGGTTAGCATCAAGATGTCAAATTGTTAATAAAGCTGCAGAAATTTTTCTTAAAACTGGAAGTTTGGATGGAGCTACATGGGTATTGAGAGGTGAGCTTGTCTTATAAAAAACTGAGTTTTGACTTAAATTTGAACAGTCCCCTTCATGACAGATTCCAGATAAAAGTTACAAGCTGGTCTGTGTTATTAAATAAAGTTAATAATACTGGGGCAACAAAAATAAAATGTAATCCATCTCACTGGTTAGTATTCTTCTTGATATGTGTAACATATATTATGACTAATAGCAAATTTTTTTCAGAAGAGTTTGCACAGTAGTCTGCCATCAACACCATTCTACTCAAAAGCCTACCATAATAAGGGAGGGGTGCAGCTTGGAAAGTGACCCTGCCCCATGTACATTTCCTTTGAGCCAGCTGACATGCAGTGTCAAAAACTTTTCAGGCTTGGGTCAATGCAGTGTTTCTTTACCCCTCACAGTATCCACATTTAGTAAAATAGCTTTAGAATAGTACCATATTTCTGCAATTAAATACTGCATAATTACTGGCTTTTTGGAATTCTGATCTGCTGAAAAGAGAAGAAACTCAGAAGTATAAACAAAAATAGAAGGTGTTCTGTAAAGTAATATTGAGGATCTAAAATTTGCTATTCAGTTTTACATATGTACATAGGTATATACATATTTATATATATTTATATATGCCACTGACAGTCCATTTTACTACCATGATAATTTAATAAAAGGGTTTATTTACAATAGAAAGGTTCAGAGAATCCATCTGAGAAGTATTGGTGGTAAGGAACGAATTATTATTATTAACTAGAACTGCATTTTCTGTGAAATTCTGAAATTTGTTTTCTGCTACAGTTTACAATATATTCTTAATGGCCAAAAGCCTCAGCGTCCAGCAGTTTCAATTCATAGAAATAACACTGCACTGTTGTTTGCCACAGAGTCAGATTGGACCACAAATGCACCATTGTGGCCCTGTGATAAAATGGACATCCTCAATCGACATAATCTGTTATGTACACTAGTGCACAAATACTTGAGGAAGAGTTTATACAGGCAGGCATTTGAAGTTCTGCAGAACTTACCAGGTTTTCAAAATCATTCTGGTAAGTAAAGAAAAACGTACTGTGTCAAGAGCTAAAAATTTAACAGATGATTCTGTACTGTTCTTTTTGTTTGTTTTCTGGCTAAAATTTGTTGAAGAAGTAAGATGGTTTTAGATAAGCCCATTTTTTTTCCCAAAGAGTGTAGTGTCAGTTAAAATATGTATTGTACTCTGCAGCTCTTGCTGCACACATACGGAGTTCATACACCTGTCCTCTTTTTCCAATTGACTCAGTTACAGGGCAACAGGAAAGACCCACTAAATTTTTAAGGATCATACACAGTCTATACAATAAGATAAGATAGGGATATCATTGGGGTGATTCATTTTATCCTAGCTTCAGATGAATGCATTGTTTTTTTCCATAACTGAGCTAGCTAACGTAGGCTTCTTTTACATACCATGTTAAGAACTGGGTGCTCTTTTAGGCTCAATTTATCTGAGAAATTTTGGATGTGGACTTCAAGATGAGATGCGTAGTTACTTAGGCTCCACTGAGGAGACCTGAGCTGACTCCCATGTGTAGGTCTCAGTATTGCCAATATGTGCTTTTAGGTATGTTAGGAGAGCTTAGCTGGAAGACGATCTACTTAGAGAATCCTAAAAGGATCTAGTCCTTTGAGGCATGAGGTGAATACAAGGCTGCTCAGTTCTTGAGCAGGGGGACAGTTGAGAGGAAGCGGACAGTTCAGAGTAAGAGTAGAAGCAGAACATGAAGCACCAAGGTGATTTTTATTGGTGCAAATTTTAAGTCTGAGAGATCAGGTGAAGATTGTATTTATAGGCTTGGGCAAGTGAATATATTTTTATCTGATCCTGTTGTTTTTGGCAGCAAATTATTACTTGGACCTTAACGCTTCGCTTTCACAATGTGAATGAACTAATATGAAAAGACTTTTGATGAATAAAGCATTATCATAAGTTATCTCAACCTTGTTCCATTTTGCTGATAGAAGCAAGAGTCCTGATTTAGGTACTGATTGAGAAGCGATTCTTCAATTAGATTTGCATTTGACTTAATTCAGTAGTTAATATTCTTCGTTTCATTTCAGATACTGTAGATGTTTCTCAGTACAGCTGCCTTTTTAACAAGCTGATAAATGCCTGTTTTGAGAGCAAGAACCTTGGGGTCTCATCTTCTGCAGTAGACTTCATGCTTTCAAAAAACATAGCTATTGATTTTTTTTTACTTAGAGGATTAATCACAGCTTTGGGAAGAAGTTCTTTGTGGTCTAAAGCTAGGACCTATTACAAAAGTAAGTTGCTTCTTAAATAATATCCTTCCCTTATGTTCTTTGGATAAACATATGCTCATAACAGCTCAGTATGTTGGGGAGAAATGGGTAAGAGTATTCTTTGTAAGAAGAAAACAGTACTTTCTGTGTCACTATCAGGAATTTATTTGTAACCAAAATATTTATTGGGAAACAGTGACAGTTGAAAATATGAATCAGTGCATACTACCTGGCATGAAATAAATGTAATTCTGATAATTTTTTACGTTCAATTTCAGAATTGCAAAAATGTGAACCGTGAAATGGTTAAAAAGTGCATCATCTTCACTTTTTAATCTAGGCAAATTCGATTTCTTTATACTTCTGTTTAGAGCTGTGGTGGTAAAATTATTAATGTTTAAAATTTGAGAGGTCTGGCTAAGAAGTTTATCCTAACTAAAAGAAAATTCCTTTCAACTAAAAGCTGACAGTCTGTGACTGTTTTCAACTCCCCACTTCTGAGCTAGGATAATACTGGGTGTGCCATTCTGATAGGGTCCACCAAGAGCCATCTCTCCGTATTGGCACATTATTTACTGTTTGGTTCCGTCTTAGAATTGTGGCGGTTAGCAAGCTACTTAAGCAGTCCATCCCTCTCGGGATGGATACTTGGCTTTGCTAACATTGAAATGATTGTTTTTCCTCAACTCTTTTTTTTTTTTTTTCTGAAATGCTATGTAGGTTGGGTCTCTGGGATCACTTGGCAGAGGACAGGGGAGCAAAGGGGGAGATGCTGTTCAAATGTCCTCTCACTGTGTTCATAGTTAATAAAGCTTCTGTCTGACCTGTTCTAAATTGTACTTTCATTATTATGCACTTGGGGTCCCTGGATTTCTGACAGAGCTTTTTAATCATCGCTGATAATATTCATTGATAAAAATAACATTTTACAACAGTGAATATTATGAGGGAATACTATTTGCTGTGTTCTCAAATCAGGCCACTTGACAGGTGAAATAGTAAAATCCATTAAGAGTTTGCGGGGTTTTTTTCCACATTCTTAGCCACATACTGAAGAAAACAGATCTATGTTCAATATCGGTAATCCTAATTCCTTATGTTTCTGCATTTACTCTCAGGTGCTTTATCATTGGGTTGCTACCCACCACTGCAGGGAAATTTGTATCACAAGCTTTTGATGATTCCGTCTTACCTGTCTGAGGTTGAGATGCTGTTGGCCATTGAAATATTTCTTGTTTCAAATGCCAGTGATATTCAAAGCCCAATGACTACTAGTCAGACTCTTCAAGTAATACTGAAAAGGTTTGCTGTCGGATATGTACCATTTTGATTGTATTTATCCGTGTGATCATGTAATTAATGACAGATCCTTTTTTCCGTTGGCTGGGAAAGAGAATGCTTGGTTTTTAACTTGTGTTTAATCCTTGTTTCTAAACTGGTTATAGAACAGTAAATGTTTGGGGTTTTTTTTAATTATTTTTAGTTTCACGTGTGTGTAGCAGAAAAGTAATTGTTCCGGAGTGATACTGGCCTGTGTTCCCTAACTGAAGGTGTCTACCGCACTAAGAGTGTACTCTGTTTTCAAAAACAGGATAGCTTGATATCTTGGTGTATAGGTTCTTGTGTTGTGGTTAAGCAGTGGAGTAGAAGGACACAGCCAAAACGTTACTCCTATCAAAAAGCAACTCTAACATTTCTTGGCTGGTTTTTGGAAAGTGCACGAAGCCATTTTAGTTGATTATAGGGGATATCTCAGTATTAAATCTGTTAGGGTTTTTTTTCCCCTTTCTGTGAGACTTAATATCTTCAGATAAAAATGTGTTTGTTGTTTTTTCCTTTTGTCCATAAACCACCAACCACCGTCACTAGATTATATACTTATAATTTATTTTTCAAGACCCTATTTTCTCTGAGATTGACTGGCTCAGCATCAAGATGTGAAACTGCATAGAAAAGCTACATTTGTTAAGAAGGATGAACAGGGGCATCTCAAACTTGAGTACTCTGTCTTCCTTCCTCTCTACCCTTCCCAAGGAATACATCTCTTATTTTGTTCTTTTGATACATGAGAAGTTTTTTATCTCTTGTTTTCATGTGTATGCTATTGTACCTCTGCTTGTTTGCTTAAGTTCTGCATAAGTTGCTTAAGTTAAGCGTAAGTTCTGCTCTTCCAAAAACATAGGCATGTCACTTAGGCATATCCTTATTCCAAAAGTGATTACATGCCAAAAATGAGTAATCCTTTTGGATTCAAGCATGTACATGAATTCTTGCTATATCCAGTTCATGAAATGGTTTACATTCCTTTACTGAAGTTTCCAGCCCAGAGTCAAACATTTTTTCATGTAACATGCTGTGAATATTGCAGACCTACTTTGCACTGGCATTAAATCCTATTACTTTTCAGTACTGTAAAATATGTTAAAAAGATACTTTTTCTAACTTTTTAATTCTTCAGAGTAATCAGCTAAAATTTGTCAAGAAATTAACATAATCTGTTATAAGTGAAGTGAACACAAGGCACTATTTTAATGTTTTTGTAATCTTGTTGCTAGTATAAAGCGTCAGGCAAGTGACACAGGGCCTGTATGGTACCTAATTTTGTATTTGTGAAAATTCACTTACAGATGTGAAGATCAGACAGTTCAGAATAACAGGGACTATCAAGCAGCAGTGGAGAGACTGATCCTGGCTGCTCGTGTATCTGATCCAAAGCTTTTTCTTAAGCATATGACAATGAATGTTAATATGGAAGAAGTTTACAGCTTGGAGCTTACATCTGCTCTAAAATGGCTTCAGGAGAATATGAAATGGGCTGGGAAGGTCTGGCTGTTTCAGTAGTCATTAAATAGTAAAGACTTTTGGTTTTTAATGGTTAAAGCAATCATTGTTGAAAATAATACAAATTAATAAAGGCAGTTCAGACTGTGCCTTACTGATTTACAGCAAGGCTTCAAACTCAAGTTGTGTTTTTAAATACTTATATTGATGATAATGCAGATAGTAGCACAGAAAGAGTAATTTTCTCCCTAACTATGTAGATTGTCACACTGACTTACATAGATGTTTTGTAATGGCATCATTAGATAATGAGGAAGCTGCAGCCTCAGAACCTGCATTCTCCTTTTTTACGGAGAATCTAGCACTGTTACTCTTCTCCCAGCAGGTGATAGTATGTAAGTGCATTGATTGAGTGTATATACTGTTCTTAAGTGAGACATTTTCCACACTGGTTCACAGTCTGTAGAAGTAATACACGTTTCCTTTTGTCTTCTTCACAGTATCTTGTGAGGACATTGTCCTATCTGTGTGCCCCTTAGATCTTAATTTCCTTACTCCAAAAACCCCGTAAAAAGCAGTGAGGATAAAATAACTTCAAAAACATTTGAGGCATACCTGACTTGGGATACCTTCCTTCATAGAACTGAGAGAGCCTACACAAGTTGCTCACAGCTGAAGGTTTAGTTGTGTCTTGATAATAACTTGTATATGGCTTCACATTTGTATATATGCATACTTCCACTGAAAAGGAAAACTTGCTTTCTCCCTTGATTGTGCTCTTAGAGGGAAGTAGGTTTGCCCATTTTTTAGTTTCTGCCAACTGCATGATGAGATGGAGGCTTCTAGCAAGCTGGTTCTAGCATTCTTGGTTCTTCAGGAATTCTTTTTTCCACCTGCAAATCCTGAATCAGATTCAGAGCATGAATTGCTTAAGTCACGCTTCATCTACTGACCTGCAGCCTGAGTAAGAAGAAACAAACATTTCATATCAGAAAACTCTTGTGGCAAAACAACGGGACCTCTGTCAAAGTTGATACTTGCCTGAGCTCCCCGCTTCTGTGGTGTTAGTTTAGATCTCCAGTACCAACCTTCACAAACATGCCAATAATATAGCTCTTCTGGTCCTGCTCTCCATCCCCTTTAGAGCTTTTTGTGCTGAAAATTACTGGTCTCTTGGGTATAGAAATTCATGGGGTTTTTAAGGGTGTTCCATCATAAGTGAGATCAAGATGGTGGCATGAGCCCCCTCAATGTTTGAAAAATCTTTCCCTCCTTTGGGGCAGCATGAGTCTCTTCCCAATTCCAGCAGCATTATTGCAAGTGTCCTTTGCGCCTCTGAATTTTGAAAGCCATCATGATCTTAGCGCTGGGTGGTTGTGGGGGGGTGGAGGGGTGTCAGTGGTTTTTTGTTTGGGGGGGTTGCCACCCTAGTCTTGAGGTTCGTGCCATTAATCTGATGTCATTAATCTGATCGACAGTTGTTAGATTCCTGACCCTCTTCAGGGTCAGGTCCTGACCCTTTTCAATACTACTGCTCATCCAGTCTGTCTGGGAGTTGCTACTGGAAGAGAGAGGATTGAATCTGATGACTGCCAAGATCACTGCCTTCCTCCTGTGCCACCTGTACAGAAAAATGCAAGGATAGAGGCTCTTGTGTTTTCACAGGGTATCATTCTTCTGTAGGGATCTCGTCTGCTTTCCTTCTAAAAAATGGTAGATTCAGTACTAACAATAAGATGGCATTTCTTTAAAAGCCCCTTACCTCAAAATTTCTCTTGAAGAACAGTTGGCACTAGTTCGAACAGACTTTGGGTTCCACCACTTGGTGTTCACCAAGATGGCTCTGCCATTTGTAAGGCAGCTGGTCAAATCCAGTAGCATTCTGCTGCTTTTGTTTCCCAGTAGCTGAAAGACTGGATAAGAAGTGATCAGGTTTCAGATGATAAACCGATGTTCTTCCACCCACTCCAGCATTAGTGGCAAGAGCATTTTGGAAGGTTTCAACAAACTAAAACTGGCAGTGAGAAACTAAGTCGTTTTTGCTAATTACTTTCTGTAAGATCCTTTGTAGCTTAATCTCCCTTGGAATTAGACAGAGGCTATCTGAACCTCAGCTAAATCCCATATTTCTGTAAGCGGTACCAGATGTGGCTAATACTGTGTTTGAGAGACACAGAAGGACAAAATTCTCTTAATAATCTGTATGGCTTCAAAGCTTGGGATGTTCTAGAGACAGCATTATTTTTTCCATTATCGGCAACCTTGAATTTTCACTTAGGTCATCTCCCGAAAAAAATTCCAAATGTTGCTTTATTTTTCAGACAGAGGTTAATCATTGACCTTCTAGCTTAACTTGGAACTGTATAAAATTTGTGCAATGTTTTGGTTCCCTCTCCTGAGTATCATCTTCAGCTGATAGGATGCAATCTCAGTCATGTTTTATATTAACAAGCAAAGCAAGCTCCCCACATTATTGCTCAGAAGTTTTGTTACAACTGGTACATCTGGTGTTCCTGTCAATATAGTTTTTCTCCCTATCACCATGATAAACCAGAAGGCAATTTAAACAGCTTTACTGTTAAATCCTGTATTTCACATTTTTGTCCTGTCTGAGTAGAATTGTCTTGAAATACCATACAAATCTGGTCATTTTGATGTGTATCAAAACGCCAGAAAGGTTTCTTGAGCAACATTCTCAGTACCATTTTGGTGACAGAAATTCCATGTGCTAAACATGACAAAACTTCAACGTGGAATGGAAATGAGCCTGGAAAGACGAAAAAATACTCCAAAGAATAAAGTTAAGTACAATAGAGGCAATGTCGTTTTGCGGAGCCAGCCACTCAGTAGACAATACCCATATTTTTGCTTTTCCCCAGGTGTAAGTTACTGTTTCTTAGTAGCTGAAAGAACTTCGGTGTTTGAGATTAAGGAACTCGTTTGATATATTCAATTTTTCATATAGGAAATAAAAATGTTTGCTTACCTGTTTGCAGACAGAGACAGAAAAATGTGCAAAAAAACCTTTCCTGTGCTGCGCTCAGTAGCTAGGTCTAGACAATGCTGTGCTCCTTCAGTATGTTGTTAGATGCGTGAGAAATTCCCTTTGTGAAAATCTTTCTTCAATTTTCACCAATTACAAGGTATGCTTTTGGAGAGATTACTTTTGTTAGGTACGGACAGTTTCTTGTAGCTAAACCAGAATGATGTTGTTTGGAAGACTTACCACAATTTTATTGCAAAGCATTGATAGTTTTGAGAGTTTCTTAACCCACGTCGGGGATGGAGGTGAAAAGCTGGAAATAGAAGCTTGATAGTTTTACGATGTTTTATAAAAAGCAATTGGGGGGATCATTTTGGAGGAGTTGTTAAGATGTTAATAAACGTTTTTTATTCTTTATATGAAGTATCCAAAGTATCTGTGAGTCAGTATTGTCATTAAATTATTTAATTCTGTTCAGATCCCTGTAATTAATATTCTTAGGTATGCAGGAGGATAGGCAAATGGCAAAGTAGACGTGGAGAGTTTAGTATCTCATAACTACCACAAGAAACTGGAGTCTGATATGCTGCATGAGGAGGTTAAGAATGTGTGAAATCAGCCAGACTATGCGGTTTTTCACCACGCCATAGCACGTAATGTAGCAAATGCTCATGAATAAATTGGGCTGAAACTCCCAGCTGTGGACATGGCCAGCTTCCAGTTTTTAGCTACAGCTAGGCCTATGGGCTGTGCTCAATTCGCTGAAGAATTCTAGTGGATGTTAGTGAGAGTTTCACATGAGGAGAAATAGTAAAATTAAATGTCCCAGGTGTAGCAATCGAACTTTTAATTACCAAAGTCTTAATGCCATACTCCTCAGGTTAGTAAAATATGGCCACATTAAAAGCAATTACTAGTTCACATTTTTGTCCTTTCACATTCTCCAGATGCATCTTGCATCTTTGCAGGGTGGTTTGGGGTTTTTTTGCAAATCCCAGGTCTACATTTTTCAGTCTTAACCCCTTCTGCGTAACTCTCTCCTAAAATGACTAGTATGATGACTGGTATAAAAAAATGAATGCTGACATTATTGGCCTCAGAGCTTCTGTGCCATTGCGCGTGATGGGACTGGAGAAACTGATGCCACCTTTTGACCATCTGCAGGCCAAGGACCAGGACAGAAACAAAGGAGCAAGGAGAAAATGGCTCAGTTGCCACTTGTAGCAACTTTATCGCCGTGCTTAAAATTCTCCTTCTGTTAGGGGACAAGAGGTAGTCAAAATACAAACTTCTTCAGATGTTAATTTTATCTGGTATAACCCAAGCTTTCCGCTGGGAAATGTCTGTGCCGCTCTTGCTGAGCCAGTGGGATGTATCCTGGGAACTGATGGAGAATAACGAGACCAGATAAAGCCACAATACTACTGCCGTGGAATATTGTGGTGATATTCATAAGCAGTTAAGTGTTGAGACCTTAAGCTAAAAAGTAGGAATTCATCCCTGCGCTCGGGGGGCGGGTCGCTCTGGCTCCGTTTGAAAACGGGTACCCTACGCAATGGAGCTGGTATCTGGCAGCGTCACCTGCCAATTACCTCTCCCGATATATTTTATTCCTCGCTGAGTTAAAAGAAATCCTGGGTGAAATGAACAGAGCGCTTTTCTGTTGAATCAATTAAATTTATTTTTCCATCTGCATAATTATGCGATCAATTTGCTTACATAACTGATGGCTTCTATCAGGAGGCAAAAAACATGCTGCACGTTATGGAAATTACGCAAATCCCCCAAGGGCTGTGAGAGTGCTAACTTGATTTAAAACCTCACTGAACTACCGATAGTTCCTAAACTTTGTCAGTCCTCTTTTTAACCTTTTCTGCCTGGAAACGCAATAGATTCTATGCAAATAACACCAATCCCTAACAGTTGGATCTCTCTCTCTTTTCTGAAACTCGTCAGCAATAGACATCTTTGCTCTGAGGTTGCATGTCTCTGCATCAGCTGCTTCTTGACCCCAACCACCTTGGAAGAAAAACAGAGCTATAAATGTACGTCTACATCAAGCATTAGTAATTGCGGGAAAATAGCTTTTGCTTTTCCCCTGGGGACTGCAGAGCTCACGGTTGGGTCTTCGCCCGCTTGGCATTTTCCTTCTGCGGAACAAAGGAAATGCGAGGCGCAGGCAGGCACCTGGGCAACCCCTTCCCAGCCATTTCTTCTGTCGGGGGTTTCCCTCCCGCCTCCCCAGGTGACAGCTGCGGACGTACTCTGCCCTGAGAAGCAGGAGTCACTGGCGTGAGAAGGGACCGCTGCTCTGCGCCTCGCGTTACAGCTCCTTGAGGAACGGCTGCCATGTCGTCGTTCAGATTCACAGGATGGGGTGCAGTTTGTGACCAAGGGTAGCAGCAACACCTAAAGCGTGAAATCGGCGGCTACTGAGTGTTCCTTCCACCTAATCCTCCGGGCCCCGACGCCGTTTGCGCCCCCCACGCCGAGCGCTCCGGGGCGGGAGAGCCCC
>NW_008824808.1:1046784-1049844 GCF_000699105.1 Pygoscelis adeliae
AGGCAGGCGGGATGGTTCGTTATTCCGTGCCGCCTTAACGGGGGGGTGGGGGGAAGGCCCGTGAGACACGTCGCGAACAGTTGTGCCGTTAAGTAGCTGTAGGAAAGACCGACGTCCTTACTGTTAGTGAATTTTAAACCGAATTCTACCAGGGCTCCGCTTTAAATAGTGAAAACTATTGGTGGTTGGGTCACTAGAGCTTATTTTCTTTCAAGCAGTGCATCACTCCGTTTCACCAAAGCTTATTTTCACCGCCCTCTTGTTTATTTTCATACTGTTTTCTCCACGCCGCCTCGAGGGTCAAGCTGCAGTAGGTAATCTCGGTTTGAGCGGTGAGGTGCTAGCATGCAGCAATGACTGCAGCATAATTAATATTTTGTTTTGTTTTAGCAAGTGTAACTTTGAGGTGGGGTGCGGGTGAAACTCACTCAAAACCAGGAGATTTTCTTTTTTAACTAAGCAATGTAACAATTTCTAAGCAGTTAATAGAGCACTTAAAACAAGAAACAATGATGCTTTTGTCTGGTTGTATAAAGTGTCACCACAGGTTAGTGCAGTGGTGAGATTCTTGGTTTTTTCCATCCTCTGTCCAAATCCCCTAAGCTAAAATTACAGAGAAAACTGTTTTATTACCAGAGAGCTTGTTAGTGTATTTAAGTTAGTTTATGATTAGGACTGTTGTTAGGGACTCCAAAAATGAAATTATTATTGTCTTGTCCACCTAGTTGAAAATCAGAAGACAAAATTTATAAAGTATTTTGGGGATATTTTAGCTCAGCATATTTCTTTCTCGCCCTGTTCGCCTCTAGTAAAATATTTGGTAAACAATTTATATTCCTAGTTAAGTATATTTCTATTAGTAAGATGCACTTCTGAAACTTCAAGTGTTTTGCAAAATAGTCATAGGAACTATCGTGCTGTATTGGAACAGGGATGGTATTTCTCTGATAACTGCTCATCCCAGGTGCTTTAAAATGGCATAATTAGTGGGAACATGTTATTTTGAAAAGTGTAAAGAAAAGTACATTTAAAAAAAAAAAATGCATGGAAACATTGCCAGTAGGGAGCTTTCCTCATAATCCCTAATAATTAGGTATATGTTTGCACTCTGACATGTTAGGTGGTTTATCTCCTCTTGGAAAACGCTCAATTACAATTGCGTAGTGCAGAAGTTACTGGTAAAAATTGCTGATTCATTTTTATGAATGCCAGCAAACTTTCAATATAAAGATTTCCAGGCATTGTTGTATGACAGTGTCTTTCCCTTTGGTTTTATATTGTGCCCCCATAAAACAGTTGGCATATAAATTTTCAAGTATTATCATTTGTTTGAAAGTTTTGGACTTAGCAGAGTGAAAATTTATGTGGAATTCCATGAGCTGGTATGTGTTAATGCTTAAAGAAAGCTTCTATCTTTTTGTTTCTACACTTAAGACAAAAACTGGACATCAGAAAGAGTGGGAAATACTTTCAAGAAATAATTTTTTAGTGGTTTTTTTCCTAACTGGAACATGTTTAAATACTCATCTTCAAACCAAAATATGGTAACAACTCTTAATATTTGTAAGACTCGCTGTTTGTAGAGGAAACTGAAAACCTTATGCAAAACCTTAGGTTTTATGTGTGATTTCTCAATTTTGTATTACTATTAAAATTTATTACCTGGGATTTGGAGAATGCACTGATAAGTAACAGGGGGAAATGCTCATGTCCATTACTAAACAGGATTTTTTTTTTCTTTTTTTTAAGTGAGTTAGTGGATGGCTGAAAGTTAGCTTGACCATTGAGCTGCTGAAATGTTTTGCTGCTTGAGAGCCGTGAAAAGGTATGGCATGTTGCTGACCTAATTTACCTTTAGCAGATGTTTAAGTGTTTGTTTATGACTTGCATATATGTAAAACTGGTTTGGTATTTTTGTTTAATGCTTATTTCTTTGGCTTTCTCATCTCTACAGCTTGAAGCTTTCAACAGAGCATCCACAGTTGAAAATCCCCCAAAGCCATATGCTTGTCCTCGAGTGAGATATTAAAAAGGCTCTCAACACAACAAGGGTTTTAAAATAGCTTAATTATGAGAAAGTGGTAGTCTAAATCTGAGTATGATATGCAATATATTACTGCATTATTGAGTTATTAAAGCTCAGTGTTTCAAAATGAGTGACTATATCTGTAATAATGAGCTTAATTTAACAAAGATTCTCAGTGCCAACGCTATAAGCCAAAAAAGTTGAACGTCAGAGAGATGCGAAGAAAAAGTAGAAAGAAAGCTGGAGGGAATTATTTAATCAATAAATTAAATCTGTCCTAGAGTACGATTGCATAATGTGTTCTAGTGGAGATTGTGTTTCATATCTTTCACGAAGTGGAGACGGCTGTCCTCGAAGTGGTTATGACCTTGATTTTAACACAAAGACTTTCTCTGCTTTTCAAATCTGAATGAAGTTCTTGGAACGATCCTTGCTCCTTGTGAGCGAAGCCATAAGCATCTTTCTTGCATTTTCTTTCTCTAAATTCATTTTAATTCATTTATTTTGTCACGTCACTTGAAGGATGCCTCAGAGTTCTGTCTTTCACCTTCAGTGAATGAATTCTTCCTTCTGTCACGCAGACTAATTTTGGCCTTTGAGTGCTTCTCTTTTAAGCAAGTTCAAAATAGACTTTTGGCTGGAATCCTGAGCCTTCCTACTAGTGTGACGGTGTTGTTTAGATACAAAACAAGGGATCTGAAGTTAACCATACTTGGCCATTTTTCTTGTAGAATACCAGATGGAAGTTTATAATTAATAAACTTGGAAGTACGATTAATAGTTTCCAGGTGTGTTGGAACTTTTTTCCCCTAACTACTGGAAACGGCACGCAGTGTAGCTCGAGAGTGGACATGGGAAATGGTGTACGAATAAGGTGAAGAGAGAACTGAGCTCCTTACTTCCTCCTGGCAGCTGGGTCTAGGAGGATGTGGGTTTCTTGCGTGGCTGTTAAATCAAAACTGCTATCAGATAGGTAGCTGGCTAATTTACTTTTTTTTTTCTCCTTTGCTTGGAAAGAACTTTTTTCCTTTTTA
>NW_008824808.1:1049892-1066156 GCF_000699105.1 Pygoscelis adeliae
ATACAAAATGGTAAAGCATATGACCCAGTGGACTTTTATCCAGTGTGCTTTGCTTCCTTTCTTGCCAGGTCAGGTGGAGGCTTTTTCCTGCATCACTGAGCAACTCTGGCATGTTCTGGTGATTGAGAACTTTTGCTCTCCATAAAAACATGGTATTGCTGCGGTATTTCACCATCTCCTGCTGTTTTGAGTATGATCATGGGCTATAGTGATGACTAGTCTTAGAGTCCTTCTCAGATGCAGCCAGCAAGGAGGTAGAAGTGTTTGCCAGTAATACATTTTGTCTTTTTTTTAATCTTCCATTTAATCCACACGCATGAAAATTGTTTTTAGTCATAACAGTTTGAAATTTCATTAGTTGTCTTACATTACAGATTTTTCTATTCCACTTTTCTACAAAAATGTCTCCTGTTTTCAGCAAGCTGACTTTTAAGACCTACTAATTAAATATTTGCCCGCCTCTTAGGCAGAAAACTAGCTTTAACTGCTTTCATGTTTCTAACTGAAGAGCTGGAAAGGTTTACAGAAAAAAGGTAAAGTTAAGGGTCATTGCATCTGCTTGGCAACTCAACTGTTGCCATTTACTCTACCATTTGCCAAAATGAAAAATACTGCTTATTGTCTGAGCACAAATTTGGGGATTTTTTTTTTTTTAATTAATGAAAGCAGTCAGGAAACAGTCTCACATGTTTCTGTGTCCAGGACAATTATTTGGTCTAGGATGCTGAACAAATAGCTCTTTGTAAAACAGTCTTGCTTACTATTATTAGTGAAGTTATTAGTTTTATGTGAATTGGAAGCAGCTTTGCTTCCAATCTGCTTATATATTTTCCTATTCAGGGCTTGCAGTTTGGATGAATGATACTGTGAGGAGTGAAACAGTATTGTATTGCTTAGCAGAGCAGAACCCCTACCTTTCTGAGTTGCAAACTAAAATGAACATTAATCACAGAGAAAATGTTGGGCCCGTTGAATTTGTTAGCCTGTGAGATCAGCTAAAGGAAAAATCTGTTATTAAATATTTACCAATTCACGTTTTCTTGCCACTTTTACATAGACTGTCTCTTGGTAATTAGTTTGCTAACCTGAATATCAGCTTTGAGCTATGACAGGAAATTTTGGTGGTCTTTAATTCAGAACTTGTTTTTCCTTCCATTTCAGTCTTCTGTTACACAAGTGTGCTCTTTGCAGAACTGTTAATTTGTGCATAATTGGAGGTATTCAATCTTTTGTATTTTCTGAACTTCCTAGAACTTCTTCAGCTTAACTTTTCCTTCTGATCTTAGGTGAAACAATCTTCTTTTCCTGGCACTGAAATTTCTTTTAGTCCTTTTCTTCTCTTTCAGTGAAGATCAAAGGGCAAAAAAGTACTGTCTTTTTACTTGGTACCTTCTATAAAAGAGTGTGTTTGAGAAAGATTAATTTTTTTTTTTAAATGGGCACATGTATGTGGACCTCAGAAACTAATACAGAACTTCTTTTGATTGAATTGTAATTATTACTCCTGGGTAAAATTCAATGTTCTTCTGCACTGCTTGAAAAATACTAGTTTGGCTTTTTAACTTGGAGGTTCAAAAGTGTGTAAGGGTTGGCTTTTAAGAGCAGCTTCAGCAATAGCTACAAAAAATACCACTAAAGCCAGTCTTTATCATTCGAACTACTTGACTGGGGAATTTTTAATTTGAGCCTGCTTTGAAAAAGTAGAGGAAAAAGTTATTGTACTTATTTACATGTCTTTAATCAGCCATTCGCATCCACCATCTCTTGAACCTGTTGGATTTGCTCCGTATAAATACAGCTTTGTGAGTCCCAAGAGGAAAAATCCAGCACTCAGACTTCTAATACCAGTTTTAAATGATTGTATTTGCAACTGAGAATGTTTACTCCATTCTGTCACATTCTAATGTGATTTATATCAGTTTGTCATTTGATTGGTTGCATCATGCATAAACGTTCTGTTACTCTATTAGGTTATGTCTGGAGAAGATACTGTTACAATGTATTCTTCAGTCAAGAACTTTGTCAGGAGCTGATGCCATCAATGCTCTCAGACCTTTCTATTTTGCTGTGCATCCAGATTTCTTTGGCCAGCATCCCAAAGAGAGGGTAAAAACCTTTTTGTGTGCTTTCTTTGTAAATGTGTCATATATCAAGGATGGAAATTTTCTGGTCTTCCTGCTGTCAGAGAAACAAAAGTAGTATTAGAATTGAATATGGTTGTTACCAGAGAACAAAAAAGATGCGCTTTCTTTATTTTTAACAAGGATAGATCCCTCAAACATCCATTATTTATTAGTCATATATTCTGTTTAATTGTTATAAAGAAAATACCGAATCCTTCCAGTCTAATTTATAATACATATTACTTGCTTTCTCACTTTGAAATGCTGTGCATTATATTTGAATCAATTGATTTCTTTAAGCTTGAAAGCCCTAGAAGTGGTGGTTTGGAATGTACAAGTATGTACATCATACAGTTTATTCATGCAAGATAATTATTCATTTATGCTGAGAATATGAACTATATCACTCCTTGTTAAGAGCAGCTGGCAGTTTATAAAAACTAATTCTGCATGTAAGATTAAAAAGGTTTAGATGAAAAAATGGCCAAATTCATCATCTGTAATGTGTGTGTGGGGGGGTGTTCTGTTTTTTAAACAGGAAGTAAATGAAAACTCTCTGAAGAGGTTAAATGGCTACTTGGAGAATCTACAGAAACCAGGATTTCGCTCCTTTAAGCCAACTCAGCTTACTTTTTATGTAAGAGAAAGAGAACGAAACTCTTCTAATGTTCAAGAATCCTTCAGTGCTTCAGGTGCTTTTATATCGTGCAGAATGTATCTTCCTGTATTTAAATTCTTTCAGACCATTACTTAGCCTTGTGCAGTCATAATGACTTTTCAACTGAAAAAAATCCTGTCAAACCATGAAAGTATGTATTAGACAGCTAGGACCATCCCAAGTAATTAAACATCCTAAGCTTTAAAAAGCATTGAAAGAATCGGAAATTACAAAGTTGAGGTCAAGTCACAGTATGAGGAAGTAAAAAACATAGGTTGAGGTAAATGATAATTTTTCTGCTTTTAATATCGTTGTCATGTTTACCTGGGGCAACAGTTGGGTCCTTGTTTTCATTGCAGATAATGTGCAGTACATGATGTCAGGGTGTTTGTAGGATCAGTAAGAACTTACTCTGTAAGCAGAAGTTGTATGATATCTGAAGCTTCAATTTACCATGTTGTCTCTTGGCTTTGAGACTACAGAAGATATTGCTGAGTTTGGAATGTTGGTTTTGATTAATTTTATTCTACGTACTTGTCTCTGATGTACCAGTATGCCTTATCTAACAGATGAGTTCTATGTTCTATATCCTGCTAGTCAAAACAAAAGGCAGATTTGTGAGGGACCCTAGTGCTAGAAAACAATCATACCGTTTTTCAAGAAAATAGTAGTGTTATGTCCAGTCTACTTAAAAACTGGTGGCTGTGTTCTGCTCTTGAGCCTAATACTTGCTTGCTTTCTAATGGGGCAGTTAGGCCCAATAGCTAAGTGATGGGACTTAGTTTTAGCCAGTGTGCAAGTGCAGTGTTTTGTTCTGAAGCTTCTGTTCATAGCCTGTGAAGAGCTGTTGTAGCACTGCGTTTCTACAGTAAATTATATCCAAAGTGATGATCAGTAACAATGTGAATTGTGTAGAGCTGTTGGACGAAACTGCCACTGCTAAAGCGAAAGCATCCTTTTTTGGGTTATGCTGCATCTGTAGCTAGGTTTTCAATTTCTGCAATGATTTAGATAGTTAAAACAGCTCCATTTATATTGTTGGACACATAACAGTTTTAAAGGTTAAACTGCACATGAATTTTGCAGTGAGAATTGAAATAACAATATCACAATAATTTCTGACTATGTACGCCTTGTTTGGGTTCTTGTAAGATGAGAGAAAAGTGAATGCATTTTAAATAATTTTAATTAAATAATACTGATTTTGTGGGACTTGTATTTTATAGGGTTTCGAGCAGTCAGTTTTACATTACATACTAGGGATCTCCTGAGCACAGTATTAGATATTCTCAACTCCTGCAGTTTATCTACGGAGCATATTCAAAGTTTGAATGTGAACTCTCAGCCCCACAAGGAAGCAAAAAGCACAGTGAACAGACCTATCAAATGGGATAAGACTTATTATTCATTTACTGGATTCAAGGATCCTGAGGAGGAACTAGAACAAGCCCAGAGAGTGGAAACAACTTTAATGTAAGACTTTTATTTAACTGATATTTTGTAACCTAAATTGGTCTTATTCTAATGCTGATTTTTTTAAAGGCAATCAATAAACATTCTGAACAATACAAAACTTTATTGTACAACATGTACTTCTGTCATGCTTTTTATAATTACAGAGAGTTCAAATGAGCTCCTGGGATAACTATAGTGCCAGCTAAGCTGAGGCATTCTTGTCTCTTTGCCCAGCATTCATGTTTGGTCAATCTAGTTTTGGTTGATCTAGTTTTTCAGTTTTGTGGAATATTGGCGGCGATTCAGAAGGAGGCAGAGGTTCTACTTGCTCCAAATAGCTCCTTGCCTCTTACAGGACTTCTGTAACAAAACTATATGGCTATTAACTTCATTGTTAGTATTTAATTATCACATGCTGTTGGGGGTGGGAGATAATACAATAAAAGATAGAAAACTAAGGTTAGAATGTTTTAATCTGCCAGATATCTTGGTGTTGTGCTTCTGATTTGTTGTTCAGCATACCAACCTTAATATTTAAATTGAGGCAATTATAAATGCTGAACCTGCATTAAATGCAACATGTTGTGTATTAGAAGTTGGTTGTTTATAAAATCTGTATGTGCTCATTTTGCGGAACGGTGAAAAATACTGCCTTCAAAAACTTTGTAACAATGACAGTTAGGTGCCATTTGAAATAAAAGCGGAACTGTGGTGGTAGTATCTTCAGAGCAAAGAATACCCCTCATCCTGCCTAGCACCTCGCAAATAAAACTACTGTAATATATGCTACTGTAAAACACTTAACTGAGATTTAACATACTAGAGAATATTTTTACTTATTTTTACACATTTACAAGAAATGCCATGAACAGTTATGTATTAACAGTCTGGTTTTAATACCTAGCCATTTGGCATTGGGCCTCTCTTTTTGCTTCCGAGTTTGGATTTTTTCGCTTAGAATGTAGTATGAGAATGGAAGTATTTGTCTGTAAAAATAAGAGTGTAAAAATAAGCTTGTAAGAGTGTAAAAATGCTATGAACAAAGGCTAAATCTCTTAAAGAGTAGCTTTTTCCTAAAAATAGAATGATCTATTTATTGAAAGTTTTAGATGTACTCCGTAAGTCATGTTTGCCTGGTTGTGATTATTGACAAAAGAACTGTAAAACTTTGACTTGCTTAATCTATGTTCATCCCAGCTCTGTAAGAGTTACCTAATTTAGCCCTTTAGTACCACCTCCCTTATTTGATAATATACTATGATCACTTTAGTGGTGGTTTTTATTTTTTTTTAAAGGCAGATGTGTGGGAACTTCTTTCATTAAAGCACTAAGTTCTGAAGCTGCTCTCCTAAATCATACTAATCTGCTGCTCTACGCCTTTCGCACCTCTAAGTCTTAACAGCTGTAACACTGTCAGTGTCTTTTGGTTCAATTTGATTCCCTAGTTCCCCCCCAAAGACACATTAAGCGCCAGGTTTTCCTTTGTAGATATCTTAAGGTGAAGCATTTAGCAATTTCAGTTTCTGTCATCTACTTTCACAAAATCCATTTACCTGGTAACTTCAAATTAAATGTTAACGTTAACAGTAAGAATTCAGTTAGTTGTACTGTTTGCATGAAAGATAATGCGACATACCTCTACTGTTGGGGTTTTTTCCTCCTCTTCTTTCAGATCCTGGCTAGATGATAATGAAGCAAGTGCAGTAAAAAAGCTGAAAAAGAGTTTGCCGCTTAGAAAAGAATTAGAACGTTTAAAATTTGAACTCTCTCATCAGCTCCAGCTCTCGGATATCAGGTAATAAATTAGATCAGTTGGACTTGCATTAAGACAGTCAAAGCAAGGAGGTGTTGTGTAATGCTACGCCATGAGCTTTAAAGGCTTATTCCAACAAAACAGATATATTCCATATATGTAAAAGTATTATTGCACTGAACAATATTTTTCTGGAAGAATTCCATTGGGACAAAAATCTACTGTTACAATCTGCTCAAAAAGACCTATTATTTGTAACTAATAAGGTAGGCTCCACATAAGGAGGCAAACACAAACACATAAACACGTGAAATAGAACCTGTGCATATGCGTTAAGTTTGGGTGTTTTGCTGGATAAATTTGCTCTTCCTGAATTCAAGGAACTATCTACAAAGGTAACTAGATTGGCAGTGAAATGCAACTTTGCACAAGGTACGTATTGACATCCTGTGAAGACTTAATAAAAACGTTGTTCTTTCTAGTGTCTTGTTTCCCACACTCCAGAGGAGGAGGAGATTTGTTTGCTTGAAAGGGCTGAGTACAGTTGGTGATCTTGATTCTTCAGAATATTTTCCAGAAAATAATTTATGGTCCTTTTTTAAATTTTGTGCCTTTGAACGAGGATGTTCTGAAGTGGGATATTCAGGATGGGAAAATGGCAGTGAGGGTATTCAACAATGGAAAAATAAACTTTGGGGGATTATTTCAAGGGCTAGTCTGTTAAATTCTTTTAACCAGGAAAGAGAGTCGGAGCTTCTGAAACCGTTGTTTTGTTCCTTTCACCCTGTAAAAGACCCTGGCTTCCTTTAAGCTGAAGCCAATTTTTTTGAACACAATTTCTAATCCTCTGCAACTGTGCTGTGGTGGGGGTTTTTAAGTTTCTGAAACAGTCTGCAGTCTTAAATGCGTAGGTTTGGTTTTATTCATGGCTTACACTTAATTTTCTTACAGTTTGTGCTTTTAAAATACACTAAAATTATTGTTCCATGAAGAGTTACTAACCTTTCAAGAGTTATATTGTCGTAATTCAGAAAGGAATGTGAGTGTCAGAAATCTGACATATCTTAATAGGAAACTGCTACTTGTGATCCTGCAGCCTAATGCTAGTGTTCACAGAGGTTTGAAAAAATAACGGGGTCGTAGGCTTTATTCCACGTATAAGTTTAGGACAGCTGAAGAGAAGGTAGGATCTATAAGCTACCTTTTTACATTCCTGTCTGGTGCTACTGAAAGCAAAGTGATGTTGCTAGGTAACAGTAAATAGTTATTAGAATGACTTGCAGTATAATAGATTGAATTGCCTCATAAGTGCTGTGGCATAGTGCCATTCTCTGCGTCCCGAAGAGTGGGGTTTTGCCAGTTAGGTTTCCCTAAATGAGATGATGTGGGTTGACCCCAGCCAGCAGCTAAGCACCCACACAGCCGCTCGCTCATACACCCCCGGCGGGATGGGAAGAAGAGAGTAGGAAGAGTAAAACTAAGAAAACTCATGGATCAAGGTAGAGGTTTAATAGGTGAAGTAAAGCAAAGCTGTGCATTCAGGCAAAGCAAAAGGAGGAATTCATTCACTGTTCCCCATCGGCAGGCAGGTGTTTAGCCCCTTCTGGAGAGCAGGGCCCTCAGCATGTGTAATGCTTGCTTGCAAAGACAAGCGCCATAACCACGAGGGTCCCCCCTTTCCTCCTCCTTTCCCTCGGCATTTACTGCTGAGCGTGACATCATATGGTCTGGAATATCCTTTTGGTCAGTTGGGGTCAGCTGTCCTGGCTGTGTCCCCTCCCAGCTTCTTGCCCACCCCAGCCTACTCGCTGATGGAGGGGGGCAGCGTGGGAAGAAAAAGCAAAAACCTGGACACTGTGCCAGCACTGCACAATAGCCAAAACAGTGGTGTGTTACCAACACTGTTTTAGTAAAAAATACAAAACACAGGGGTGCTACGGAGAAAATTAACTCCATCCCAGACAGATCCAGTACAATAAAGGAATGGTAATTTCCCATTTTGAGACAGTTTTATATCAGCTAGAAGTTTGTAAAAGCATATAATTTTTCAGTACACTGGGACAACTTTACAATTTAAATGCTTTTTGAAATTTAGTTAGGAGTTTGATCTGTCTGTGGTGGAAGAGATGTCAAAATTGTTTGTTAAAGTCACCCAGGTAACACCTGGCTCCTGTATGGTTTAACAAATATTATTCCACTGTAAAATATTTATTTTTATATATATAGCAACTTACCACTGGAATCATAGTAATGTTTTGGGCTAGGAACTCAAAAGAAAAAAAAAAGAGGCAATGTCCCTGAATACAGTATTTGTTCCTCTAGACAAACATTACACAGTGTACAAACAGAAACTGCATGCCACGTGACTGAACCAAATACTGAGTTTGTTGCTATTTACTTACTAACCCCCTTCTTATTAGGGGAGAGATTTGCAAGTTCTGTTCTGTCTAGCAGGTTTTATATTTATTTTTCCTATATCTGGTTGTATTCCTTTTTATTTTTTTTGGCACTCACTTTAAGAAAGACACAAATTTTATTTAGGCTTTTTAGCTGTTCAAATAGCATATCACATGGACAGCTTTTCAGCAGGCTTTTGCTTTTATTACTGTTAAGAGTGCTATTTTGTTTGAGTTGTTTGTGTTATAAGGCTTTCACCTGCTTCTCAACTTCTGTGATTTTTTTTTTTAATAATGTTGAGGATGAAATGCTTTCAATTATATTTTTATTTAGGTGGCAGAGAAGCTGGGGTATTGCTCACCGCTGTAGCCAACTACACAGTCTAGGTCGCTTAGTCCAACAGAGACCTGAAGTATTAAAGAATGTTAAAGGTATTTCTGTTGCTTGTTTCATATATCCTAATATAGTATTGATTTGAAGATGAGCAGGAGTCTTCTGTGGCAAGGGAGCGCTAGTTCTTTTCATGAATGCTTTTGATAACTGCAAAAACAAACCTGCTGGGCTTACTGAAAAGCTGGTGAGAACTTAAATTTTAAGCTACTGGGTATTTTTTAAAGTGACCTTTTCTTATAGTGTATTTGCTACACTCAGCTTCTATTTTCCTTCTTAATAATTGCAAACTGAGTGAGTGAAAGGCACTAGACTTAGTACTAGCAATGAAAGTAAAAAAAATCCAGACTGAACCTCTGAAAGGGTGGAGGTAGTAATAGATTGTTACCCATGGTAGATTCAAGACAAAAATGCAAGTAGCTCTCTAAAGAGTCAATATAAGGAGGACTTACTAGAATACCTTTAAAATTGTATTGTCTTCTCTTACCATGCATGTTCCATAAAATACCTATATTGAAGTCTGTATTTTCTCAGGGAAAACTAAAATATTCTGTAAACCTGACCTACCATTCTTCTCATACAGCTGTTTGACCTGTGGCAGTAGCTGTTTCCTCTAATTGTAACTCCACATTTTATGCCTGTCTGCAGATGCTCCGTTTTGAGTAGCTTTCATTTGAGGGTTCACCTAATCCTTTGTCAAAAGACAGAGTGGGTAGGACAATAAGTAGTAGTTTTAAATCGCATCAGGTTTCAAATTAGTTTTTTTACCTAAGCATGCTAAGGATTTAAAGTGCTAGAGAAGTCTGTCTTGTGAACCTGTTGTAGTCTCCATCTTTGAAGATCTTTAATAATATACTGGACAAATACCTGTCAGTAATTATACTGGTACAGTTGATCTTGCCTTGGGGTACAAGGATGGACTAGATGCCTTAAAGTCAGTGTTGCTCTTTCTTAAGGATTTTGGAAAACTGCTTGCTGAGAGCAAGAGCTTCTATTCAAGCCTTGTCTTGTAGATTAATTCATCGCACTGAAGACTTTTGTGGAAGCTTATTTTGATGCATAGTTGGCTGTGCTTTTACCCTAAAGAATTCTTGAGGCTCTTTGTACTTCACTTAAAAAAACATACTCAGACTCAAAACTGATTTGTCCCCCCAAAAGTAAACCTAGTATTATCCTCTTATGTTGTTTCTATTCTTTCTTTAAAAAAAGAGCAAAAAGCTAATGTGAAAGCGTTTCTTACAGCTTGCATGTTGCAGAGAGTTCTGTGGAAGTAGTGTTGAATGGCTGTGCTAATGGTTCTTTGACCAACCTTTACCTTATTTATATATACTTTAAGCGTATAGCAAATATTTCCTACTATATACAGGATTTGTACAGGTTCTTTGAATATGCTGTCTGCTGAGATTTTATCTTATTTTAAAAGTAGTCTTTGTAAGGAAAAAAGTCCAGTTAACTAAAAATCTATCAAGTTTAAACAGGGAGAAGGCAAATGCGAAGTAAGGTTTGTATGAAAAAAATTCTTGAACTGGAGTGTTCAAGAATACTCTTTCAAATTTTGAGAATAACGGAAGCACCTACTCGTGTGTGCATGCTGCAGAAATGTGTTGCTTGTAACATGTTACTGGCATAGTTAAGCCTTAAATAATTGTGGGAATGATTGCAATAACCCAAATTAGTAAAGAGCTTTGTTCAATCTTTAGGACGCACGGTGGTATTTACAGACCGTTCAGGTATGAGTGCAGCGGGTCACATAATGCTCGGGACCATGGATGTTCACCATCACTGGACCAAAGTAAGAAGATTTTAAAGTAAATGATAATGCCTCTTGTTATGACATCCTTTTTTAAACTATAACCAAAATATTAATTGGTGCAGATAACTGATGAGTAATATAAAGCATAGCTACTATATTTAGCATAACCATGTACATTGCGTTCTAAATTTAATCCTGTGATATACTGTTACTAACAACAATCTTTGTCAGATCTTTACTGCTGCTTTCACTAACAAATCAGTCCTACCCCTGATTAGATATAAAGAAAACTGATTTGTTCTGCAGTGTTCCAGTCTGTGCAATGAGCACTGGCAGAATATTTCATGATCTGTAAAGAGCTTATTCCTATGAAGAATTTAGGAATTTTATTCAGATTTTTTGTAAAAATGGGACTTCAAGGGAGTTTTGAAGTGATCATTTCAGTCAATGGCTGCTAACCAACCCTGTAACTCCACTTTGTTCTTTTAGGCAGATAATGTGGATGTTGCAGAAGTTTATCTTTAGTGACTGTGCGAATTCTGCTCCTGCTTGTGTAAAGTTCGGAGTTGACAAGCTTTCTGGCATCCTAAATGATAAAGTATTATATGAAAAGGACCACAAATAAAATATGTAGAGATATCAACATGTCACTTAAGGAAATTTTCTTGAATCTTGGTTGCTGAAATATTATTGATAGTTCTATCAAAAAATATGTCTTTGTAAAGGGAATAATTGGTGGAATTTCATAGTTGGGAATTTCATCCAGCTGGCATATCAGAATATTCTATTTCTGTATTCCAGTCAATGAATAATACGAAAATTGAGCACTCAATCCAAAGCTTTCTCTGGTGGTGGTTTGAATTTTTGCCTATATATTTCACTGAGGGAGAAAACAAACCGTGGTTTGTTAATGTGAATGATTTACAAAGAACTTAAACTGAGAAACTAGAATTTAATGCAAAACTTCCTACTCCAAGATTTGAGTGTGTTGATAGTCATTGGAATAAAAGTGTTCTTCTGATTATACTAAAATAAACACTGTCTTCCTTGAAAAGAGAAATGCTTCCTCTTTCTAACCTTTACCGGGGGTTTCTGAACGGGTCATATATCCGCACAAAGTATTGTGCAGATGGGACAATGTGTGTAGTTAGTTGTGGTGATGGTATTTGCTTTGGAAGGTAAAGGAGAGGTATGTATTTGGACCTGAAATCAAAGGCTTTTTATTTTAAAATGCACTGAAGATCATGTTAAATGATACACAGAAAAAGTCAGTGACAATCTTCGTGAGGTTGGTTAGCCGCTTGGTTTTTAGAGAACAGAATTTTTTGTCCAATTCTAACCCATTTTTGAAAGCAGTCCTAAGTGCTATTACTTTTGTTACTAATTACTAGAAAAAGGAAGCAGTAGAATAGTGTCCAAGTCAGTCTGTAGAATGCTTGGTCAGAGGTACAATACTTAGAGGATTTTTGCAGTTTTTCTCTATAACAAATGCAAATGCTGAACCAATGGATTTTATTGTGCCAAAAGCTGTTCTGATTCTATACTCTCTTGGGTTTCTAAAGAGATTATTCTGAAATCACTTGACTTGTTCCAGCAGCAATATTTTTTTGCATGGAAAACTATGTTACAGTAATAACTGGGTAGATGGTAAGTAGTGACTACTACTACAGACTTTCCCTTTCCACTTGTTGCCCTGTTCCAGCCTTCTCCCTATCTCACCTTCTATGTCTCGACTCACAAGTCTGATCATTTCTTAACCTTTTCTGGTATAAGTTTTGTAGATCAGAAATCTGGTACCTTCCTCCTTTCTCCTCTCCCCTCAGACTCAAGATGAGCTAGGTTATCATCCAAACCCTTGGAAAGAACTAGTTCCGGCAACAGAGACTTCTCTTTTTTTGAGAATTGGTATAAATTAGGCTGGCAAAAACACTTTTGACTGTATGTGGAATAGCTCTACCACTATAACTGTGGTGGTAAACATTTTATGTAGACCTCAGATTATAATTTTTTTTTTATCTGGGACTATTAATTTCTGTATATATAGAGAAAGAGGACATCCATCAATCTTGTTATGGGCCTTTGGTGCCTTTATAGTATAAATACTGAAAATACTTACGAGCTTATTCCATTATATCTTGCCCCAAAATGTACATACTTGGCATTTCTGATTTTTGGTATTCTTTGATTCCCCTCACCCCCCGCCCCTCCTTGGGTTCCATGCTTGCATTAAGTGTCTCTTCTTTTATAGCTTCTTGTTATTTTTTTCATTTCTTAAAACTAAGTTTTATGCTTTGTAACAGGAAGTGTTTGTTTGTGTATGTGCACAGATTTTTGAGAGATTGCCAAATTATTATAAACTTCAAAAAAGGCTGCTGTTCTTGGAAGATCGGATAAGCCAACTTCTGGGAGGCATACAAGTAATATATATTGAAGAACTGCAACCCCTGTTGACTCTAGAAGAGTACTACGAGACTCTGGACTCTTTCTATAATAAATTACGTGACAGTAGACTACTTTTTCATCCTCGTAGTCTGCGAGGCTTGCAAATGATTCTGGAAAGGTAGGTATTTGCAGGTATTGCAGTTTCTTCCTTTTAGAGCTTTTACTTTTTTTTGGGTTTTTTTGTTACACTGATTATTGCTCTCACTAAGAAGAAAACTAACATAATCTCGGATTTTCATTCTGTTGAAGTCTTTCTGTTTCTAAAGGTTTTAAGTGCCTTTTTATGGGTTAAGAAGGAATCAGATTGAAGAAAATCCTGCTTACTTTCACTCAAGTTAAATGCAAAATTCTGTCTTTATCTTAGTGTTGTGCTGGGTTAAATCAAAGGTTTTGTGCTGTCAGGTCAACACTCAACTGTGTACGATGGTGCTGCTGTTTATATTTTTTTAGTGTTGTTGGCAGTTGCTTTTGAAATGTAATTTTAAAAAAGCTTTATGTATGATGCTTCTGTTTTCTCGTGAACCAAGCCTGATTAATTTTTTACCAATTATTCTTATTGTGATTAATTGATACTCGTCAGAATTAATTCTGAAAGTAATTCATGTCAATACTTGAGTTTTAAAAAAAAAAAGATACCTTGTTTTTTACTTCCATCATGTTTCATTAGTGACAGATATGCACCAAGCTTACATGAATTTGGACACTTTACAATCCCAACGGTCTGTGATCCAGCAACCCTTCAATGGTTTATTTTTGCCAAAGCACAGGAAGCAAGAGAGAATCTGAAAAGAAAGGAGGAGTAAGTGTTCATGTAACTTGATACATTTAGCTCATGAAAATCTTTACATGTCATATGTTTTATTTGTAGGAGGACAACTTTGAAGAATGTATTCATGCTCTTTTGGTGGAAACAAAACTTCTGTTTATGAAATAGAACTTTACCCGTCAGCTTTACTAAGTCAAAAATTTCAGCGTTCAGTGAAAACAAACAGTTGTTAGAAATTACCCATCCTCCACCTTGTAGAAACAGTTGTACTTTATTCAGAAATAAAAGATCTTTGCTTACAAGACAAAATTACATCTTTTTTTTTTACAATTACTTCCCCAAAGGAGACGTGTTTTTTGTAAGGAGGAGACCTTTTTATTGAATAAGAAAAGCAAGAAACTTCTGTTAATGTTACTTACATTGTGACAAGAAAGCAGTAAGATCTAAACTAAAAATAACTGAGACTGACTAAAGAATTATGATTTCTAGTTGTTTGTCAGTTAATTGAGGAAAAGATTAGCACCTAACAAGGGGAAGAAAAAAAATTGGGATAGAACGATGAGAGAAATACCTCCTTGGTACTCTTTCACAGATGTGAGTGAGATGAGAGAGATGACAATAGTCAGTCATAGTACTATACTTAAGTCCATGACTTGTGTTATCTATGAGAACTGTAAATTTTGTTCTTGACCTTGTATGTTGTGTGTGTCTTTGAGGATTAAGAGCGTGAAGTAGAGATACTGGTTTTATTTTGAATAAAACACTGTGATATGTAACTGAGTGTTACTGTCCTTTTAGAGGTTGTTACTGCAAGTTTATTTTTCTGCTTTGGAAAGCTTTTAATGAATTGTTGAAATATCACATTGTCATGAGTGTATACATGATAGATCCAGATATTTTTTTGTGAAGGCTATTTTAGGCACGAGTCTTGCTGAAGGCTTTATGGTTTTAGCTCTTCAGACCTGATTACTGGGGAGGATATATTTTGGAGATGGACTTGGAGTTTTACTTTACTCCAGTAAAACATGGAGGTTTGGAATTTTTCCATAACGCTAGTCCAGCTTTGAAGTTAGATTATTTTTGCCTTATAAGTTATAACTGCTGAATAGCTCTCTATGTAGCTGTCCATATGCGACAGCTGGGAAAGTATTGTCTGTAGAGGCTGGGAGGGATGTTGTAGCAAATGTATGCATTTGCATCTGGGTAACTCACTCTCCAAAAAACCTCACTCTACCCCACATTATAAAGACACTAATCCAGGAAAAATGTGGGGCTCCCCTCAGAGTATAAGCAGCTGTGTTGTAAGAATGTAAGAGCCAAGCTATCTCAGAAGAGCTATCTCAGCTCTTCTGTTGTGTGTTGGATGATTGCTGGTTTGTATAAAATAGTAAAGAACACTATACTGGGTCATATCGAAGGTCTGTCCCCATCATCTATTAGCTTACGGAAAGGCTGTATGAATGGCAAAAAAAAATGCGGTGGGTTTTTTTTACTCTGTACTCCTTCCCAGTTTGACTGACTGAACTTGAGAAAATACTTGAAGCTGGAAACATTATCTCATGTTAAGAGTGTTTGGTATTTCAGTAGATCTTCTTTTTTCCCCTTCTTAATTGTCTAATTATTTTTTGAGCCTACTTACACTTTGTGGCTCCAAAATATCCCGTGGCAGCAAATTGCATAGTTGAATTACATGTAGCATGTGTATATGAAGGAGGGAATAGGTGTTCTTTGTTTTATAGATCCACAGCCTGATGACTTCATTTGTCATTCTCTAGTTCTTGTGCTGTAGGAAATACAAAACAGTCATTCTGTATTTATCACCTCTACTTTTTTTGTGGATGTGTCCTATTTCCCCTTAGTTGTCTTTTTATTGAAGCTGAAAACTCCTTTTCCACTTAATGGTTCCTTGAACAGAACCCAATCTGTACTTCTGATTTTCCTTAGCCTCCTGTGGTTCTTAAAGGGGCCCTGAGATAAAGGAAAATATTTTGAGATGTACTCTGCGCATGCAGATGAATGTTTTGCACGCAGTAAATAGCATAGCATAGCTGGAATTTTGTATGACCTGATGCACTGCGGGGTTCAAACGCTGCTGCTCTAAAAAATTGTCTTATCTGCGTGGATAATGTCAGTCTTCTAGTAATGCAGGATTTAGTATGAATCTACTTCTTCTCCCCTTGCTTTTGTAAAGTATCAGTTTTGTATTGTGATAGAGGTGTAAGCCTCCTTGTGGAAGTGACTAAAAATAAACCTGCGGTTCTCTCTATGTGCAGCTAACTTTATATCCTTCAAGGGAGCCTGAGGTTTCACAGAACAGGAAAGCTTGGTGCTCGGGTATTAGAGAATGTGCTCAGGAGGGTGGCACGGATGTGGTCAGTAGAGAGGGCAGGCTTGCTCTGGGTTAACTCACTGGCTCAGTTCGTCCCTGACTGCCAGAGCTGGCCTGGGCTGTTGTACAGCGTTCCGAGTGCCTCAGCAGAGCGTAGTGCCATGCAAGTACACAGAGATCCCTTGCTGACCTCTGGAA
>NW_008824808.1:1066175-1081584 GCF_000699105.1 Pygoscelis adeliae
TGTTTTCATGTGAGTCAAATAGTCTCAGCAGCTGTGTCTGTGCGTAGCTTGGGCTGATGATTCACATCCCTGCTCTGCAAATGTGCTGCTGCTTTGTAGCTCCTCCCCTGATTAGCCCAGGGTCTGCGGTGTAGGGCAACACTGGTGCTGTTTCTATAACCAAGCTGGCTCTGGAAGTATAGGTGTGATGATGTGGCACAGTGCCTGAGCTAGTAAGGCTTGCTGAACCTGAACTGTCTCTGCATTAGATGATCAGTCACAGTTCCAGTGAGTCTTAATTAATTCTGCACATTAACTTTATTTCTGAGTAGCTTGAGTCTTATCGCTTTTTGTCTGGGGTGAATGGAAAAAATCATCTGCAAGCTATGAATTTCATATTCATAGAATCATTTAGGTTGGAAAAGAGCTTTAAGATCGTTGAGTCCAACCAAATCCATATACTTCTGCAATTATTAAGTTATTAATGCATTTAATATGCATCAGGTGACTGTACCTGTCATCCGTTGTTTTTGATGACATGCAAACTACTGGTCTTAGTTAAGAAGACAGAGTAGTTACTAACATGATTTTATTCTTAAAGCTTACACCTTCAAGGTTATTTAAGTACTTTTCATCCCTTACATTAAAAATGAAGCCTCATAGGATTTTCATTTTGGTATTTTTTTCCCTCTTACCTGGTGAGCAAAAAAAAACCGTCATGGTGGAGGCATTCAAATGGGACTCTGTAGGCAGGCTGTTGCCCATAGTCGTGGAAGCATGTTCAGTCTAGCCTCCGAGGAAGACATAGGTGTCAACCTGCACAAACATCTCAGCTGTACCGTAGCTGTACATGAAGTGACACCTTTGTTCACATGCATATAACCTGCATTTCAAGGAGTTTTTTAAGAGATTAAGTTCTAATTTTGTCACTGTATGTTGTCTTCATTTGCTAGGATGATGATTTCAGAAAAAGAGCTAATCGATACTTCCACTGAAAAATTTTCTTTGGATCGGCTGTATAAGGAACCAAGTGTTTCCAGTGCACAGATGATAGATTGTTGTAAGCGACTGCTAGAAGAATCGTTGCCGTACCTACAAGGCATGCACCTTTGCATTTCGCATTTCTACTCTGTGCTGCAGGATGGAGACCTGTGTATACCTTGGAACTGGAAAAACTGAGGACATATCTGATAATCAGATGAATTGTTTATTTTCTGTAAGAGGCTATAAATATGAATGTTTTTAAGAATAAATTATTTAAACCTGTATTTTGATATCAGTATTCAACCCACAAATTTTCTTCTAACTGCTGCTCAGAAAGGATTGGAGTCCTAGACAATTTGCACAATGCACAGTATTGCCAGTTCTGGGAAGGACATCTGTACATTCTCCATACTACTGTAGGAGTCCCAGTGTATGGTAGCAGTTGTGAAACCGCATTTTTGTAGTAATTATGAAAATACATTAAATTGCAAGTCTGCAAAAATGTGCATGTGTATTTTTAATATACATGAATATTGCCAGATAGATCATCTTAAAGAGTGTACTACTCAAACCAGACGTTGCATGTTATCTTAAGGGATTCACTGAATGCAGAAGTACCTAAGTTATCTGGTGGCAATATTGGCATTTCACATTGCTACCTATTGGTGAATTTAAAAAAGACAAGGGAAAAAACAGCAGGGTAATTTCTACTTTGCAGAAGAAAGCAGTACATTAACTTGGTCTCTACAGTAGAGTTTCATATGCTGGTCCAATATTGTTGCCTTAGAATTTCAAAATATGCCAGTTGTACTGTCTGCAGTTACTTTAAAGGAGATGTCACTCTCTTCTTGTTTTCCGGCATTTGCTCCATAAATACAGACAATCCTCTTTACGTACACTATAACAGATTGCAAATCCCATTCATGACACTTAAAACTCGAGTAGTTTAATGTGACATCTAAGGAGAAAGGAAGCATTGATTTGTGTGGGATTGTCTGCAAGAGTACGTACTTCTCAGTGAGAGCAAGGAGTTTGCAGTAAGGCAAACGCATGGATCTTTACTGGTACTTTATTCCTTGAAAAAAATGAAAGTGTGAATGTATGTCCACGCTTTTTCATTGTAATACACGCCAAGATGCATTTTGTATTTGGGCTACTACTTTGCAAAATACTTTTGAGAAGAACCAACTGCTTAATGTTTCTGGACTTGAATTTACCTATAACAACTGGCAAAAAAAAAAAAAGGAATTGTCAAATGCTTAATTGCCTTGTATTTATATTTGTATTGAGCAGGGAAATTGTTGTGGTTCTCTGTTTTCTCCTGTTAAAAGGCTCAGTGTCAAGTTGTTTATTATGTTGCCAAACTTAAAACAAAACCCCCCACTGTGATCTCAAACATGTCCGTTTTAAAACATCGAGACAGAAGCTGTGACTTTTTTTCACGCCTTTAATTCAGCCGAATTACTAGCAATTCCTGTATAGGTTCTGAAGATCAGTTGATAGTTTCTTCTAAGTAGTTAACTTCCATTGCACATTACTTCCCCTCGCTCCATCTAGCATTGACGATACTGCCTGTGTCCCAGTTGGGCTAAGCAAGTGAGCCGGTCCCATCAGTTGTGGCCCGGCAATATTCCCTGTATAACAGCTCTTTGAAAGTAGGGCATCTTCAGGAGTAAAAGCTGAGTGTAGTAATTTTTTTTTCTTTTTGCTTGCTTGAATTGAATGACCCCTTCCAGGTCTTCGGGCAAGAAGCAGCTGTCCAGTTTGACTGTAGAGGAGATTTAAAAAAAAAAAAAAAAGTCTGAGGGGAAGGTGAGTAGACTCAAGCAAGGGCCTGATGTGATTGTGAGGACTGACGCTAATGTCACAGAAAGACGTGACTAGACCTGGGGACCTTCTCTTTGTGGCGTAGAGAAGACAACTAGAATTGGCTGGAGGAGGAGACGTAAGCTGGAAAGAGCCTTTATGAAATGGAGCATGGGCTGTTTCCACAAGTGAAGTGGGGCAGTGGAGACCCTGACCTGGAATGGGGATCGGAGTAGGCAAGGGCAGGCGAGAGGGAGCGGGACTCAGTTTAAATGTGGAAGCAGTGAAAATAGTTGCTGCTAAAACATTTCCAGTCTGGGATAGATCTGGAGATTCTCACCATTCCTTCCAAGGGGAAGTAGCCAAAATCCTCTGGCAAAGTGTGTCAACCCTCAAAGGGTGGCATGGCAGCCTGCTTTTCTGACGGTTACCTCCAGGCTGGGGTCTGGGGTCTGCGCAGTAAGCCAGAGAGTTCTGGTCCTGCTGCTATCCCACCAGAGAGGTGGTCGGCTCGGGTGCTGTGGGGGTGGTCCTTCCCTTTTCTGTTAGGTTTTGGGTTTTGTTCTCCCAAGTTCTGAAGGAGGTGCATGTCAAAATCTCTAAAACTGCTCAAAAGTTGAGCAATATAAAAAATTAAGGTTGCGTATAGGTCAATAATTCAGCATGGTAAGGTCTGGGTCTTGACAGAGTTATTTTGTAGCGCACTGCCTGTAAATCGGTTTTACTGCAGAATGGTCAAGTTGACTTTAGAAACATATGGGCCTCCCAACATTTTTTAACATCTTTAGAAAAGCAGTGGAAAAAACAAAAGGATAAACTTAATGTGCATGTTACAGGTATATATTTTGACAAGCTTGACTTATTTTGAAGACTGTCCCAAAAGTAACAGATATGTCCATTTAGGTAGATGTGTATGGGTTAAATCTGTCAGAATTACATTTTGCTTTCCAACATTTTAATGAGGTGGGGGAAAAAAACAGGTTTAGAACTCTGAAAGCCTTTTGTTGCAATGGCAGGGTGGAAAAGGACAATGATTTGAAACTTTTGTCTGTTTTTAAACTGCGCAGGGCACCTCAAATTCTGTTCAACAGACTGTGCTATCAGCTCATTGTGGAAATAGATTTGAATGAATATTAACATCTACTGTAGTTTTATTCAGTACAGAATTCCTGCTTGCTCTGTGGCCAACAACCAAAAACGTGCTTGGTATGAAGTTTCAAAAAGTGTTCTCTGAAAACAAATCCTAATATTAAATTAGGTGGAGTTGGTGTCTTGCTGTTTTAATCATTATTGTTTGGCTTAGATTTGAGTTTTTCTCCTGTTTAGAAATTTGCAACAAACATTTGAAAGATAAGTAAGAATCTCTACCAGTGATCAAAGACTTGAAACGTGTGCTGGTCATCCGTCATGAGTCAATAAACCGCGATGCCCAGATCGTGTCGTTCAGCCTCTGAGAATGGTTTGGTATTTTAGCACAGCTGCCAGAAGGAAATTCAATGCTAGAATAAAAGAGATGGGGACTTAAGACAAAATTTATCACCTTAACGAGTTATTTTGATGCTGTTTAATACTGTGACCTTGAGATGCACGCACTGGCAAACAGCAGTTTCCATTTTGTCGGGTGTTGGCATAACGTTTTACAATATCGGTTCTGTATGAACTCCAGTGTTACAGGCTCCTGCCTGTATTTTAACAGCTTGATACGTGATTTTTATTCTTAGAGCTGTGTATGAAAAGTGTATGAAATAGTGGAAATAATGCCCATTTTGTCATTGTTCTTTTGGCTCTTAACTGCTGTGATACAGCCTCAGAGACTAACAGGCTTGTATTCATACTTTGTAAGACATTCAAAATGTTGATGATGGATCTTGAGAAAGACTTAAAAAGGGAAAATATTCCAGAAGATTAGAGCTGAGGTATCAAAGCGTATCCAAAATTCATGAGAACTTTTCATGGAGAACATAAATCTCATTTAGTTTGTCTACATTACAGCTAAAAAAAACTTTCTGAGGAAACTGAGATTTTAAAGCTTATTAATTTAAAGTTGTCTTTCTGAGAATATATCTAGTATTTGTCTGAACAGGGTTATCTCTGTGATCCCTTGGACATATGCATGTACTGTATGTGTGTAGTACATCTATCCAAAGATGAGACTTTTCCTAACATTTCTATATAAGCTTAACAGTATACAGATTTGTGACAGAGCAGGGCAGTTTTAAAAAATAAATTTAAAAAAAAAAAGGCAGCCCAGCTGAGAACGAGAAAGCATAGCTGTAAATACAGTAAAAATGTTAATTTAAAAAGTTCAGAGATGGAGATCATGCTTTTCTGTTGCATATAAACACTAGAATAATTTGACTTAAAAATATGAGACTAGAAGCTGAGATCTCGATTCTGTGCATGGAAAAAATGTTTAGATATCTCCCTGGAAGGCCCTGTTAAAACAACAGCATATACTGAAGTAACAGAAAAATAATCTTGTTTCGCAGTTTGTCCTTTTCAGCTACATATTCCTTACACGATTGTTTAAATGCTGAATAATTTAGTACTTCATTTTTGCTAAATCCTCCGATGGGGTGCTGGGTGTCTAGATAGCCAGACTGATTGATTATGATCTCAGTGATGTCTTTAAAACAAAAAAGCTTTTGAAGATACTTTATTTAGTAGAGCTGAAATTTAATATTTTCTTGCCAGCTTTTATATTCTGAAAGTGTCTTTTTTGTGATCTCCTATTTCCATAGCTTTTGGCTATTGTGTCGCTCCATATTTTAGCAAGTTTAAATATTTTTTAATCCTTTTGCTTTTCCTAAGATGTTTACCAAAAGAACACAGGTTTAAATTGGCCCCATCTATGCTGTGGACTGTGCTAACTACAGACCCCCCAAACGTGCCTTAATTGAGCTGCTTAACCTCCTTGTAAACTTCTCTTGGATTTTAACGGGGAATAAGATTTCGGAAAAGTGAGTGTGGCCAAAGTTTGTGCCGAATGTAACGGCTGCAACGACAACATGAAATGGTGCTTAACATCGAGGTTAGATAAAAAGAGCAGGGTTATAATTTTCTTCTTGATTTAGTTCCAGCATCCCTACCTAGCTGCTCAGGAGAACAAAAGGCAATTTAATGTGGCTTAAGATACCAGTCAGCTCTAATTTCTTTTTGATTGTTTCTCTTTAATCATCTGCTTCGTCATTTGATTTTTATATGTTGCAGGGGCATAGTTGAGCAGTCAGCTAATGCCTGTGGTAGCTGTGTGCACCCTCTCTCTGTAATGGGATATTCTGGGACCATTTACTAAAGGCAGCGCTCGGATGAGAACCTGATGTCCTCCCTCAAGACTGCTCTGTGATCTGGCGGCCACAGTTCAAGATCAAGGCGTTTCCTTGATAGGAACTTGTCCTTTGTCCAACAACTCCTTTGTCCAACCCACACGTTACTTTACCCGTCAGTTTGTCATGCTCCTGGGAACCTCTCGTTCCGGGTTGTTTTTTTTAATGGGATGTTTCGAGTTCATTGAGTCAGTGGGTCATAGTTGTAGACTGAGGTTTTGAATCCTGTTTGTGTTATAACCCAAGGGCATGGGTAACTCCCGTTTTCAGCTTGCATTGATTTCAGACAGTCCATCGAGATAGAGCTGTAACTTCTACACAATCACGCAATGCTCAAAAAAAAAAAAGAGTAAACGCAAATCCCTCAATTTCACTCTTAATTAAAATTACTAGAAGGTATTTAACAAGGAGCACTATATCTAATTTGATTTCTCTCGCTGATCTGCGGCCAGGGCAGCGTTGTACAGAGTCTGCACGGTCTGGGGCTCACCCTGCTAGCAGGGATCTGCGAAGGTGATGTTGGCTCAGAGAAGCGGAGCTACCAAGGATGAGTCAATGCTGTCTTCATCAGGACTGCCGACGCAGCCCCGGGGGAGGACATCCGATTGCAGCAACCTCTCTGGTGGAGTGGCCTGAGGAGCCCTGCTCATTTAAAAAAAAAAAAGAAAAACACAAAAAAACCCCAAACCAAACAAACAAACAAAAAAACCTCCGCAAAAGCAAAAGTGAGGAATGGCCTTTCTGAAACTGCTACCTGGTTTTGTAGCGGTGTTGAGAGAGTAACAGCTCATGGTGTTGTGACCCAATTCTCTGGTGCAGTTTTGCACATTTCAAATAAGCAAATAAGCATACCTGGAGGGTGATGCTGCTGTCTTCAAAATGGACAATCCCTCTAGCCAGGTGATATTTAAACACGGGGCCATTGGTGTATTGCATGATCAGATGCACATTCCTCTCTGTTTAATCTTTGAGCTTGTGAGACCTTTCTCCAAAGGTCACAAAGCGTAAATCTAAATGTGACTAACAAGTTCACAAAGGTTTTAGCAACAGGGAATTTTGTCTTGGTCGGTATTTTTATGATGCCTGGAATAGCTGGGTCTCTTGCAGTCTGTATTACCACCAAAAAAATCAAATTAATGAATCAGAATTTAAAAGCCTGTATGGTTGCAAATGTTTTTTCACTGCTCAAATCTTTGCTGTCCTGGTATGACAGACTTTGGAGGGAAAACAAGCTGTGCTGTAAATTGAGGGATGTACTTGCATTCTGGTTTTAGCCAGAAATCTGTGCTGAAGCCCAAGATCCCCATCTCGATTTTGAGATGGTGAGAAGTGGGTGGGACAAAAGGCCCTGCAGGTCTGAACTCCTCCTGGCCAAGATCAAGACTTAGATAATTATACTTTTTTTTTTTTTTTAATCTTTCTTGCTACTGTATGGTTCTTTCCATCTTTGCTGGGTATGGAAACTATAACTATAATCTTCTGGCAAGAACCACCTTTCATCTACAATTTATACTGTGGTCTAAAAATGAGGAAAAGGAACAACAAAGTTTAGGATTGCTGCAACTTGGCACTTAAGTTTTTGTCCACCTCCTTCCTAATGCAGTTTGTCATGGCCAACACTGAATGGCAGGTCTTAAGAGCAAGTTCCAGCTGAGATTTCTAGGTATAATTTAGTAGCATATCACTACCTGGGTGGCGGCCCTTTGAAAGCCATGGAGACCTTACTGCCTTTGCAGGTATCTTCAGATGTCTTCAACAAGTCCTTAACAGACCTTCTCAGCTCACAGGTCTCTCTTAGAAGCTTTGAAACCTAATTACGTCTTAATTTGAAAAATCACTTGTGAAAAGATACTCTCTCATCCAAGTAAAGCTGTATAAGGCTGTATAGTGAGTGTAGTGTGTCTGCACAGCTGGTTGGCACTAGAAGTTTCTTTCGGAGAAAAGCACTGCTGTTCCGACTAGGTATGTCTGTAATTTCTCCTTTGTTGGGTTATTCTTAGTAGGTAAAAATGATAACCATTTTATTCCAAATGTCTGTGTTCAAAAGTGGTTAAAAAGACACCGTGAAGGGATTGGGTGTTGAGCATGTCTCTGTCTTCCTCTTCCCTCTCCTCCATTTGTCATCTCAAGCACTAGTGCCATTGGGCAAAGGCTTCTCCACCTTGAGTGAACGTGGACCATCGGCTGCGACGGTGACAAAGAGTTTGTCAAGAATTTACAGACGAGGGTTTCCAAAACCGCTTTCTGCTTCTGATGAAATAAAAGCTTCACTGGTACAGGCTGTCGCTCTGTGTCTTAAAGCTGTATGCTCCATTATAGCATTACAAAATGTACTCTACTCTACCTGCATTCAAACACGTTCTAGCATGCTGCTCATCTCGGCGGTAGTCTGTAGAGATTCTATACAAATACCGAGTCATCCATGGTACGGGGTACTCAGTAACTCCTCTGTTCTTTTTTGGTTTAAAGTTTGTGCTGGTTTTGTCATTCTTTCATTGTTACCTTCTTTTATTATGCTCATTTATTCCGAAGATAAACTAGCCTTTCTTGAGGACAGAGTTAATATTAGGTGAAACACTATTATGCAGTGATTAATGGAGGCCTAGGTGCAGTTAGCAATTACTTAAAATGGGCTGGATTTCCTAATTATTACTTTGTTCTGTACAAATTTATTTTGCAGACAACTTGTTATATTGAATTCTTCTTGGATAATGAATTTGTGAAACATTTCCAGCATCCCCCTGAGGCAGTAGCAGAAATTGCCTCCTCACTGACCACGTATGATAACTAACTAAGATGGATAGGATCTTGCATGGACCCTGCACACTTGAAGCCTGCACAATTCCTAGCTTCTGGGGGGGGTGGGAAGTGACTGTTTAAGGAGAACTGCGCTGGAGAATTTGAGCGTTATCGTCACGGTGCACTGTTAAAGTCATGGAATATGTCTTTAGGTAAGAGGCATAAACAAATGATATGTGACAAACAAACTGCAGTAGCTGTAAGCTCTCCAAATGTTTCCCTTTCTGCTTTATTAGTCATTGTAAACCTCCTGCTACCCAGGTTATAACCTTGGGATTATTCTTCATACGATGAGCATATTTAGAGTGAAATTTTGTGTCCCATAACTTTAACCATAGCGTATGTTATTAAAAATTAATTTAATGGTCCTCCAGGATCCAACTCTGGAGGTAGCAAACAAGCGTCTCAGTTATACATTGTCTTCAATTATTCATTAAGAACTATGGGGATTTTCTAGAACATCTCTAGCAAAGCTCAAAGCTGTTCTAGTGCCAGCAACAAAGCTCTGCTATTTAGTTTAACAGAAATGGACGTGATTTCCCTGTTGGGTTTCTCCGTTTGAACTGTGTAATATTTTATCACATTTAATAAAGTTTATTACAAACATGACTTGGTATGAGGAAAAACCCTGGTGGTGAGGCTAAAGCATCATTTAATTTTGAATGGACATTTTGCCAACAAGAATTTTAATATATCACTGTGTGTGTGAGCATAATAGTTTAACACACAAATTACACAGCATCAGTATGGATAATTTTCTTGTACACTAGAGCCATTTTCTCAGCAGTTTGCACTCCCAATTACGTTTCTTCTATCTTCGATGTTATTCTGGTTTGGACTTTGTAGTTGTTGCCGATTCTTTTCTTTTTTTTTCTTTTTTTTTTTTTTAAAGCAAACCTGTTTTCCTCAAAGCAGCTGCTTAATTATGGAGCTGCCAGTGCTGCATCCTCGCTCTGGGAAAGGGTCGCATTCCACCTCGTGCACCAGATGTACAGTTGCACAAATGTACGAGGGTCTATGGGAAGGGTGTACCTGGGTAAATGTCACCAGTTTGAGAGCCAGAGTTGAATTCAGGGTGGTTAAAATAGTGTAACCTCTGCGTGGATACTTGTTCCAGTATTTTGTTTTCTTTTTGGTTGTGTGTATTTCCTTAAACATATACTCTTAGCCATAAGCAAACTTTAAAAAGTATATTAACTGTTCCAGAAGTGGGAATTACACCAGAGTTACCATAAGTTAAATGTACACTTATAATGCTATCACTTTTGTGATGACAAGCCCTTGTGTGGCTTCAGTGAGGCTGTTTCTGATTTACACGCAGCTGATGTGTTTTAAAATATTTCCCCATTCCTAAAGGATTGCATTGGAGTTCGGTGTTTCCGTAATCCCTGTAAGATGCTTTGCATCCAGAAATTGCTGTTCAAACAATAGTGCACCAAGTCCTGGATTTCTTTTTGTGGATTTTTAATTCCTGCTATGAACAGGTCAAATGCACAGATTTTGTGGAAAATACTTTTCCTTCCATTGACATCTTATTTTGAAGGTAGAGTTTGCTTTCTCGTAATTTTACTGCCCTAACAGGAGGGCAGAGCAGAGGGATAGGTATGTAGGGAGAAGACAGACTGGTACAATTTTCAGCACAATTATAAGTGAACTTTCAACAAAAGCAATGTGACTTTTCCCTCCCACTGTAAGAAGGTTCAGAAGAGTACCACGAACTTCACACTGGCGAACTCCCTCTGCGAAGGCAGGCACTGGGTTTGGAAACCTTGGCAGGCACTTGACTCTGCGTTTTCATCGTGCGGAGATGTGGCTTTCCTGCAGGATTCCTCTTGGAGAAAGGTCCTGGCCACTCGCGTCCCCAGCGATGCGCTGCTTCCGTGGCGGAAGAGCTCACAATAGCCGAACACTGAACCCGGCCCTTTCCCTTTGTGTCTGCTCTGGGTATTTGCTCGCTGATACCTCCAAAACCAGTTTAGCTGGAGCGCTGCTGGTAGGTGCCATCACCCATTCCTTTCCCAGTGACACGTGTGTGACCTGGAGGGTGAGTGACTGGTGACGCTGTATTGCAGGCTTGAGGGGAGCTGATCAACCGCTGTCTTCATCGATGCAAAGGCAGGAGGCCTGGGTCAATGGCGGGGTGCAGCCTCTCCCAGCAGCCGGGGGGGCCTCGGGCCGCTAGAGGTAATGCTGGTGTGGTTCCTGGTTAATTTGCTTAGGCAGATTTGCTGGGAGGAGCTCTGGATTTCTGGAGCCATATTTTCTTCGATAAGCCAGATTCATATTTGACATTGGTATGATGCAAGACAACCCTCACCACCACCTCCCATGTGCATCTTTTTAAATTGGGAAGGAGTTTTTAATCTTCCTGGCCAGACTCTGCCCCTTCCAGCTTTAGAAATGCTCCTGCCCATTGTATAGGGGCACTTATCACCTCCTGGGATGGTAAACATCCTGCTAAGGATAGTTCCTGTACTTCCTTTACTTGTGACTAATTCATTAACCCATTTTGAGATGATAACGTCATTTTTAGACCCAGTAGAGCATCCAAAGTACTGCTTTTCCACACACGCATTTTCCAGATGTGCCTTTATATTCCAGGCATGCATGAATATGTGTGTATTTGCTAATCGTACCTTACAAAGCCATGCAACTGCGGCCATGCATGCGTGCTCCTATCACTCAAGGTGAGGAAAGCTGCTGAGCAGTCTCTCTGGGGACAGCAAGGCCCTCGGGTTAAGTGAACACCTAGGCCAGTCCCCATGTATGCCCTGCCTATGATTTGTTTCCAGGCTTTCTGATTTTTAAATAGCTGGATCTTCTGCTAAATTTCCAGCAAACGAAAGATGAGTGACAGTATTACGTGATACGGCAGCTCAGAACAAGCCCAGAGCCAGAGGGAAGGGCTGCGAGCACACAGGCTGCGCTGGGACCGTGGGGACCCCCAGTCCGCCTTCCCTGGCACCACCTGCGTTCTTGCTGCAAGGGGAAGGTTTTGATCATCCTTCAGTCTGGGTCCTTGTGGGAGGAGATTCATGCATATTATTGGATTTCCCAGTCTCCGTCATCTCTGCCACCTCCAGGAAGAGCATGAACCAGCATCTGAAGGACCCGTTGATCTGCACAGAAAGATCAAGAAAGCAAAGGCATTGCTGGCGGTTTCTGACCATCGTTCAGGTCATGAGCTCTGAGGAGAAACAGGGCTTGGTCCCGTGACATACGTACGGTGGAGACCAGGTAAGGATCAGAGTCTGTCTGCAGGACTTGTGGGGACCTCAGTGAAAGGAGAGAATTTCAGTCATCCCTGCAGCAGTTTGTTTGCAGGTCCCCTTCAGACAGCCTGGCTGTGAGGGACAGTGCTGCTTGCTGGTCACGCTGGTCATCTGCAATTAGGATGCTACAACTGATGTTACATCTGCTGCTGCTGAAGGTCATGGGCCAGCGATGCCTGGGGAGCACAGGAGCGCAGGGACCCGCAGTGAGTGGGTATGTCTGGGTGGGGTGAGGGGTTGGCTGGTGCAAAACCTCTCGCCCAAAGCCAGGGCTCCCCACATGGGGGGAAAATGCTCGTCCTCTGCAGGGAGCCCAGCCAGGAGAAGCTGGAGGCTGCCTGGAGATGGGGCAAGGGCCACTGCAGGCAGGGAGCGCAGCATGGCTGCAGGCAGCTGCCGGCAGGAGGGCTGCAGGTGGCTGCTTTGCACTGTGCTGTGTGAGCAGGAGGGCTGCGGCCCTAATGAATCTGAGGGCTGTGGAAAAGCCCCAGGGATGCCGATCCCTTGCTAGGGTGATCCAGGGCGTGTGGGGTGGCTGGGCTCCTCCTGCTCACTGCTTGTAAAAACCATGTGTCAGTCTCCTGGAAATGCTTCTTATAATGGAAAATGCTTAGGTTTGTTACAGGATAACTATGAGAATTGTAGTCATCCCGGTATGGAGGGGTCACACCCAAAAAGACCACACAGTCCCCACCAGCCTGAGGCTGCCCCAAGCTCTGGGGATGGGGCTGCTTGTGGGGCAGAGGGGGGTGAGCAGGCTCCCCCTGTTCGCTCACACTTTATCTCCATAGGTTTGCCTAATCTCCAGGCCTTACAGGTTGCTTTTCCTTCCTGAGTAAGGGCAGTGATTGTCAGCAAGCAGCATCCCTAAGGTGCTACCAGTGAAGGACAAAAGGGTTTCAGAGAAAGTACACTGTAACAGCAAAACTGGCCGTAGAGACCCCGCCACACTTCTCCACTGCCCATCAGGCACCTCTGAGGACGGGCTGAATAACCCATCTCTCCATCATTGCCACGTGCTGCCCTCCTCGAACACGAGGCAGCAGCTCCCCGGCACTCGCCAGGGCACAGCACCGTGCTCCAAACGCCTTCATGCACTGCCACCGCCGCATCCCCCTGGGAGCACAGCCAGGCCCCTCGGCTCCAGCCCCTTAAGTTGCAGTGCAGGACACGCTGTTTAGGGCTCCATTAGCTGGTAAAATGAATTATATTCTGTCTTTTTTTTATAGCACATTCAAAGAGAGAAATATCCAGGTTATTTGTACATCTTGAGGGTTGCATTCAGTCTGTCTGTCCAGGTGAACTCTTTGGGTCTTCTTTTTACTACAAAATAGAAATTGTCTATTTTTGACTTATCTATTTTAAAGATAAATCTACTGCGAGGTGTGGTCTAGTGCAGAATGAATCTCTAAAATGTTTTAACAAAGGGGAGGAGGGTGTGTGAGACCTGGAGCTCTGTCCTGCCAGAGGAGCAGCCCCGCCAGCGCGATGAAAGATATTCCACTGGGGGATTTCTGACACACGCTGCCCCTACATTTCTGGTATTTATTATAGAGGGGAGGGAAGACAAAAGCTCAAGGGAAAACAAAAATCTAGGTCTGCCTCAGGTTATTATAAACTGAGAATTGATAGGCGGTCTCAATTGCCTGTTGCTAAGCAGCCAAGAGAATTGGTTGACCATACCCTGGGCCTTTAAAAAAAAAAGAAAAAAACCCGAAGCAGAAAGCTCTCTCTGTGTGTGTGCACGCTAGGGGTATATGAAATAATGTGTAAATATCATATTAGCATACAAAGCCCCAATTTTTTTTTTTTTTTGTTTAATGTGTTTGTGAGATGCTGCTTCATGGGTGATGTGAAACAAGTCAGGGTGGGTGGATAGGATAACCTTTGCTTTAAAATAAAAAGAAAGAGAGGGAGAAAAAGAGCGATTCTGCCATGTCAGCAAGGCCAAGCAGCACTTTCTTGAGTTTTGAAGGGTCCCTTTAGGGCATGATCTTGTGTCCCCCTGAAAAGCTGCATGCTGATGGTCCTCGGGACCAATTCCTAGGGATCCAAGTCCCTTCTCTTCCAGCCACTGTCACCAAAGTGGCCTTTAGCATTATTTTTTTCAAAATGCCGATGTATAGAACAGCACAAAGCACTGGAGAGTCCCCTCTCCTCATTCCCACCAGCGCTGGTCCCGGCTTGCTTTTGGCCGGAGCTGTGGGAAAGGCAGGATGCAAAAGTCGTACTGGGTAAAGTAACACCCACTCACCAGGTCCTGGCAGCCCCCGCTGCTGCCCCCGGGGAAGGAAGGCAGAGCCCAGCCCCGACAGGTCCTGCTCAGCTCCAGGCTTTCCCCCTTTGCGCTCCTGGCAGTCGGGTAGCTGGAGTGGGAGAAAACCAGTGTCTGCCTGGCAAAATAGTCTGCCAGAAGGTTATGGGTTTTTTTGTTATTTTCTTATTGCTCAGCTAAGATAAAATGGTAAAACAAAATAGACATTATGCTTGGTGAAGGGGGTGTTGTCTTGGGAGCCAGCTCTGCTATCACCACCCATGATTATTTCACCCCCTTTTCCTTGTTTCTGCAAGTGTGATTTTGCCCATCTTAAATGGAAAAAAAACAGAGCCTATGCTGGTTTGCAATAATCAGTCTCTAAATCAATGATTTCTGTGTTCTGCCTCTGACATTCCCAAGTCCCTTCTCTGCTCCAGTACCTTCACAGCAGTCCCTCGCTCACCAGCAGCACGCACAGGGTTATCTCAATACAGAAGAAACATCTGGAAGTGGCCACACTCCTTTGCACCAAACCTTGTCTTTCCCCCCCGCCACGCAGAGTGAATCCACTTGGAAGATGCTCATGGCCGAGTGCTGCTCCCTGTCCGAACCAGCCATGGTACATGCTCCTTCTCCTCGCACACACCAAGCGGACGGGGCGGACATCGGTCTGCAGGGGATTTGGGGTGGTGAAAGCGCCCTGGTACCAAACCCGGCTTGCTCAGGGACTCAGAGTGTGCACGGGCACGTGGGGCCATTGCTGCGACGTGCAAACAGGGGCACACACAGGGGAGGGAAAGCAGCAGAGCCGCGCTATCGGGCAGGGTCAGGCCACCCCTGCCCCCCTCCTTCCCCAAGCACAGGCCTAAAAATAGATGTAATCAGGTTTCAAAGAGGAAAAGAAATGAAAAGGTCGAGTGTCACGACCTTAGACATGCTCTGAGGCTGCTTTTCTCCCCGCGTGGCTCGCCTTCGCTGGGCCTCCC
>NW_008824808.1:1081616-1093313 GCF_000699105.1 Pygoscelis adeliae
CAGAAGCGGCCGGGGCGCGCGCCCTGGGCACGGCCATCAGCTGTGGCCTCTGCTCGGGGGGTTCTTCCTTTTTATCCCTCCCTGTCCGCCTTCCTGCCGCCTGCGACCGGCTCCTTCCTCGCCTGGGGAAAAGCACTGGTGGGCGCCCGGGGCTCCATCCCTGGCTCCTTGCTGCGGTTGCCTCATGCGGCCAACCCGTTTCGCCGGGGCTCCTGCTAGAGCCGCATTGATTTGGGGTGCTTGAGCCCCACTCCGTGATGGGTGGGCGCAGGGAGGCCCCCAGCATTTTCCCTTCGCGAGCCTACAAGCGTTGGGTTTCCATGGCCGGCCCACGTGGCCACGCTGCCCCGTCTGATTTTGTTCGAATCATAATAGAATAATGAGGCATGTTTCATGCTGGAAACTCAAGACCCGGAGCAGGGAAAGTAGAGGATACAGTGTCTTTGCAATTACAGTCTCACTTTTCCCAGCTGGTGAGAAATCCCTCCATCTTCCTTTGCTTTTCCCCTGCTCAAATAATGTCTGAAAATTTTGGATAATTGTTTTCAGTGTGTATGTGCTCTGTGCAGGTATGAGTCAGGACTCATGCTTTGCCTTCTCTTTCCTTTTGGTGCAGTGAGGAGCACACAGTCCATGCTCCGGGTCCAACCAAAGAACCACACAGACCATCCTCTGCCTCCGCCAGCAGCAAGTCTGCCCCAGCAGTCTGCATTTATGAAAGCTGCAGCAGAAGACACCGTATTTCACCATTTATCAGTGTGTACCGGGCTGGCACGGTGACAAAAACCTTTCCTGTGTTTTCCATTTGCAGATCTTCACATCTCCTATCAGGAGCATTTTAGTCAATGGTTTGATTTTTATTGCAGCAGGAGAATGTAATAGCGCAGCAAAACCAATCCTTGGGTGCTTTCAGCTCAGTGCATCTCAGGGGCAGACAAAATCTGCACCGTGTCCTGGCCGGTGCCTGCGGATGCAGGAGCTGGTAAAGCGCGATTGCCACAGGCAAAGCTCCGATAACATATTTCTTCTGCAGAGCCGGGGGGGGAGTGTCTGGGTTTTTGGGGATGCCACGCAGCATCGTCATGGGAGGAGAGCCCCTCGCTTTCCACCGGGTGTGCAAAGCGCTGCTGTTCCCTCCACTCCAGGGCTGGGGGCAAGAGGGCAAAAAAATGACATATTAAATAAACCTCAACATTTCTGAGGTGTGAATGGTTATTCTAACCACTTGAAATATTTGGCACTGTAGCACTCTGTCTTCAGCGCTTTGCTGTCCTCTCGCTTTGTCCTTGTCCTCTGCTTTTATCCTAAAAAGCTCCAGCCGCCGTGTTCCCAGCGCTTCCCTCTCGCTTGCCTGTGCCTCAGCCCTTCTCCTGCATCCTGAGTACCTGGGATCCTTCCTTATAAAGTGCAGCGGAGGATTTCAAAGCCGGTTGTCTCCATACCAGTCCACCCAACCTTGCCCAAAATAAGCGTGGCACACGGGGAGGTGGTGGCTGTCGTACAGAAAATAACTGTTTTCCAGGAGCAGTGAGTAGCCATGTGCACACTTTGCACAAGCTGTCCTGCCAGCAGATAGTGTCCCGGACGGGTGCACGGGGGGCTCACCAAATTTCCCCTTTTTCTTGCTCCTGCCAGGGCTCAGCTCCCCACACAAACCCCTTTTCCCCCGCCGAGGCCTCAGCTCCACTTTTGCGTCTTACACAGCTGCCCCCATCCTTTCCCACCATTGTGCTAAAGCTGAATGAAGTTCTGCATAAGTTTATCATGAAAATAAGTGAATAAAACAGTTACCTCGTATAAGAAGAGGCAGTGGAAAACAAGAATTAAAAACAGTGAAGATGCTGACAAGTTAGAAATGAATTTGTGGCTGATGAGCACAGGGTTGGTTTGTTCTGCTTTTCAACTAAATATTTTTATTATATTGATACAATAGGTCAATATATCATTATAAATATCATATATATCAATAATACAGTTGATACTTGCTTAAAATCCAAAACTAGAAAATCACTCTGAAAGGGTATATTCAGAATAATACCCCTTTTTCTTTACACAAGAAGAAATATCTACTAAACAGGCATATTCTCTGCTTTAAAATGTTCATGACTCTGCATTTTTCTGCTTCTGTACATTTTAAATCTATTCTGGGCACGTGCTTTCCTCTGTAATGACGTGTGGAAAAACTGGTGCATGTCATTTTATTGGTTATTTGCTTCATCTGCAATACCAGGATCTGCTATCCAAGGCAGGATTTGCCTCAGGATCCTTAAAAAACTTTAGCTCGGCTAATAAATCAAAGATCATCTTTAAAAAAACTAAAACCAAGCCCTTACAGTAGGAAGTTTCCCTGTCCCAGCTGGGATCTGCCACGCAAACTGATGAAAACGTTTCTGTAGGAGACTGTCTCAGCCCGGCTGGCGGTGCCAAGTGGTACATGGAGACATCGGGTGTTGCACGAGCTCTCGGCAATCCTGATTAAGCACAAGAAAGTTCATGGCCATGGGCATCCTCAGACCTGTAAGGCGTCTCCAGGCAGCAGGTACCCCTGCTCGGGCTCCAAAAGGATGTGTGTGGGCCATCGTCTCCGAAACATCCCACGTGACCTGGTGGAAGAAAGGCGAGGCAGTGTTACGAGACCACAGGTTTAACGCTCTCACACCCTCTTGACCTGAGGTTTGTAAAATGGGATCCATTGATTTTTTTTTTTTTATTCTTCATACTGATCAATTCTTGCTAGAACTATAGATGCCAATGCACCTCCCCCTCGCTCCCCCAGATCCACCTCTGGGACATCAGAAATAAAACCGCTCGATGCCAGACCACGCACAGTCCCAGGGAAGGATGTGGGGGCTCAGGGGGGGCCGTTCCCATGGGGCTCCCACAGACTGTGCCTCAGCTGATGGCGACATCGGCAGCAAGACCCCTGCGGGCTCCTGGGACCCCCCAGGGACAGCAGCGCCCCAAAGACTTTGATGACTGGTTTTATGGTCTTGAGCACTGCGTGTGCTGGCTTAGCGGGCTCTGGCACAGCAGCCCCACGCTGCTGGTGAGCGGGGAATGCTATTTTGGAGATCGAAATCTTGCTCTTACGGAGCTGGGGGGCCTGTCACAGGCTCACTCTTCCCACTGGAATTGGGGGGCGGGGGTGTCATCTGCCAAACTGCATTGTCGGCCACATGACTGCCAAAGTGTGTGGGGCTGTGTCAGTGCTGCGAGTCACAGGATTACCTCGTGTCTGGTCAAAAAAAAAAAATCTATGAATTTGTACGAGCATAGATCGTAACTTCTCCAGAAAGTTGATGAAAACTTTTTCCAAAAGCTGGCTTGCTTGTGCAAGGAAGACTTCCCTCTATGTCCATCTTAGCTAAGCATCTTGAGCAGCTTGAACACGGGCACCGAGCCTACCTGAGGAGGCTGGACCCAAACCTCGTGATGAATGGCATGACCTCTCCAGACAGATGAAGAGCAGCGCTGGAGAGCTGAGCTCTGGATGTTTTTCTCAAGGTTTTTTTCCACAGCATTGGCTGACCTTGGCCAGACCCTCAGGCATTTACCCACAAGCAGCAGCAGCAGCATTGCAGAGCGTATGGCAGGGGAACAAGAACATGGCAGCATGCGGTGCAGTGGGTTCTGGTTCATGGAGCACGTGCCCATGGTGTGCACCGGTTTAAATCCTGTGTCAGGGCTTCTGGCACATTCAACAGAAGTCCAACATGCTTGTGCCCCATCTGCTTCAAATTTCTGCTCCAAGTGGCACAATTACATGCAGACAGGGTCTGCAGCCTGAGCTCTGAATTGGCTCGGTGTACCCTATAGCTCAGCCCAGGGGCTGTACCAGGAGATTGTCCCACCTCCTCTTCCTACCACCTCCTGTCCCACCTTTTCTTCATCCTATGAAGAAAAAAGACTGAAAATACTGAGGCATAAATCACACTGGCTAGAGGAGAACTGGGCTCACTTCAAAATATTTCTTGTGAAAAACACTGATTCCTCATGCCATTGTGGCATGAACTCCTTAAGCTCCACTAGCTTCTCAAGCTATGAGTTTTGCATCAGCTGTCCTTGAGAAACTTCATATCCCAGCAGCCGAGTGGTGCTGCACAGAGTACAGCCATTGCTGTGGCAGATGGAGTTCCATTAGCTTATGTGTTGCAAGCATGATTTTTGGGCTCCTGCTGCCTCGCACCTCGAGCAGAAGGGTCGGGAGCCATCAGCCTGGGTGCAGTTTCCCTACTGAACAGTTTGCACTTGTAGAGCAGAAAATTAAAAGCAAACCTGCAGGGCCAGAGGTTTGTCTTCTGAGATTGTGTCCACACAAAGGGCGGTCGCCAGTTGAATTCCTCCCGGCTTGTCAATCACGCTGCTAATCCCTCTATGCCTGGTTTTACCCATAGCAAATATAAGGTATCATTCTTCCACGTCCCTGACTAGATTGGTTTTCTCCCTGGGGGGGTGTATGAGGCATGTCCACAGGCAGTTACCAAGCAGCGAAACCCGCACAGGTAGTTTGGCCGTGTTTTCATGCCGTCCCAAAGGCGGTATGGCTTTCTCATGTACGCAGACCCTCGCTCAGCAAATTAAAATGTGACTTGGTGTACTTAGTTCCTCATGTTAGACCACTGGTCGGAGGCTGGAAAGGATCTGGTAGTGAACTGTATTTAAGAGGGGAACCAGGGAGAAATATCCCTTTTGCATGGGTAACTCTTCCCAACTCTTGATGGGAGGAGCATGATACCTCTGAAACATGTAGCTCACGTTTCTTTTTGCTGCTTTGCCATTTGGCTTAGAACAAGGGGACTTTCTTCCAGTCTGCAGAAGTGGGATTATCTCTGCTAATGTCAGGCACCCAGAGGACAGCACTGGTTACCCGAGACTGTATAATCAGTGGAGGGATCTGCTCTTTCAAGGTATGATTCCTCAGGACCTGGCACCTTTGCTAAAATTGAGAGCCAAAGCAGGGTCATCGTGCTCTGGCCTTTTGACGTGGACACGTTTGTAATCCATAATGCAGCAAACTGATGCCTCCAAGGTGCGTCCAATCCAGCAAGACAGACCTGACATATTTTAACAAAAGCTTTTTAATTACCCTTTGGGAAATGCTGATTAATTATCAGAAGGAAAACTTCTCAGGTGGGCGTTCTCGGAAGGTGCAGTGCAGCACCCAAGGAGGGTGGCAGACGAGCCTTGCTGAGCTGTTCAAAGTCAACTGGGGTTAAAAAATTAACAATACATAGCAGAAAGTAAAAGAATGGCAACAGTGGGTCAGATCTGGTGTGTCTCCTCACCCCAAACCTCCCTCTAGCAACAACAAGTAGCAGATGTTCAAGGAAAGATGAGAAACAGGGTAAATGTAAAGTGACCTTCTCCTTATATGTCCTCCCAGCTTTCAGCACACAGTGGTTTGGACAAATACGTAAGTCCCAGGGAAAAATCGTATGTGAGATCTTTTTTAATTCTTATTTCTGTGATGCGTGACTATGGGATTTTTGTCCTGAATCCACATGAGCTCATTCAGCCACTGAACAGGCTTTTCAGAAAGACGGCGTTATCGCAATAGCCAGATCTTCTGCGTGGCTTTCCACATGACTGCTGTGGAAGGGCAGCCTGCCAGGCTATCTAAATCCAGCCAGGAAACCTACCAAATACCACTCAACAAGTCACATCAACTCCAATTTCCTAGTGGTTACATTAATGGTTGCAACTCTGACCACAGGAGGAATGGTGCGTACTCCTCTGCGATGTGAAAGCAAGGCCACAACGTTGTGTTGCTCAGTCCTCCAGTACTAAAGGGCCATTAAGGTCTGCCGAGATGGCTGCAGGTTGGTTGAACATCCCAGAAGTTTTCTGGAGAAGGGAAATGCCTAAAAACATAGGAATGAACATTATGTCTGTGCTGGGGGCTCTACTCACCGTCTGGTGGACGGATTTTGAATAAAATGAGCTCCTGGGAGTCAGTTAACATTCACCCTGCACATGGAACGGGGAGGACCCCTTTGCAAAATGCTCCATTTCGGCCGTAGGCTTTGCACAGCAGAGGACAGGGCGGGCTGTGAGTCGTAATCCCAAGGAGCTCCCGGCCCTGTGCCCTTGGGGCGTCCCAGGGTGCACCTCCAGGCATCAGCCCCCTCAAGCCACTTGGAGAGGCAGAGGGGCTGCCGGTCAAGGAGAGGACGTGGCCACCCCAAGGGGCAGTCCCAGGCTGTAACCCACACCGGAGACCGCCTGCTCGCTTCCACGGGCTGAGCTGGTGGTAGGAGAGAAAGGGAAAACTTGGGGCAGCCTAATCCAGCATTAAACTCCTTGCTAATTCTCTCCTTCCTGAGGACACCTGAGCCGCGGGGCTGGCGTGTGGGGGCCGGGGCCTGCCGTTCCAGCTGGCTCGAGCAGCTGCAGCCGTCTGCAGTACTTGTCTCCAGGAAGGTATGGTTTCTGCAGGATGGACACCCCAGGGTTGGATTTCTGCTCCTCAGGAGACGCCCCAGACCTAAGGAGGGAGGGATGCAGCTTTCTGGACAAAAGGAGAGGGGGTATTTCACATCAACATCTCTGGTGCCAGGTGGGAGATACTAAACCTCTGTGTCTCTCCAATAGAGTTGCTTGGGAGGAGGGAGAAGTGGTTGCATGGAGCAGAGCTCTCCCCTTACCCCAGTAGTTTGACCTGCTGGGGGCCAGGAGAAACATGGATGCTGTATTGAAAACCCTGCAAAGGGCAGGCAGAGAGAAGGCAGGGAAGTCCTATCCCATGGAGGGAATAGGACAGGTCATGTTATAAGCAGTTTGTCTAGACATTTTATCCCCAGTTGCTGCCAATGACAAGAGAAATCGTTGAGTCTGTGAAAAGGTGAGATGAAAAAACTCAAAGCGGTTCTTAAATGTATGCTTATGAAGTAGCAATAATCTGTGAATGGTGGCTTTCCAGCTTTGGATCTTTATAATGTGGCGATGCACACACCCAGATCCAAACTAACAGTAAACTGACCTGAAAAAAACTCAGTCAAACTGATTCAAAACCTAAAAAAGAGAAAAGATATAAGAATAACGTGCTTCACGTTTCCCTATCCTCTTGGGTTGTTAGACGCACTGCGGCTGAAGCAACTTTCAAAATGCATAAACAAATCAAAGAACTAAAAATAACACAAAATTTTTAACTCATCCAGCTGTATGAGTTAAATTTAACTCATCCATTCACAAGTGATGCTTACTTTTAAAATAAAAGGATCAAGACTGGATTTTTGAAAACCTTGCTACATGATTTAAGAACACCATAGACTGTGGTGACTATACCTACCTATATCCTTCATTGACTTTGCTTTCTCCCCTTCACACTGATTTTGTTTTTCTCCTTGTCTTTATTTTCTGCTGCTTGGAGAATGTCATCAGCCTGGCCAAAGAAGCTTTCTGGTTCTTCTGCCCTTGCACAAAGTGGCTGGGCCAGTCTTCACCAGAGCATGAACATCCACCTGGGGGCTCTGATCAGCCCAAGGGGCAGGGGGTAAGGTTCAGCCTGGAGGACACCTGCATAGGGCAACGAAGGTGAGAAGGGCATAGGAGTGACTCCCACAGGTTTGGGTACTGGCTCAATTGCAGGATTGCTGAGTGCCCTCAGGAAGGTCCTGGGCTGAGTCCTGGGCCACAGTCCCACATCTGTAAAATGGGGATAATGTTTCCAAAGCTTGCATGGCTTTGGGGAGGGTCATGACTATTAATTGTCATGAGAAGCTCCACCATGACAGAGATGCGGACCTTATAAGGGCTGCTGTCTCTCTCTTGAGAGAAAAGGCTTAATTAAAATCAGCTGTCTCCACTGGTATTAAAATTGTTATCACCTTTCATCTTTTGGCTGCCTTGGTGCAATCTTTCTCCTTTAGAACTAAAACTGCATTTTACAGCTTTAAACTGCAATTTGACCTCCACAGCTTGGCCAGATTCCTTGAAAATAGGGGTTGGAGCTTGCTTTTGATTTTCTTCTCACACTCCTGGCCACAACTGGGCTTGAAAACATAAACACCAGCCATCAGCATTCAAATAAAAATTACTCTGGAGTCCGAGGAAAAACAGTACCATTATTTGGGAGCCATACTACAAACTGCCGGCTACCCTCCTTCGGAGCAATAAAACACAGATCGGTTTAGTGAAGAAGTAAAATTAGTTCCTGAGTTTCTGGCCTGCGTTTCCTACCCCTGACTGCTATTCCAGACTGCAGTTTAATTCAGCTGTTTATGTGAAGATGCCCTATTGGGATAAGGCAGTGAATCTAGCCAATGTTGCGGAGATGAATGCCTTTATTCTTCTTGAAATAAAAATGGTGTCATGGGATCTTCCATGCCTCCCCGCAGACAGAAGCTTGATTTAAAATGTCATCTGAGGGATCACATCACTAGAAGCACATATTACTTCCTAGCTCGGTGCTAGGGTGTTGACAGAAAGCAATAAAGTGTCCTCAGCCATGACATGCAGTTAGACTTTGTGCTCCGAAGTGCAGCTCAGCACCCACGCACCTGGGCTGTGGCGAGGGACCAGCCGGGCTCTTCGGTCCCTGGACCGTGATGGCAGGATTGCGTCCCTTCGCTGGAGATATTTTTCTATTTGATTTGGTATAAGTATGGCTTTGTAAAGAGCTAATGAACTTGAAACATCCCCGCTGCAGCATTTACTCAGCTCAGCTTTTGACAGTGTAATTTATTTTTCCCCATCCACACCGCTATTTTCAGACATAGTTAGTACTAGTATTTCAAGTGTAAAGATCCTTGCTAAGCAGCAGCTTCCCCATAATTTATCTATTGCTTAAACCATCCCTTGAAATGTGTTTGCTTAATGGTGTCAGCAACCTCCAGCTGACATCACTGGACATCGTGGACCCTCATCACGCCCCCGAGGAGGGAGGGCTGGAGCCTGGGGCCCCAGGAAACAAAGGTGGCTGCTCCTGCCATCAACCGGGAAAGATGGAGCAGCAGGCACCACCACACTTTCATCCACCTGCTGCTGCTGGACCACCTCTCAGTCCCAGCAAAGAGTTACAAAATCTCTGGGGATCATTTGTTTTTGGCACGGTCCCCACAGAGTTTCTCAACGGGGGGAGAGAAGGGAAGCGTTTTGCCGTTAAGGAGAAGGTAAAAGGGGGAGTGTGCGGAGGAGCAAGGCTTCACTGGCTGGAGTGGGATTGCCCTGAGGAGAACAGGTCTGTGATGGGCATCCAGACCATGCCCGGAGGCGGAGGGCAACCCAGATGTGGCCTGCTTGGAGAAACACTTTGAGATGAAAAGCGCTGCTGTTAGTGGTTTATGACTCCCCAGGCTTTGGAAAACAGACAGCCTGGGGGAATGGAGTGCATTGCATGGCCAGGTACGCTTGCAGAAGCAGTGAAATTTTCACTGAAGCTGCTAAAACATGATTTTTGAGCCTGGCTTGACGTCCTGCCTCTCCCATTGCCCAGTGGGTTTAGGAGAGGCAGGCAACAGGCAGTCAGGGCATTGCTTAACAAATGCTTGGCCACGAGGAAAAAACTACTTTAGCCACAACACGGAGATCTCGACTGCACTGAGGTTACTACCAGGAATACAGCTGTCTCCCCACCACCACCACGCAGCATGCTTGGCTTTCTGCCCCGGGAAGCCCATGTCCTCCAGAGCAAACCCCTTCTCTGCTCCTGCAGCCGTCCTCAATCTCATCGTAGGGATTTGCTGGTGTTGAACACCAGCTTGGGGCTAATTTTTTAGCACGCGACCTCAGGGTCAGCTCTGCTCTGTGATGGCTTCCTCAGGTGTCCTCCAGAGATGTTTTCAAGACAGTAAGTGAGCTGAATAGGTAAATTCTCCTGACAAAAAAAAGTCTTCTTCGGCGATTTGCTGTCTTTACAATGAAAGCAAGAAGTAAATAAAATAAGCAAATAGGCATGTTTGTGAGGCCATTAATCTGAGAGGGAAGAAGTTGAGCTGATGGGGGAATGACGACTCTGCAAGCGTTTATCATGTGAAAAGGTTTAATGGCATGGCACTAGCTCCTCAGCACACAAAATCTGGTTCAATTCTTGCACTGCTCAAATCACTGTGTTGGTAGGTACTGGCCTGCATCACTACTGACCATTTCTGCAAGCAGGGAAAACTGCTGGACAACAAACTTGCATGTTTGTCTGCAGCAGGTTAAGGGACACCTTTCGTGCCTCTGCGCGGCGGCGCACGGTCCGCAGGAGCGAAAGGGCAGCTTTTCCTCCAGGTCTGGTCCCAGAAACAACTCCGTGCAAAGCGTGCAGGCAGAAGCCGGGGCGGCAGGCTCCCCCCTTGCACTCCTACAACTGCTGCTGCTTAAATACAACCCTCATTTTCAATCAAATGCAGTGAAATGGAAGGCTTTGAGAAAACAAACTCCCTCCAAACATATCCTTAACTTCATTTCCTCTGGTGGCCCTCCTTCTTTCTGGGCTAGGTTTCATGGGTCACTTTGTATTTTATCTTTTTTTCTTCTTCTAATTTTAATTCTTGTCCCACCAGGGGTTGTTCTTTTACAGGATCCCAACCACGAATTCTCAGATGGCAATGAGAGCTGAGACGGAGACTTGCCTCTGCTTTTTTCTTTTCTCTTTTTTCTAGGTTTTAAGCTGAGCTCTAACATATCCCATATTTTATTCATTTAGGAGGATTCTTTTACACCACAAGAAAAGTAGATTGTCTGCCCGGTCTGTAATCATGCTAAAAAGATTAAAAACAATAATAAATACAGGTTTTTTCTTAAAATATTTTTTCCACCAAACTCCACTTCTATTGAAATGCAGCCATTTGAGCACCATTTATTTATCATCACATTTCCAAAACCACAGTTGGATCATCCTTGTCAACAGTCTCTTCTTACAAAGACAGCAATGTTCAATGCCCTAAAAAGGGGTACGGTTAAGATCCGCTCGCACTAGGAGTTCAGCCGGAGTAAAACTGGTAGAGCCCGGCACCCTTTCTGTTGGAGCTGTCTTCTGGATGAGACCCGGAGGAGGAAGGTGAGTGACGGGCTGGCTCCTGCTCTCCAGTTTGCTCTCTCCTGGCTGGGCTTGGTGGCCCGTGGGCTCCCATGGCTGCATTGCAGCAGATACCACCCGTACTTGCTGTGGGCTTTGGGGCTGGTTCACACAAGCATGCAGACGATTACTTGCTAGGCATGATTAACGTGGTCTTTGTTACTCTAAGGCAGTAGATTATATTATTTTTGCTAAAAATCTGTTCTTAAGTGCAGTACTCCCAACCCAGGCGCTCTGGCAGGCTCAGTAACTCCACCGAAGTGCCACTGACTAGGATCGGGGTTAAGTCTGACAGGTTTTGGTCTCCTCTTCCGTTTCTCTTGTTGGCACAGAAAGTTGCAGTTTGCCTCTTGCAATCCAGCCTCGGAGCACCGCTGTCCCCATCCAGGGAGGGCTCCCTCAGCACAAACCTGGTGGGTGGACAAACCCTGCTCTCTGATATTTGTCATAGCAAGAGAGAGGTCCCAGAGCGTGTAGCTCCCTTTCTCCCCCCTCAGCACAGCAGCAGCAAGCCCAGACCTTCCCTCCGGCTTCCTCAGGCCTCCGCCACTCCTTCGTGTGTGTGGTTTTTATCCAAAAAAAACCCAAAAAAAGCAGTTTACAAGCCCTTCCCAAGGCTGGGAGTCCTGGGCTGGAGACCCACCTCCAGCCCGGCGGTGTCCCCGGCGGCGTCCCGCTCCCCGCGGAGCCAAGCC
>NW_008824808.1:1093464-1111687 GCF_000699105.1 Pygoscelis adeliae
TCAGCACGCAAACCTGCGAAACCGGGGACAAAAGCAGGCCCTCTCCTCGAGAAGGTGCACAGGCAAGCGCTCGCGATGCGGGTCGGTATTCCCGCTCGCCGTCCGGCGAGGCGGCGGGCATCGGCACGCCGCCCGAGAGCATCGCCGGGTTCACACCTTGCGTCTTCCGTCTGTACGCCTGATTTCTGCCTCCTAAACAAGCCTGAGCGCTCCGCAGTCACTGTCCTGCACCGCGGTGGAGTCCACGATCTCCCAGCCCCACCGCCGGGGAAAGGTACGGGTGGCTCTGCCCAAAGCCCTGCGGCGGCGGTCCCCGTTTTCCCATCGTTCCCCCGTCCAAAATGCAGGCTGTGGCACTAGGCGACGCTGACCAGGCGTAAGAGTCAAACCATGTGCCGAAGGCCTATCAGGGTTACGCACAATGCAAAGCTGGAGACCCTCAGACCGAGCTTTTGTAACAGTATTTAGGTGCTTTGCTCCCATTGGATTCAATGAGAGTTTGACACTCAAGTATCTTTGTGGATCTGAGTGTTAGATGACTATAATAAAAGGCAAAAGAGCAAGAGAAGTAGGCTAACGCAGGTTTTGAAGCTCTAATTTGGCAGCAACATTTTACGGCATATTTTTGTAAAGTGAGTTCATTTTGTCCCTCTGGTAACACTAGCTACTGCGTTTTTTCATGGTTTTTATTGAATGGACTGAACTTTTAGACAGAAAACACTGAATTGTGTAGCATCAGGATAAGATTTTAAATTAATATCTTTTCCTATTACTTGTGGATGTTTATTTTCAAGCTGGCAAAGAGCAGATGGGCAACTACCAACAAACACAGGATAGTGGCACGAGCAGCTGGACAGCGCGTTAGCTCATCTCTACTTAAAAGTATGTAATCGGGACTGCAATATCAGAAGTCACTTAAAAATGGAAAGCAAGCTCTTACTGCAAACATCAAACGAATTTTCCTGTGTTCATCATTGGTGAAGTTCAGCAACCGGCAGTAGTCATGGACATTTCAGCCTATTTAGAATATTTACACTGACAGTTTCCAAAGAAAAGAAGAAACAGGACATGGGAATGACTCAGTAAGTACAGACTTCAGATGTAACATCTACTGAAAAATTCATTAAGTACCTACCTATCTGTTTGACCCCAGGCCCATTAATCCCAGAGTGAAAGCTCTGACAACTACCTCTTGGTGTGGGCTTCCGGAGAGCTCTTTCTTCTTGGCCCACATGGTCCCCCCACAAAGGAAGCCCCCATCCCGCATGTGCACAGCACCAGTGTCCCCGTGTGACTTTTATATGCACTGAAGATTGATGGACCTAGATCTCCACTGACTTGTGGCCATTAAGCTCTGAGATACCTTTCTGTGTGGCTGCCAACTATGCTCAGACAGAGGAATTCCTCCTGGAAATGTGTATATTGAGGGAGTGTGGATTGTATGGGATTTTATACGCTGTAGGATTAACCTTTATTCAGCCTGTATGCTGGGGAGGAGGATTTAAGTGATGTGCTGGAAAATGTCCCCTGAAGATATTAATTTTTTTCCCTTATTTCACTTTAAGCCTTCTTCAGGAAATTGCTTGTGGTTTAAAGGTGAGATCTCTGATCTACCAGCAAATACATCTCCCAGGGGCCCAAATCTGCATTTCACACACAAAAACCACTTTAGCCAGCTCAGGTGTCTGTCAAGCACCAGCGTTTAAACCAAGGTAAAGAAGAGATGCAGAGAACAGAGAAACGTGCTCCTGGAGCCACGGCAGATGAAAGAGCACATCTCCAGGACTCAGCAGGAGCTCTGAAAACCGGGATATGGCACTAGCGAAACAGTTTAACAGCCAAAGAAACAATGATTTACTTGAATGAAAAACTGTTGAAGGTTAGGTATGCCTTTTCTTGAGAAAAACTGTATGTTATTGTTTGGGTGGTTTGAATCTCTGAAGGCTGGATTTCCCATATAGTCCAAATGTAGCCTGAGTGGGAGTTGGGCCATTTATCGCTCTGGGAATATAAATCAGACCACGGACTACCCCCAAACTGCTCGTTCTTGTAGGGTAATCATGAACGTGAAACAGGTTTACGTGCTTCAAAACTGAGCAGCCGGTACTTAGCACGGCAGGCCAAAGAGCATTCATTATCCCAAAACCTGCAACGAGCAGTAAAGATTTCAGCTGTATCCAAAACATATCATTACGCCTTCTCTTGATTTTTGGTAATTAGAATCTTCCCAAATATCTCTGAGCGTTTTCATTACTTCGTAAATTTTCCCCAAATAGTTTAGACAAATTATTTTCAGCAGATGGCTTGTTATGAATAGCTTGTGAATTTTTCACTTTGACATCTGTACTGTGTTTACTGGGTGGTTTAATCAGTTCCTGGGCTGAATGACTGAAATGTTTGCAAGGGAGGAAAAATGAACACAGGATACTAAATAAGAAACAGCGCCTTTCAAGGACAAACATATTCGGCTGACTGTGTTCACAAACACTTTCAGAGATTTCCAGCGATCGCTGACTACCCTGTGGATGCTGGATGCCATGATGTATGTATGCCTGCAAATCAAACCCATCTCGCTCAGCCAAAAGTGTGATTGTGAACCTTTTCTTATTTTTTAGCAGCCACGTTACGCAGTCAGAACTCACTAGCAGAATTTTTGCTCCAATGAGTTATATTTTAACCACATGCCCAATCCTGACTGTCTCGACGCTGATGTGGAGGTATTGTTAAGCAGAGCTGCATGTCCAAACGGGCTACTTTTATCTCCTTGCTTTGTCTTTCTCAAAATAACATTGGAAGATAAGGTATACTCTTTCTTTGATCACTAATCTCCGACTCTTGAATGGTGACCACGAAGGATAAGTATGCATTGAACAGAAGTCCTAATGATCAGCACATGATTACAGTTTCAAGGAATGGGAAAATTAAAACAGAAAGCAAAAACCCCAAACATGGGGGAGGCTGGAAAGGAGGGAAAAAGGGCCAGTATAAAAAACTTCAAATATCGTCAACAGAGCAACAAACATACGCATTTGCTGATGAGAATTAGCATATTCTTGCTTTAGTGGTGTCCTCTCCTGCCTAAAGATAGTTTAATTAAAAAGAAGATCACAGTAATAGGGAGCAAACCACTGGGACAAGGATTGTCTCTGTGGTTTGTTCATATGGTGCATGGTACAAAGGGGTCCTGGCTCCTAGCACCGCCATCATGCAAATATTAAATAAAAACAGCATTGGGGGGAGTGGCAGGAGGTTGTGAGGCTGCAGCACCAGTGGCAAAGCCATCTGCAGCAGCGCAGGCTGCAACACGCTCCAGGCTCCAGCCGTGCCTTTTCTCACACCAGATGCTGCTGCGCCCACCACCTCCGCTCACCCCCGAGTCCCCAGCATGTCTGGCAAGCCACGGCTGGCCTCGGGTTTCTTGAAGGCTTGTGATTTTCTGTGCTGAGTTGCCATACAAAAGGTAAGTAATAAACACTTTAATAATTCATAACCAGTCAGTAATATCTTAAATAATTTAACAAACAATTTGTCATCTTTCCTTGTGATAGAAGATGCTGGCTGAAGAGTGGCTGAGAAAGGTTTCATGTCCACCTCACCCCTCCCCAGGAGGAGGCTTTGCCCCAGCCTGAGCTCAGCCAGGTGGATGCACCTGCAGGGGAGCAACGGGAGCCCACCCCAACCTCGGGGGGTACAAGCGCAGACCCACCGGTCAGAGGAACAGGGGGAGCCACGTTCAGCAATATTCTCCTGTAAATGTTGGGTATGCTCAGAGATGTATTTCTGGAGCCGTTCTTCTACCCACTGGCCTTGGTGACGAGACACTGAATTCCTGTCTCCTTTGTCCCTGCTTTCCTCCTGCAGAGCAACGCAGACCCTGGAAGCCACAGGTCCTGCTTTGTCACTCAAGCTGCTAAAGGCCTGGCGAGTCAAATGGCCCTTCATTCCCACGCGGTTTAAGCAGCAAGCCCCAACAAGATGGATGTTATCTTCCAAAGGCACGGAGAAGACCTTGGAGCAACGCTTAGTTCAGAGAACCATCCCAGAAGATAAAACCCCGAGAGAAATAAGAGACCAAACATGCTTGAGTCAAAAACAGTAGTCTTGCCTGGTTAGTCTGTAGTATATGTCTGCAGCACATTAAACACAAACAGCATCCAGTGAAGGCAGCCAAGCTCTCCAGGTGCTTAAAATCATACAAGTGCTTAAGATTGTAATTGAGCAAAGCACATAAGGAACACAAGTGCTGTCAGCTTAGGCATAAGGAATGTGTAATAAGTCATAGAGAAGCACTTTTTTTATTATGTTTTAAAAGAAGTCTGTACTCTAATTTGCAAGTAGTTCCAAACCACACAGGCTTTTTTAGGAGAAGATATTGCACTGGCTCCAGTGTAGTTAAGCTGGCAGAAAATGTGGCTCCCTGCAACTTAGCTGTTCCCCAAAAAGGCCCTTTAGCTAAGGCATTTGCCATATCTAAATATGTATTTTCATTTAAGATGTGTATTTTCATTTAATAGCAGCCACTCTGCTATTAAAAGCGTTTAAGATGACCCCAACCTTGCTGCGAGCACCGGGCTAGAGCAATCAGGCAGACAGCCCACTGGAGCACTGGCGAGCGCCAAGAGGGATAGCAAGGGGAGCAGGACAGAGCGTCAAAGGGCTGCACTGCCCAAAAACCACACCAGAAGGAAGCATGGCCCGTTCCTGCTGCCACGGCATCTGTGCTGTGCTTTGAGGGTGAGAGCTCGGGCGTTTTGCAGGGCTTGCTCCCAGGAAATGGTCTAGCCCAGAGAAGCAAGTGAAACTCAAGCAGCATCATTCTGACCCTGCAAACACATCTGCGGCTAATTGGCATGGCACAGCATTTTCAAAAGCACCAAAGCGGGGCTTAGGAGCTTTACCCATCCCCAAACAGATGTAAACTACGCACTAAATCACTTTGAAAATTCCCTCTGAGCTTAAAAGTCACTTTCGTGACTCATGACAGGGAGCTGCTGTTTCTGGGCCTTTTTAATGGCAACCCCGGGAGAGGGGAGAGCATAAGGAGACAAGCCTTTCCTTGCACGGGAGGGTGCTGGTCCACAACCTGATGGGAGTCCCCTTGCATGGATACACTTTTGCTGAGAGCCGGCTGGTCCCGGGGACCCCTGGGCTCCTGGAGACAGCCCCAGCCCAGCGGGAAATGGCCGGAGATGGCAGGCAGCTATGCTGAAGTCGTCCTGGAGATTTCTTTGAACCAAAGGGCTTGGACTTTATCCTAGAATGTCTTTTCCGTAACGAGTGACATCTAAATTATCTCTCATAGCAGCTAGTATGTGCGTCAGTGCTGGCTCGGTGCTGCCGTTCGTCATGAAGAGAGCTTCTTTGGGAGTTTCTAAATGATCTCATAAATATATGCCCTTGCTTACAGGTCTGCTCACCCACAAACAACACCACAACACTAATTAACTCCTCGGAAGTACTCTCCAGCCCTCGGTTCCTGTTGTCTCTCTCCAGCCCTGCTGATGTTTCTTCTTTGATAGATTTTATTGTGCTCAGGAGAATCCCAACATTACAGGCAGTGTGTGATGGCAAGGCTGTCCCAAGGCTCACTCCCATTTGATGGCTGCAATAGTTTTTGACCTCTTTTTGAAGCGGTCCTTCCTCCACCTTACAGGTTTTTCCCCTCAATAACCCCAGAACCTTTTTTGAAAAGATACAAGCTGACACAGTTGGTTGATGTCAGGAAAACTGTCAGTTACTGCATGGGCAGAAATCAGCCTTCTGGGAGATGCAATACATTATTCATCATCTTCCGAAGATCATCTAAAGGTCAGGCTATTTCGGCCTCAAGGTGGATAAGATATGCATTCACCCTTATGGGCTGGCTACGGTTCCTATACCTGAAAGCCTGAGGTATTACGCAAGGCGCTTGCATCAGAAACCTGAAAAGCAGAGATGGCTTCATAGCTTTGCAGATCACTGTTGCCGGGATCAGATAGCTATTTACAGGTTTTTGGAGCCACCCTCTGTCTACCATGTCAGGAGAGAATCAGCACTTCAGGCTTTGTGAAAAGATAGTGCTTTTCTGTTTCGCTGCTGAGAAGCCACAGCTTTTACCAGTTTTTCTCCTAACTTTTGGATCTGTGCAGTCAGAGAATAAAAATCCAACAAAAGTTCATCTTAAAAGACAAATATATGAATTCAGTTCAGAGCAGCTACCTGCCAGGGCCAACGTGGCAAGATGCCCAAGGACAGTCAAGGCAGGGCAGATACTGCCTCAACTCTCGGCTCCTGCTGTCAGGGTTGGGTGTTTTAATTTTCCTGAGATGCCCAGTTTCCCAGGGGTGCTCAGTGCTCTGGGAGTTTTGTTTTGACAGTCATGTAGTCAATCATCCCCCAACAATGCTTTTGGCCAATATTCAAAGTATCTTTGGAAGGTGTTTAACATTACAGTTAAGTTTAAAACATTTCTGTCTTAAAAACAAAATATAATTCCCTAGTTAGGTTGAAGCTTTTAGGGTGCTGTGTCAAGCAATATCAAGACAAAATACAAAATCAATTAAAAAAATTTAAGTTTTCCATATCTGGGATTTAAAAAGACAATGACTGAAAGAAGATTGGTTCCAGTATAGCTGTTACCAAGTAGAAATACTGTTTGCATCCAGGAAATACAAAGCATTCCCTCATACCTCCAGAAATACCATGATATTCTCCATTTGCCTTTGCATTTAGTGGTGAAGATAGCCACATCAGAAGGGCTTAAACTGGACCAGATTCTCATATCCAAATTTGTGTCTCTCATTCACTCTGCAATACACATACAATTAAAAGGACTAACAAGTAGAAGCAGGAACAGAAACACATAAGGCTACTAACTGTAGCAATGGTGTAGGACAATGTGTCTTCTTCTTCCACTTGAGGGACTTCTGTAAACGAAATACAGTGATTTTCTCAGTTGTTTGAGAAATAGACTCTAACACTGTGGATCAGTCATTGGTCAAACTGCAAAAGTGCTGCAATTTTAATTGCAGACAGTAACTGTCACTGTCCTGTGTTGTCCCCCATAAGCAGTATTTGGGGCTTTGCAGGGTTGCTGTTTTTCAGGCTGTGCAATGCTCACCGTGATGCCATGAGTGGTGGCTTCTGCAGTCATAGCTATCACGCTGCACAGGGATCTTCACTTGCTCCTTTTGTCTTACTTGAAGGCTGCTTTGAACATCCATCAGCTCCAACCGGGTCTGCGTTTGATCTGCCAATAGATGCCCAACTTGAGGTCTGCTGTTAGCATCAGCCCGTGTACTATCCTGTTTGGATTTGGTTGATGAGACATAAAACATGATATTGTTTCGGCTTTCTGCTTGGAAAACTGCAAATCACATCTGGCCGTGATGGAAAATGCAATACGCATGCATACACACCATTGCTGGTGAAGGGCATTAACCTGTCCCAAATCCAGACTTAGAAACATGCTGAATAGCTTGGACTTATGCTGGGGACCACTCTGCTGTCCCTTGCCATCAGGTGCAGACAGTAAGAGGGGGCTGGGTGCCAGGGGGAGACCCACATAATGAATTACCTGGTGCAGAGTTCAGCTGGTCAGGCAAGAAATGTAATGAGCTGCTCTGTACTTAAATGACACGTAATTTTTTGGCTTTCATATGGGGCGGGCACCAACCCCACCAAGCTGTGATGTGCCCTGGCACACAGCTTCCTACCAAGCTGACACCTGACAATGGACTTGGAAAAGCCTCATTCAGTGCCTTCTTTGCCTCACTTTTACTGGCAAGGTCTCAGCCCAGTTCCACAGACTGGGGGAGAGAGGCACTCCCCGCGCTACAGGAGGGTCAAGCTAGGGGCCACAGAGATAAGCTGCATACGCGGCAAATCCATGGAGCCAGATGGGATGCGCCTGAGGGTGCTGGGGGTGCTGGCCAACGTCACTGTGAGGCCGTGCTCTCTCATCTCTGGAAGGTCATAGCAACCAGGACTGGTCCCTGATGACTGGAGAAAGACTCCTGCCTTCAAAAAAAAACAAGGCAGAAAGGAGAATCTGGGGAAGGACCAGCTGGTCAGACTCAACCCAGTGCCTGGGAAAATTATGAAGCAAGTCCTGAGGGACCCTGTGTCCATGTCATGAAGGACAGGAGAGTGACTGGGAATAGCCAGCATGGGTTCTCCAAGGGCAAAGTGTACCTGACCAGCCTGCCTGCCCTTGTGATGGAATAAGTGATCTGCTCTGCAGGGGCGAGGAGGGCAGTGGATGTTGCTTTCCTTGGCTTTAGCAAGGCTTTCGCCATGGTATCTTATAACACCCTTGTAGCTAAACTGAGGCGGTATGGGCTACATGGATGGACTAGAAGGTGGATGAAAAACTGACTGGATGCTTAGGCTCCAGAGGGAGTGGTCATGGATTCAGAGTCCATCAGGCAGCCAGTTATGAGTAGTGAGCTTTGGGGTCAATACTGGGGCCAGAACTGGTTTACACCAATATCACCCACAACCTGCACAATGGGAGATCCCATCCTCAGCAAGTTCACAGACAATGTCCAACCAGGAGGAGGTCATTACCCTGGAGGGCAGGGCTGCTGTTCAGAGGGACGTGGACAAGTTAGAGGAATGCGGCAACAGGGACCTCATGAAGTTCAACAAATGTAAAGTCCTGCACCTCATCTGGAATAACTCCGTGCAACAGTGGAGACCTACTACTCAGGCAGCAGCACTGCAGAAAAGGACCTGAGGGTCCCAGTGAGCAACGGGTTGAACATGAGCCAGCAGTGTGCTCCCACAGGGATGAAGGCTAACCCCAGACTGGGTTGGATCGGCAAGTGCATAACCAGCAGGTCAAGGGAAGCGATCCTTCCCCTGTTTTCAGCACTAGTGAGACTGCACCTGGGGTATTGTGTCCAGTTTGGGCTTCCCAGTGCAAGAAAGAAATGAATATACTGAAGCAAGTGCAGCAGAGGGTCACTAAGATGGTTAAAGGACTGGAGCGTGATGCGTGAAGAAAAGCTAAGTGAACTGGGTTTATTTAGCCTGAGAAGACTGGAAGGACAAGAGGCAGCAGTCACGAGTTGCAGGAAGGGAAATCCTACCTGGACGTAAGGAAAAACGTCTTTGTTGTGAGAGGTGGGTCAGACATGGGAGCAGGGGCACAGAGAAGATGGGGAATCTCCATCCCTGAAGATTTTCAAAACCACCCTGGTAGCATTTTCTTTGCCTGCTACCAATGCAACAGCCACTTGCAGGGACTGCAAGAAATAAACATTTTTACTTGGCTTATTCTTAAATGCCTAGCAGGAGCCAGAGCAACAAAAAGTACCATTTATTGAGTGAAGACTTGAACACCTCTTAGGAACAGAGACGGTGTGACTGGCCCAAGGGCAGCTTAAGGGCAGGAAGTTGAGCGCCTGGGGCAGCAGCAACACTCGGTCTCATCACCTTGGTATGGGACTTCATGAAAAGATTGAGAAAGCTGCTAGTGGCCACAGTTTAGTTGGAATTTGGCCTGGAGTGAAGTCAACAAGAAAGAAAAAAGCCTCTAACATCAAAGCTTTCCTTTCAGGGTCAGTTTACACCCTCAAATTGTCTGTTGTCTGAGTCAATCTAACAGCTCGCTGCTGAACAGGGAGGGTTTGCTTACCTCCAAGGACCCCAACCCTCTCCTGCTCGTCCAGCTCCCTGGTCCCACCACCTCCTCTGCTCTAGCACTCATCAGCCCTTGCTGTCAGCTGCCCGGGGTGTCCAGAGACGAGCAGCAAAGAGCAGGAGCTATAGGGAAGGAGCAGGACTTGCCCCTTTCTGAAGTGTTGAGCTGTTAGATTGGCTCAGCCACCTCCTGTCACCTCCTGCCAAAGGGCTGGGTAGGAGGGAGGGAGGGAGGGAGGGAGAAGGAGCTAATGGAGCTGTCTTGCTGCAAAAGAAAATCCTAATGTTAGAAATGCACAAGACCAAATTTCCCTAACCTAGTGCTGGCAAGATCATTTGCAGAGTCTCATCATGGAAGAGATTCCCTGGTACGTGGTGGCTGCAGATGTAGCAGCAGTTCTCCCCAAACACTCACCCTCTCATGCCACTGGCAATGCCACAACAGGCACTGGCTGCTCTGCTTGGTCTGTGCATAGCGGGTTGTGGGGTGTGTTTACCACCCGCAGAAGGGAGGTCACTGACTCTGTCCCCTCAAGTGCCCAGAAGGGCAAAACCACAATTCCCAGATAGATGTTTTTCCTCCATCTACCTAAGGCCAAGGAAGCAGGATCTGCAGCTATTTAATGTTGCCCAGCATAGAGACTGGCAAGGGGAGATTACTGACTAACCGTTTATTTTTACGTAAAAGAAGCTAGCAACATGCGCGGGGCAAATTGTCTTTCTGCTTCATGCATCACAACCTAGAAGGCTGCTTTCCTACCACTGCTGCAAATCAATCCTTCAAAAGTTTCCTGGCTTGGTCTCCAAATCACTTATCTTTGATTATTTCTAGTTCCACTGTATAGTCCATCGCGTCTTGAGGCCACAGGACAAAAGCCAGGAGGCCTACAGTGCAACCGCTCACTTAATTCCTTGGGTGTCTTCCATGCTGATACATAGCAGAGATTGGCAACTAATCTATATATAGTACAGCACCGCAGCCGAGACACAATGGCTGCATTCAGCGTGCATACATGATGATGTCAGCAATGGCTGTTTAATTGCATCATGGGAAGTGAGGGGAGAAAAGAATTGGAAGAAAAAAAAGAAAGGAGGCCCCTGGCCCCTCCACTTTACATAATTTCCTTCACCGCCAGATGGGAACGCATGGGAATGCCGGCCCTGCATCTCGGGAGCTCCCTCCCCGAAGCCTGGCACAGCCACATCTGTTTCCCTGATTTCCTACGCTTCTGATCTTCTTCACCTGCCCTGCACCCCACCACCTTGGGCGAGCTTCCTGAGATGCTGCTACCGCCATTTGATTTGGCTTCCTGAGGCTCTCTCCCTCCTTCCTTATTTTTACTTCTCTGGCTTGCAGTAGCATCCAAAGGCCGGTAGCTGTGAAAGACTGAGGAAGGGTAGGGTCTGCACTGCGGAGACCACACAAGCCCCTTGGCTGCTTTTATTTAAACAAATGAGCATCTGTACTGCCAGGCAGTGGTTCACAAAAGGGGCTGTCAGGCTCAACGCAACTCCACTGCTCTGCAGCTAGCAAACAGAAGATATACAAACTTCTCTTCCCAGCAGCCATCCATCATCGTAAATGTACGTGGGTTTTATTTGAAAGGAGACACAACACCCTGCTTTAGTAAAGCGAAAAAGGGAAAAGATCCTTGCAGTGAGAGCGTTCCCCGCTTCGAGACGTACAGCATCAGCCAAATCCCGGTGTTCTGGCTCAACAGCTTTAAAGTGTCCCCGAATCCCTGCCTTCCCTTTAAAGTTCCCACTCCTGCAAACAGTACCCGTGGTATCCTCCATTTTAAGAAAGCTTCCCTTTGTCTTATCCCCCAGCCTATTTATAGCTCCTGTGGCGGAGGTATACTGGGAAGGATTTACACCAGCAGGCGCAGGGCCCTTCTGCGCACAGAGAGGAGACATGCCGCAAAGGGACATTTAATAGCCTCCAAGAAACATGTGGCTCCTTGGGGTGCATTTTCTGGGAGGAGGCTCTCACCCAAAGGGTTTCAGCCGTGTGTTTTCCCAGCAGCACGTGAGAGGGGCTTTGGACCGTGATGTGAGTGATGGGCTGCTTTTGTAAGTCCACTTTTACGAAGGACCGTAGGGATGCCATCAGGGTCCCACGTAGGAGAGGAGACAGCTGCCTGCTCCCGCTGCCAGGGAGAGCTGCCCAGGCAAGAGCTTCTCCCTTCTTGGCTCCCTGGTGGAGCAGCGAGGAGGGAAAGGCCTCTTCACGGGTCATTTCATGTTCTCAGAGACTTTGCAGAGAAGCTGGGATCTGAGACTCCAACCTCTTGCACGTCCCGTGAGTGCGCAACAGCCTTATCCTGTAACCTGAGTCTGGAGGAACCGTATGATGCAAGGTAGCAAAAGCTTCCTCTGAGTCCATCTTAAAATAACCACAATAAATACTCACATGAACCAGAAACTTTGATTATCACTCTGCATGGCAGCTTGCTTGTTCATTCACTCTTGTAAAGAAGTGCATTCCCTTTGCATGTACTATCCCTGACCAGTGTTGGTTTCAACATATAAAACCCTAAACATTTCAGGTCCGGCTTAGCTCAAAGCCTGTTTCCCGCTAAGGACAATGCAGAAATACCTCCACTTTTCTCTCTCAGCATTCAACTTATACCTCTGGAACTGACCTGCCTTGATTAGAGCAGCTGTGGGAGAGAGCAGCACCTGAATGCGGGTCAGGATTAGTGCTGCATGTAACACAAAATCGTCTGAGGGCACGTGCCACTTTCCAAGGGTCACGGTTTGCCAATGCTCAGGGAATTACATTGCATGACTCTGAGGGAGAAGCGATCTGTCCAGGTCCCCCAGGGAATGACGAGGAAGCAGAAGGGGATGGGCAGCACTTGGACGCAGATAGCCTTAAGATGTAGATGATGTCTTTTTGCAACCAGCTGAAGAGATGGAAGACACTAGTGTCCCTCTGAACAGGCTACAGAAGCGCTTCAACCCTTCCCAGCACAAGGTCAGCCATGGCGGTGCTGCAGCGTGTTAGGGGACACTCACGCGTCCCGGTTTAGGGGCTGAACTGGGTGCTGGTAAGGAATAGCTGAGGGTGCCAGGCTTCCCAGCTCCTGCAGCCAGATCTGGAGGGGAACAGCTGCCTGCACCCGGAGTTTACACAGCTGTGTGGAAGCGTTAGCAGCTGACAAGCCATTCTCCCTTAAGCGTCAGCATATACCACCTCTTGCAGTTGAAAGCACTCCCCCAGCTGAGTAAAAGGATCTTGCGGATGTGAACAAGAACGAAGGTAGGGCGGACTTTTGAGTTACAGCCGAGTTAACTGTGCGAAGAGGATAAATACAAAGTGAGGTATCGGAGCAGCAGCAGTGTCAGGAAACAGGAGGCTAACAACAAAACATTTGCAATTATTAGCCCATAATGTTGGCACCTGCGTTCTACCTCCAGCTGCTCAGAGCTTGCATTTCTTGACCTGCAGAGCATGGTTACAAGACATGGTTTATCTGCCAAGCTTTTCCTGAAGGGAAAAGTGATCTGATGGGAGATTTCACTGAAGGTGAGTTTGAGAGCCTTTAATACTATTCCAGCATCAGTTTTTGCATGTGTTTTGTAAAGTCCAACATCCAGACAGTGAAGTCACTCCCTTGTGGGCCAAAGCCTGGATTTAGACCATTCTTAATGGTAGGCGTCACGTTTGAAAGCTGTGACAGGGTTAGAGCAGAGTCAGGGTGAGAAGAACAAACATTTGCATCTTCTGGCCTTGAGCCCATCCTTGGGGGGCAATAGTCGCACTGTAATAACCAGAGATTAAAACCAACACAGGTACTTAGTCTAACAAGAGATCTGATTGAACAGATGGTGAATAGAGAGAGATTTGAGAAGTCTGGAAGAGGAAACTAGTTTTAGAGATTCAGTCATTGGGAGGTAAAGGTGCTAAAAGTCCTTGGGATGCTAAATCCCACTACATGGTTAGAAATGGATGATTTTCAGCCAGAATTTCTGAAAGGAAGAAGGAATTAATGAGGATGCACAGGAAAAAAAGAAAATAAAGGTCATTTAGTTTCTTCTCAGATGCATACCAAGTAGTAAGAGAGCTAGAGCGAGGCTTAAGCAGAAAAGGTGCTCCGGGAGACTCTATCAATACAAGTGAAAAAAACCCCTTTCTTTAGCACATCCAAAAATGACACCTTTGCATCAGTTGCCTGCAGAGTTCCGTGCTGTAAGGCAAGACAGTAGGGGTTTACTTCGCCCTGGGACCGGAGAGTAGAGGATCGATCCCTAATCCTGGTCGTGTCTCTGGGGTTAAAAGTAACGTCAGCTGTTTGAGTGCAAGATCCCCGCTTCCCAAAGCCAGCCCTTGAAGAATGTAAAGATGTGAAGTTGCACACCGCCAAGAGCTATAGATTTCACTTGCACATGTGTATAGGGCAGGCTATCTCTGTTCTCCTCTGGATCCCATCACATCCTAACAAGCACATCTTTAAACTCAAGGTGACCCTGCTGTAGGGGAGATGGATGGGTGGAGGAGGGGGTGTCAAGAGCTTGAATTAATATGCTGAGCAAGCCCATTCCCAATGATTTATACCATGGGGACAACACTTGCTCCTTCTTTGCTCCCCAACCCTCCACCCTGCTCAAGATCCAGCGTACCATACAGGAAGCTCAGCAACACATGCAGAAAGTTGAACTTACTACTGTACTTACTAATGGATCCAATGACAGATATATGGTTGAGCGAGAGTCAGTATGCAAGAGCAGGCATGGCAAATTTGGAATCTGAGGCAAATTTAGAAGTTTGTGCTCACAAGAGGAAAAATGAGGAAAGGAAAAAAAAAAGCACAAATCAGCGCTAAAGTGGTTGGACTTAAGCGGCACAGTTGTCCGTGGAGTACAGTCCTGGTGAAAGCCAAAAAAAAGATGGATATTCCTCTGAGTGTAATGAATAAGTTGCTAACGGCGAGCTAAAAAACAACAGCAAAACCTTCCTCTTTCATTTATCTGGGACTATTTGACAAATGTGAAATCCCCAAAGACTAAGCCAGCATCAAGGTCTTGCTGAAGCCCTTCCCTGTGGATAGACCTGTTGGAAGTGTTCCCTTCGTACATTGATTTACTAGTCGAATTCTTGAGCGTGGGAGGCAAAGATCCAAGCAGGATGCAAAGCAGCGTCTCTTGCCTCTTTGTAGCTGTTAACAAATAAAGAAGGAAGTGGATTCTCAGGTGCACCAGGACGGGGAGAGTTTTAGGTCTCTATGATCCCTAGAAAATATTATGCAGGACTTGAAGCGGTGAACCACTGTCTTGGCTTTTTATGTCTGCGGACCTATTTGGTATAGCAATACTGGAGGTGGAAACGTTTTCTGGGCCCTCAGGCGCAAAACAGTAACAATGACAACAGAAGTTCAGCCCTGTATGTTTATTATTACCTGTGCACATTCAGGGACTTGCACCAGCTACTCGGCTACTTCTGTTCACAAGCCCTGCCGAGCTTTGAGCTTGCATGCTGCCTTAGCGCTCAACATAGCAGGGCAAACGGTATCTGGCTGCTGGACCATTTCACGCAGGTGGTAGAGGGGAGAGCTGCTTATGTGAATGTTTGCCTCTAAAATTACAGTAAAATATCCCCAAACCCACAATTACTGTACCTGGTTCTATTTAACAAAGCTTTTAACCTCCGGACCCCTGGCTTTTCCAGCTGTATTGCTTTTGGCAGGAACACGGTTCTGTTTGTCCTGTAGTGCTGCTGGCAGAAAGCAGATGCTTTCCTTCAAGCAAACGAAGCTTCCAAGTATGGACAGTGGAAAGCACATCCTGACATTGGAAGCAGATGCTAGAGAATGACTCAGGTGCAGTCTTCTGCCCCAATATCCTATTTTCCACTGAAATAAAAGGGGAAAAGGAAAAAAAAATACGTATTTTTAATGCATAGTTTAGCTGCAGTGGCTGGGCAGCTAGTCAAGGACAGACAAATGTTGCCAAATAGAGATTTTCCAACTAGGTGGAAGCTGGCCCATATCTTCAGAGCTATTTTGATGCCCATTAGATGTCTCTGAAGATCTGGCCAGTCATGCCCAGATTTTAGCATTGTCAGAATGTTTTAACGGTTAATGTTTTAACACAGTTCTGATGTGATCTTGACACAGTTATGATTTCAACAGTGTAAATGATGGGCTTGCCTTTAGTACAAACTACACCGTTTCAAATTCAGACCAGCAACAGCATATGAATGGAGGACAAAAGAAAGATGAGAGAAACAAGTGTGAAAAATACTGGAGAGAAGGGAATAAATGCGAGAAACCTCAGCAGAGCGACACAAAGGAGAACGAGCAGAATGCAGAGAAATGCCTCAGACGCTCACGTAAGCAGTGAGATTTCATTTATTTGACACAGAGGGACAATAGCCCCGCTAACCAGGATAGCTATTGTTCTTTTGTTTTTAAGAAACAAAACGGGTAAATGAGAAGCACTAGCTTCCCAGGGAAAAATAATAAAAATAAGTTCTCATCCTGCTGTCTACCGAGGAACCAGAAGCCTCTTGTACTTCACCTATCGCCCTCGCACTGTTATTCACCCACGTGTTTGTCAGCTTAGAAAACAAATGAAATATATTGAGGCCTCGCTCTATCTGAGGAGAGCTGAGGGTTTTTTAATAGCAGAACAAGTTAACCGGATCAAAACCCATCGAGTCAATGCACTAAGCAGAAAAATGCACGGTGCTATCTGCTGTGTAGTTGAGGACACATGTGCTCCAGCAGCTAACGTTTCAGTGTGTAATATTGGCGTATTCCCTTTAGCTTTATTTCAGCGTTTTTCATAACGAAGACAGAAAGCCATCCATAATCAGAGGAAGCCTCAAAATGTTGCATTCCTTCGGCGGTGGTGGAGGGAGAAGAAAAGAAGGACTTTGATTTAGAAAGACAGAGGTGCTCAAATACAAGGATGACAGCTGGGGAATAAGGACCCACTGTTCAGGGACAGTGAATTGCTTATAGCCTTTTACAAGCCCAGGGAGGGTGTAAGCTGTAAACGAGGTTCGGGAGCTTTGGCACAAATACAGTGGATCCTGTCAGCGAAAAGGACCTTCTGCAGCATATAGGTAGCCTCGTGAACCCGTTAGAGCCATTTGAAGCATGGACGCGCAGAATTCCCCTCTTCAGCCGGTTAGCTGGAAAGCAAACAGCTGTCGCTGAGGAAGGCAGGGGTGTCAGATATGCCTGGAGACATGCATCAGGGAATTTCTGCCCAATTAAAATATTTCTGAATGCAAAATATGACTGTTTCTACTGAGGGAGCTAGTGGAAAGCATTATCTGGGAAACCCAAACAGATCAACCGTGCTTCTTCACAACTAACTGGCTTCATCTGGAAAAGGACAAGCTCCACAGCATCATAACCCTCTGCGGCAACCACAGGACAAACAAACAGAGCTGAGGCAAGGCTCAATGATTTTTTAACCTCTGCTAGTCAAAGCTGCGGTGGGTTTCACCTGCGTGCTCAAACGTGAACATATGGATACGTAATATAAAGCCCACGGCCCCTGAGCCAAATCCTTTAGTGATACACAAGGCAGGTTCCCAGCTGAATATACTACTGAGGGGCATAATAAATATTCATGCTTGTTTACAACTTAAGGTACATTTGCTGCCCCATGGACTTCATCAGCGATTCCCATTGCTTGGTCTTGCATAAGGACGACAGCGCTCTTGAGTTTCTCAGTTCTCTGAAGGGCTTTTGGCGAGAGATCCTCACAGGCATGGTTCATCGCTGTGTTTAGTGCCTGTCAGCAAAAGACAAAAGACATTTTTATTTTTAAGTAGACAGTTTAAGTTGGCGTTATTTGTGTGTCTAAGGCCTAAATAGCGTTTGTTATTTGTATGTCTAAGGCCTAAACAGAGGAGGAACGCCAATCAATATATTTTAATAGCCTGTTTTCCTTTTCTGTGGTGTTTTTAAAATACTATCATCATTACTTAACACTAATTTGTTTTGACTTTATTTTGCTTATTTACAAATGCTTTTGTTCACAATTCCGTATGTATCTTTTCCAATTTTTATTCCCTTTCCTATTTTTTTGGCTTTCCAGTCTGTGAGTCGGTTTCATGTTTTAAAACTTTTCAGCATTTCCAGTTTCCTTGTTAAGTGTAAAATGCCACGCGTCCTCCCTGGCTAGTACGAGCCCCACTAAAACAAGAGGCTGGCCACTCAGCCGTGCTGCAGCGAAAACTTTCCTTTCAGCAGTTGCTGGTTGCACGGCGTCCCATTAAAACAAAGTAATTGTTGCGTTTTTATTTCAGTTTGGTCTCGCAGCAGTGCAAATGGCATCGCCGCTGATTTTTGCTAACTTCATCGCGTCAGTTTAAAGGAGAGGAAACGCCTGCCCCTGGCTAGCAGCAAACCTCGGGCTCGCCCTCCCGGGCACGGCAGACCCGGCAGCGACCGCAACGGCGAGGAAAGGAGCCGGAGATCAGCCCTAGACTGGGCGTAAGAAAACAATTAATCGAGCGACTTAATGTTGAAAGCTGCATTAACGCCCCGATGCTTCCAAAGAACGCCCCCGGAGCCCCGCTCCTTCCCCGCTCCCATCTCAAGCCGAGAAAGGGCGAGGGAGGCTGGCAATCGCCCGA
>NW_008824808.1:1112634-1113846 GCF_000699105.1 Pygoscelis adeliae
TTAAAGGAAGGCGGCCGGCGGGAGCCGGGACTCCGAGAGGCGAGAGGGGATTGCTCTTCCCAGCCGTCCCCGGAGCCCTTTTCTTCCTCCCTTCCCATCTCCTCCTCCTCCTTTGCGTCCCGCCAGCGTGAGTCTCTGCCGGTGGGGTGGGCACCAACGCCGCCCTCCATCCCCACCCCCCAGTCATGCGGTGGTGGAGCAGGCGTCGGCGGGGGAGGACTGGAGCCGGAGAAGTCTGCCTGGCCACTGTGTTTCAGTGCCTCTCTCTCTCCTAGAGCTGCTCTGGATTGCAAAAGTGGAGGGGGGAACTGAAACGAAATTTCCCCTTCCCCCCCGACAAGCACAGGTTTAAAGGAAAAGAGGAAAAAAACCAACGCCCCAAGAAGAAAGAGCGAAACTTGAGTTAAACCCCTGCTGCCCCCCACCCGCGCCCCCCCCGCCCGGCCAAGAGGGACTTGCACTGCCGCCCCGACCCCGTCCTGCGGCCGTGGGAACCGGAGCCGAGCCCCGGCGGACAGAGGTCCGGTCGCCGCTGGATGCGGTGGGGATCGGGCGGTTGGCGCCCATGCACTTTCTGTTTAGGAAGAAGACAAGTAACCAAACCACGTTGTCAAACTGCTGACCCAAGGGGGAAATGAGAAGACTGTGTGAGGTATTGACCGATCTGGGAATCGATACAGTTTGTCTAATGCAACGGGGGATCGGGGGTTAAGTACATGTGAGGGAAGAGAGGATCCATTTGCTGAGAGAGAACGGGACAGCTACACCTTGATACCAAAAACACCCCCCCCGCAGCAGCAAGCCCGGCGGCGGCGGCAGCGAGGTACGAGGCGAGGATCCAGCTCCCTGCAGACCGCCGGATCGATGACACCGTATTTTCAAAACCGGCCAATCGATCCCACTTGGCAAAACGACTGATCGATGCCAGCTTGCTCGTAAGCCGCTTGCAGAACTACCTTCTCCCCGCGCCTCTCCAAACGCCCCCCCCGTCGGCTCTGCTTTTTCCGCCCACACTTTTTTCTGTGAGGGAGGGGAGATACGTTTTTGCCCCCCATCGGGGAGTCGGGCCCATCGCAAATGGCTTCGTTTCCCGAGTCCGACTTCCAGATCTGCCCGCTGTGCAAGGAGATGTGCGGCTCGCCGGCTCCCCTCTCCTCCAACTCCTCCACCTCCTCGTCCTCCTCGCAGACCTCCAGCTCCTCCGGGGGCGGC
>NW_008824808.1:1115128-1133678 GCF_000699105.1 Pygoscelis adeliae
GGCTGCTGCGGGCGCTGCCTGTCTGAGGGAGGGAGCTTGTCGGGCGCGTACCGAGGGGTAGCGAGACCCCTGCATCTCCCCTGTGGAGATGCAGGCGAGGAAACAAGTCTGGAGTCCCCCAAGCCCCTAATGTTTCTTAATGCAAAGTTAAATTACTTCGTGGAATCTGCTTCGTACTGCGTTCGGCGTGTAACCCATCGAAGAAAGAGGAAACGAATAAGTAGGGAAGGAAGATAACTGTAACGAGGAAAGGACACCTTTTTTCTTTTTCTTTTTTTTTTAATTGAGGGTAGTCAGAAAGTTAGCAAAGATGTTCACCCTTGCTTATGCCAGCTACATCTCCTGCTCTTGGTTAACATTTTAGCTGCCTCTGTGGTGCAAACGAGAACTCTACTGATACAAAAATGGGAACTTGCTTTATGTGGTCTTCATTTAAAACGCTTTGCTTGCAAGTTTCGTTTCTGATGATCCTGAGTATTGTTTCACAGATCTAAAAGAGGCTGCGGCTTCTTCAAAATATACTGACAGTGTCTCGAGTTTCATTGAGACATAGTTTCTTGCTTTGATAGTTTGAAACTTGATTTTCATCTGAAACGAAAATGGCGGTCTGCTGTTCCCCCCACCCCTCCCACCCCCCCCCCTCTTCTGCTCTGGGGGTCAACGCAGGGGATTTTGCTGGAATTTTCCAGTAACTTCAGTGTTGGAGGTAATTTCCTCCCAGTATGAAATTGGACAACAGAACAAACCGCTTCAGGGGAAAAGCCTGCCTGAGGACATGGTAGTACAAGAGTTTTCTGTGGGATGCTTGCTTAACTGATACATGAAGGCGTTTAGCCTAGTGAAATGTGGTGATGCCTTTGTCTTCAGTTTGCAAGGACGCTTTTCCGATCTCCTCTAATGCTACTGTACCTGTGGAATTTCTAGAAAGCTCTGGAAGAGCTTTTCTCGTTTCTTAAAGTTGCTAGTGCCAGAGGACAAAGTATGAACTCTGTGGAAAAAGAAAAACCTTAAAATGACATGTGGTGTGTGCTTGAGGGGCAAGGAGGTTTAAAAAAACAAAACACCTTACTGGCAATTGGGCTGCTTACAGCTTTTTGTGGTGTCTAAGTATCTTCCTGTTAGTGGGCTTCCTAAAGAACATATGCGATACTAAATGCCAGAATGAAATGAAGCATGGTGTTCTTAATACACTAAAAAAGCTATGTTTCTGCCTTCATTTTGGAGTATAACTTCGGACTTGTGGTATGGGCTAAAAAGCTTCTAGTTCTTGTGTTCTTAGTATCATAAAGCTTCTTGAAGTGTGTAAAATGAAACAGTGGAAGGCTGTTGGCCATAGAGTATCCAGCTTCTAAAGCAGATGTATTCTCCACCACTTGGTGAAGAGTAGCTGGGACAGGAGTTCCAAGGTATTTTGTAGACTTAAGAGCTTAAATTGCAAAGGGAAGAAAGATACTCTAATCTAGCTTAAACTGTGCAGCTTTTCTAGAAGTGACTTCTAAAAAAAGCTTGTTAACTTATTTTACATAACTAATACTTTATTTTCAATAGTGTGCTTTGAAAAGAGTACATGTCTCTTTGGATTGGTTTTGGGTGTCCTGTAGACCTAGAAATTGTTTTAAAACAAGTGAGCATTTTCAGGCCTTCAGCTCCTGTTGAGAAAGGCTTTTATTCTGCAAATTAATGATCTTCTACTGTTCTTGATTAGTGAGTTTTGGTGGTTCCTTAATCTGGGTGTGCCTGATCAGTATTTGCAAGTATTTATTATTCACTCAAGGGGAAACGTTTGGGAGAGACTATGACTGTTTGGAACAGTTTATACTGTGAATCTTACTCGCTGAAAATGTGGGCGAGGTGTACAATTTTTTTGAGAAAGGGTGGCTGCAAAACTGTGAGGGTTATTGCTTGTTTAATTCTAAGAATGCTATTTACAGCCTCATAAAAGGAACGATAATAGACAGGCAGCCTTCCAAGAGAGTACTTAAGTGATGCACTGAGTACTTTGTTTGGCTGTCTAATAGTGTAAAAACAAACCTAAAATGCAAGGCTGGAATGACAGCTTGAAACCTTAATGTTAGTAGTTATAAACTCCGGTTCTGCTCAGTATGTAAGTGGGAAAAGCTGGTGACAGAGCTGGATATTCCTTCAGACTAATGTCGTGCAGGTAAGTTTGAGCACAGGCAGATCTCGTCTGCAAGCTGCTAGAATAGTAGTTCTCTCAGATGTGGAGTTCTCCTTCCCCAGGATGTATATTTCTTACCCTGTTTGAGATAAGTTATAAGGAGTTTGACACTCACCCTGTCCCTGAGGCTTTTCTGGGCCAAAGCAGTTGGCTCCCTTATTTTCTGCCTCCTTGCCTAGAACATACTTCCAACATCACAACTTCACTTGTTACCCTTTGGTTCTGTTTCTCCCTGGTATTTCTATCCCTCCTCCTGGAAAAGCAGTGTCCATTCCCCATAATTTTCCCTCCCCCACCCCCATTTTGAGACTCCCTCACGTGAGGAGGGAAATAGCACTGTGGGTGGTTACTTACTGGGTGTTCCAAGTCTCAAAACAAGACTACAGATACGCATTTGCAAGACAAGATCAACGTAGTTGCTCATCCTTTGGTGCAGAGAAATGCAGATTTCAGCTCTTTATTGGGATGTCTGGAGCAGTCTCTTTTTAGTTGAGCTGGTTCTGTTCTCACTTGAGCTGTTGACTCTTGTAAAACAACAGTAACCTGTTGTGTGCTATGAGTACAGGCAGTCACTGACAACAGAGAATATTGACTGTTACTGTAGTGGCAAACATTAAAGAAAGTGGAACTCTGGGCACTGCTTTCAGGGTGGAGAGTGCCTGCAAATACTGCAAGGATGTGTGAAAGCAAAGTAAACTATTCCTGCAAAAAAAGCAAAAGCCCATCTTTCTTTGTCACAGAGCTGCTGTTGAAACCAAGTATGGTTGCTTACTAGTTGGAACCTCACTGTCTGATGTAAAATGCTATCAGGGCAGCAAGGGAAATGCTTAATCTGTCAGATGCTTCAAAGCGTTCTACAAATGTAGCAATATTTGTGTTGCAACCCTGAAAATTTTCTTCTGTGTGACCATGTTTGTGTGGATAGAATTACCAACATTGCAGTAGTAACTAGATATAATTGTCATAAAAGCCATCAGAACAGGATTTTAAACTTGAAAAAGGTTTTACCTTAGTCTTACCCATAATTAAATCAAATATGCTAACTGATAACATCAAAGTGTGCTTGATTGTCTCATCATCTTGGAAAGAGCACCTCTATTTTTCCTTTCATAGAACTCTCAATAATAGGCCGCAAACTGAACCGGATGCTTAGAAAATGTTGGAACAGCTGTAGGATACTTGGCTTGTATAGATAAACTACCTGGATTCAAATGACACTGCTGTTGCAGAAAGTGGAAAAGGCCACAAGTCTCAAGTTAAATAATGTGGGGTTTCTTTTATGCCAGCTCTCAGCTGCTACATGCTGTAGTATCACTTGGTGATAACGGTGGCGGATGGTCAAAACACTTCAATAGCAGACTTCTAACACTTTCTAGGGAAAGTGCGGAGTTGCCAAATTCAGTCAACTTAATGGTCTGTGACCCTTTAGTTCTCATACGGCTTTACAGATTTCATTTTAGAAGTGGTTCACAGACTACAAGGCAAAACTCTGTAGCACCGTGGCTCCCCCCCACTGCAAGAAAAGATTTTAAAGTTCTTTCTCCCCTTGCCCTTAGCCACACTGTTCCTTCCTCTTGCTTGCATCAGTTCTGGCTTTGGTCAGATTCTTCGTTGATCAGATCAATTCACAAACTCAGAAGTTTCTTGCCAGATCAGTGAGTTGAAGTGGCTCATGGGGGTATCAGTGCATGTGGACAAGACTGGCTAAAATTAGATTGCTAATATTGAATTCTGGAGTTGCATATATTCCTGAATTTAGTGTCTTTTTAGACTACAAAAAATTACACTTCTCCTTATTTTGTCTTACAGACTGTAAAAGATGCAACTTTTGAAGGCTTTTGTATGTATAGGGGAAGGCATTCAAACACATAACTGTCAGCTGAACTGAAAGATAGTTATCTGCTACCCTGGCTAAATTTGCTGATTGAATTTATACCTAAGCTGCTCTAATGTAAGGCAAAGCTCTGGTTTCACAACAGGGAGTGAGCTGTCTTAACATCTCATGGCTACTCAAAGAAGGGGATCTCGCTTCCTCTGTTCTCACCAGCCTTGGTTGTGTGCACTCAGGAGATGCTTCTGTGAGCCAATTTAGCTCGCTTAACATGGCAGAAAACTTTTTTCCCCTTCCTCCTTCTTCTAGCATTGGTATAAGTTTATTTGAATTGAAGAGGAATCTGGCCCAAACTGAACTGGTATGAGGGAAAAGGAGGAATAGTGTGGCTAGGAAGGAATGGTAGGTTAAATATGGTCCCTTTTGTGTAACGGCTTGCCATCACTGCTAAAGACTGAGCTTTTACGCCATGGTGCTCTTAACACTGTCCACCCACGTCTCACCAAAACAGTTGGCTAACACAAAGGGAATATGCCTCTGTCCCCACTTCCGTGTCTCTTGCTTAAGGGCTATTTATATGAAACTGCAGTATGTGATACAAATGTGATGCAGGCTCTTGCTGTTCCTTTTTCTAATGGTTAAGGGTTTTTTAACCTCCTAACAAAACGATTAAAATTTTTAGGAGTGCATCCTGGAGGCACCGGTCTTAATCTGTAATACTTCGTTGTGTTACAGTTATCGTGGCTGCTATAGCTTTAGCTTTATAGGAGAATGTGCACAGAGCTAGAGAAATACATACTTCCAGTATGTGTAAGAAACTGTGCATATACTTCTTTACACTGATGCACCCTTCATTTATCGTACTTACTGTGTCTTTTCTGACATCAAATGCACATGTGGGTATATCAGATTCAGTTACTGACACTTGTGTGTTCCTTTTTAACTTTTTCCTGGTGAAGAAAGCAGGGCAGTGAGTTACCTTGTTCATACATGGTCTATGTAATGTGGACTTAACATCTTTGGAATGATGAAGGGGTCTAATAATCTCTACTTTCACACTTTTTTACTTACAAATAATGTTCAGATATCTGGTGCTGAACAGGTCACCTCCTAGATTACTTTACCTTACTTTCCTTTCAGCTGCTCCTTCCCCAGCATACCTTTAGCTCCTGGCTCTCCTCTGTATGTGCAAGTATTTTATTTAACTGCTTCTCTCTTGAATGAAGACTTTGCTGGGCTTGAGACAGCTTTAAAACCATACTGGACAGAATCAAAACCTCCCCTCCTTTCCCCTTCTTTGGTGTGACTGATGTTCAAATACTCTCAACATTTTAGGGTAAATATAGCAAAGTTGTGTTTTTTCTTTTTTCCTGGTGATAATCTGATCTCATTATACCACTGGCCTAATTAAACATGACTTCAGGTCGCTTCCAGTGAGTAAAAATTGGGAGAAACAGAAATAGCGTGTCTGTTCAGGCAATTTTCATGGACTGTGTTTACTTTGAGAACATCTTTGAAAAACCAACAGTATCAATACAGCAGAAACTTGCAGGCTGCAGCATAGACTTCTGAGGTTATAATAACTTTCTTGAGAAAATAGGACTGGAGATATGCATACAATAAATAGGCATGAAATTAGTCTACTGTATATGGAGAGCTTAATTTTCTTTAACTTCTGTCAAATCTCTCAACTTGGAGAGAGGGTCTGAGTGAACTTTGCTTCAATTTAGTGAAGAAATCTTGCATCGTGTGTAGGAGTTTCTCCTTTCAGCTAAATCTTCAGAGCATGTAAACATGCTTGCTAGACTATGCTTCCTTAGAGGAAAACTACCTAGTTCCTCTGTTTTAAAGTTAAGAAGGTATCATTCCTCTTTCAATACTGTCTCGACCCTGTCTCTTCCTAGTTTTCCTCCCATACTCCCTTCCTTCCTGCAAAGTTGTTGGTGTCTTTCCATCACACAAAGAATCATGGTGTTGAGAGCAGAGATCTTAAGCTGTACGAACAATGCACCGAATGCAAGACTAATGTTACCACAGATAAGATTTCACAGAAGGGGTTTATTGTCTTTAGCTGTAATCCACTTTCAATAGAGCAGTTACAAATATAATCTTGGATCCTAATTATGTAGTACATAATTTTTAGTAATGCTTTTACCCTATCATTCTAAGTCTTAAAGTATAGAAATAGTGGATGGGAATGGGACTACTGCTTGGCAATGCAAGTATTGGGTAATGTAATGAATGGATCCTAAAATATATTTGGCATATGTCCTTGTTTTAGCTGTTCTTGTCATGGCTCAGCTCCAGCTCCTTCCACAGGCTGTTTTCTACTTTCCCTGGCTGTGCTTGTTGAAGGCTATGTGGGTGGGATGGGTTTAGTCGTCTTACCAAACAAATTATGCTTGTGCATCCTGATCAATTTTGAATAGAACAAAAACATGTTAAAGAATCAGAGCAATACTGTCTGCTAACTGTTTTCTAACTTGAGTTCAGAAGCTTCTTTATTATCTAATATCACTCTGGACAATTTTCTCTCTTACTCTTCCCCTTCTCACCTTGAAGAAGGAAATTGTATGTGGCTAATGAAGAAGTAGTACTTCTTTCCTAAAGTTCTTTTGACTCTTAAGCTACTTCTTTCTCAACACTCAACAAAATAACAAAAGTTTCAACTATGGAGTCCGTAGCTAATAATCTTATTTAGGAACTAAAAATGCTGACCAGCTTTGAATGCTCTAGTTGTTTAACAGAAAAGGAGTAAAACTCGGTACCCACAGATGAGGCTCACAAATACATGTTCTGTGTTGTCCTACTGGCTGCCTCTTGGATATGTGTGCAATACTGACACTTCCTCACAAGAATTAATTCATAGTTACATGTTCAGCTGTAAGAAATAAGAGCTCCAGTCCTGTTATTTCACTTGAGTGTATAACATGCATTTCTAAAACCTCAGATGGTGAGCTGGTTGGATAGGATGATGTCTGGTCAGCAGTTTTCCTACATATGTAGGTGAAATATTTTTGAAGTGACTAAGACTTGAACTGGAAACTTTAAATGAGAAGCTTATTGTTTTATGATTCTGCATACTTTGTGCTATGCCTCTGCACTGGTGCTGATTTGGAGAAAATGGCTTACCTTCCAGCAGTAGGTAGACAACTTGAGGAAACCTTTAAATTTGCCTCACTAGCCATGGGTGAAATAATTTTTCAGAGTTGAATATTTAAAATTTTGGGGACAGTGAGGTGTCTTCAATGCTATAGTGGAAATGGTCTTTACTGAACAAAGAAACATGAAATATCTTAAACTTGTTTCTGAAATGAACAGATTAATCCAATCAAAGGCTGCTGTCCTCCTGTTACCTCAGTAGTTATGTCTTACTCCTGTTGGTTACCATGCTATGATCTTCACTAAGATCACACAAGTAATCACCAAGCCTGCTCTCAGTACCAGTATTTTCCAGGACTGTGAAAATAGCGACTGCCTGCCCTTGGATCTCGGAGCTTTGGGGGGAGAAGGCTCCTTAAGTGAGCTAAAGATAGTAGCTAAACTTGTGTTGCAGCCTTTTCCCTTTAATGTTGGTCTCCATGCATAACCAAAATATTTAAAAGTATTTTGTCAAGTTTGCTAAACCTGATCTTTTCTAGTTGTTTGCTTGTATTACATGCCCATCCCATACATTTTGTGGATAGCCAATGTTGTTATAAACTACCATATACTGTAAATATTTCCTTTCCCTAGTTAAGGTATTGTAAATGTACAGAACTACCAAATACTGTGTTTGGCTGGATTAAAAGGCTGGCGGGGACCTGAGATTCAGAAATCAAACTTCAACAGGATTCTTGTATGGTAATGCTAGAGCTTGTTGCTGTAGCTTCCCCTTGTCCCATGTCGTCTTGGGTTTTGTGGGTTCTGTTTGCATGTTTAGGTACTCTCTGTCCAGAGTGGCAGGCATATGCTAGAAGACTAATTTTATACAGCCTTTTGTTCAGCTGCTTTTGGTTAACAAAAGGCAAACTATTATTTAGGGGAAAATGTCAGCTATCAAGCTTCAAATCCTCCCCTTTTCCCTCCCCCTTCACTTCAGTGGTTCTTACTACTCACGCCATTCACACTGTCATTCGACAGTTAAGTGTACAATATAAAAATCCCTAGCCTTAAGTCTTTGGTGCAAGCAAAGCTTGAAAGCTGTCTGCATTATGGATGCCTTTAAGCTTTGTAATCCAATCTAGTGCTGCGTGGAGGGACTAGAGAATTCTGCTCTCCTACATGAGGGGTTGGTAGTGTGGTCTGCGAATCGCCGGTGAACTAGTCAGTACTGGTCCCTGTCGCCTGACAAGGTTACTATTCCTGATCTTCTGTGACCTTGAGTAATGCCGTGTCAGGTGATTGAAGGTGTAAGAGATAAAGATCAGGTAGCTTCTAGGGGCTTGCTATTGCTGTGTCTTTCTGTAGTTTGGAAGGCAATTATATAGTTACAAAATGTTTTAGTAAGTGCATGTATATGTGAGGCAGAGTGAGTCTGTTACTTTGAGGAAAAACTTGTTAGAGAATGGAAAGAATCACCGTGCCTCCAAGCCACCTTTTTCCTTTAAAAGCAATGCTGGTAAAGAGTTAAATTTCACCCCCCTGCAGCACACCCCGCCCCCACTGCTATATACGGTGTGCCCAAAGGCACTGGAGATTTAATACATTGAAGTTGGAGCGTGAAGGGGGTCTGCAGGCTGCTAGACAAAGTCACTCAAATTTCAAGAATACTTGATCCATACAAGGATGTTACTTGAGAAAGGCATGACTTCTCTGTAAGAAACTGGTTGCCAAATGAGCTGGCTGAGTGTGTCCTAAACACAGGTTTTGTGGCTAGATGAGCAAATTGGAAAGTAGATTTTCTTTAATTGATGACTGATAAATAAGCCAGCCAGAATTGTTCTGAGAACTATCTCCCTTCAGAGAACAGTGGTTATTTGTAGGGGAAAATGAAAATTGTGATTCTCCCACTGAAGTGCTTGCAAGTTATAGAAACTATTGTGCAGATATATAAATTCTCTATTGAATCATATTGAATTGACTGAACACTAGACTGAACAAATAGCAAATATAACTTCCCCCCTTTTAGTTACTGTAGGTGCAGCTGTAATGTCACAGTGGTGTCCCAACACAATGCATTTGGTGTCAACTTCTGTTAAAGGCTTTTAAATGGATGGGCAAATATTTTTGGGAAGAGAGGGGGGGGACTGTTGGGGTGGGGGGAATTAAAATTCAGAACTAGAAATGTCAGGCAGTGGTCTGGAGTGGATTCTACCTGGAAAGAAATAATGACCAAACAACAACAGAACTGTAGGGAATTGGAGAGGATGAAATACAGAAGAATTACTGGAATACCGAGGTCCCAGTCTTCCCAGTCCTGTTCTTGTACTTAATACAAAGGTAAGGGGGTGGGAAGATGTAATACTCTTCTTGCTTCCTCCCCTCTTGTACTTAAGACAATTAGGTGGGTGGGTAATGCCCACCCCCCACCTGTCCCCCCAGTATCATGGAAGCATTGATAAGATTAGAATTAGGAATTAGATTAGGGTTATAAATGGTGGCTACTGAGTGTCCCAAAAGGTAACAGCATGCCCTTTCTTAGAGTGAAGGTGTCGTCTGCTTTCTCCATTCTAGACAGCATGTATTTTAATTGAGTACTGTTTTGTGGTAGCTGTTGCTCTCTTCTAGCATTACTTATTTTCTCAAGGACCCTGAGCCTCTTACTAGAGCAGAGATAACTATTGTATGACCCTTGAGCTTTCCGTTGCTGAAGCATGGCTCCCTTACTTGGGTTACACCATATAGTTGCCAGTGAGATGGTTAGTATGGAGGTTAGTGGGCAGTCTAAGCAGGCTGGTGTGAGTGGAAGGCAAGCCTGGAGGGTCTTGAGCCGATACCTTCTGCATAGCTGGCATGCTACTGCAGGGCTGTCTACTCCAAACCTTGGGCCATTCTTGAGAGGTGTTCTTCCCCATGACAGACTGCATACAAATTTGATACACTTGATGGAATAAGTTCTAAACAATTGTGACTTGTCAAAACAAACACGATTTTATCTTCATGTTATTGCCTTTCTGGCAAAGGTGATGTTATCCCATCTTCGCATCTTGTCAAAAAGTAGTTCAGTAAGTACCTCTGAATCTGAACTGTTACTCTCTAAGCAGTAGCAGCTGTGTCAAGCCAGCTTAATTTCTTTGTCTCTGTACCAAAGACAAGTGGAAAACCTCTTGGGCAACATTCATGTGAGCCTGAAGGGGTGGGGGGGCTTCCACTCAGAGTGGCTTACTCCTGAAATAATATTTTCAGGGAGCCAATTGTAGGCTTTGATTGCATGTGATGCTGTTAGTTACAATTAATTACTTTATGATCCAGGAAGGTAGGTCTTCCAGAGAACTGTTAGAGAGATTCTCCTAGAAGTTCTGAAGCACTGTGATTAAAATTAACATAATGTATACATTCATTTCCCTTTGCATGAGCCTTTGGCATTGACCAGATACAGGTAAGGTCAGCATGTCTCTGCAAAGACTGGAGTAGTTGGGTTCTCTGGCTGGCCACTGAAGCTTGTAGTGGCATACTGTACACTCAGGCTTGGGTTAGATCCAAAGGCTCTTTCACCTGGATGCTTCCTTGTCAGTTCTTTCATTACTTTTCCTATGCCTTTAAGTCGGTGAAGTGAGTTCAAGTAGTATGTGTTTACTGACAGTATTTACTAGCGTTCCTATCTTGGTCTCTTGGCAACAATGCCAAAAAAACTTTCTACATTGAGAGTAGAAATGGGAGAACCTTAATTTAAAAGTGCAGGTGTTAACATTAAGCTTACTTTTACAAACTGGAACAAAAAAATAACCTTGAACCATTCTTTCAGTTAATAGCCTCAGTATCATATCTCAGTCTTATCTCAGATGCTGCTCAGCAATTGAATTGTATTTATCTACAGAAAGGACCATAATTTTTATAGTTGTTGTAGAAGTAATTTAGGGTGTTGAACTACTCATTACCTTTGCTTTCATTGGTTTCCGATTGGTTCATCGAGCCACAAAAACTTTGTGTGGAGGACTTATTCAGCTGGCTTATTTGGCAACCAGTTTCTTACAGAGAGGTTATGCCTTTCTCAAGTAACATCCCTGTAAATACAATTCAAGGCTAGCATTTTCATTCTGTTTATGATGTCACTTCTGAAACCTATTCTTAATGCAGGCCTATGCCATTCAGCAAAGAACAGGGCTGCTAAGGAGCTTGAGCTGATGAAACCCCTCAGTGGTATGGACTCCCAAGTGGGGTCCAGGCATGAAAAGCTGCATTCATTGTGGGGGGAGGGAAGTGATATAGTGTTTGATATGCAGGCAAAGCAAGGTGGCTTATACAAAACCCAGCTAGCTGCCTCACTAGCCTTGGCACAGGTATCCCTCGTCATCTAAATCTGCATTTCCTTTCTGCTTCAGCCTCCTTCAGGCAGTCTGTGTTCTGTATCTGATCCCTTCACACATTGATTAGCAACAAATAGCAGGGTGAACTGGCTCAAATCTAAGTGGAAGGAAGCCAATGCCAGGCTGGCTGAAATGATTAGATGATGGAGGTAGCAAAACCCTGCAGCTGAGGATGCTGTAGGGAAGAAGGAGAAAAAATACTGAAGTTCCCTTTCTCTTGTCCAAACCTGTTCATCTCTTCTCCTTCCCCACCTGTGCCTTAAATCTAGCAACCTGAACTTTGAAAGGGAATTAAATAACTTGGATGCTTTGAATGAATTTTTGGTTAAAGCCATAGTTCTACTTTTCATTATAAAGCATTCTTGTGACTAAACATCTCACTTTTAAACTAAGTTGTCTTTTTTTGCTAGTGCAAGCCACTGTCTAAACATGGAGTATGTGTTCATTCCTCTCAGCTGTTAGTAATATGCTTTTTCTGTTCCTATTATTGTTTTCATTAGATATTGTAGTATACCTATATAAACACTTTTATATAGTATTTATGAGGGTTTGGCTAGCATAGTAAGACTGACTTATTTTTTCCTAAATGAAAGCTAAGTCTTGACAGTTAATCAATCTAGGAATAATGTATTGAACCAGTATCCTGTCAGAACTGCTGTTTTGTCTTTACCAATGTTCAATATAGCTGTTTCAGAAAAAAAACATGGAAAGCTGTATAGTATATAGTTCTAGAGTAACTGGTCCACAAGGTGTCCTTCCATTTTAATTTATATCTAAAATCCTCAAGGCTTCCCCATGATAATGTCCCATCTTACACTCTTTTGCTCATATTGGAAAACTAATGTTAGAGTGTAAGACAGAAAAAAAACTATGGTCTCAACTGAAAATACCATATAATACATGGAATTTAATATCATCTTGGCTAGAGGAGAAGACAGTATTTTCATAAATGTTTTTATTTTTCGAAGTTTAAATTCATTTTGATGCCATCCAAGGAGGAAAGATAAAAGGAAACCCTTCTCATAAGCTAGGGGATAGATTGGAAAGAAGTGTTGCATGTTAAAAGAAACGCCAAAATAAAAAAATAGAATAGTGATACCTCCCAGCTGAGATTATTATGTACTATTCAAATATGCTAGCAGCAGGTGAGACTCACTGAAATGCTATGCTGTCTTGGAAATCGTTTACTCTTCCAGGTATTCCTCAGCATATGGGAGAACAGTGTTAACTTCTTGCAGAATTCAAGTGCATTTTTATATGGCTTACCTTGGGATGGAAATCTAAACTATTCATGATAATGAGTATATTCCTATTATAACTGTATTCTAGTTGTCTGTTCTTGGGGAACTGACAGAATTTGGTTTATTCCTTGCTTTGAGAACAACTACTTCATTCTATGTTGTGGCTTATGGTTTTACTACAAAGCTTGCTGGTATGAATTTTCCTAAGGTGTGTGTAAAGAAATAGTTGCTGCCTGTATTAGTGGATTCTCATTTTGGGAATAGATTGGCAATTTTCTATTTGGCTCCTGTGGCAGAGATACTTTGACAGACAGCTATATAGTCCCTTGCCCTAAGGAGGGACGTAGGGGGGAATAATCCAAGGTGACTTCCACAGCTATAAATCTAGTAACTTGTTTGGGATGCACATATTCTAATGAAGTAGCACATGTTTTTGAGCAGTGTGATGTGAAAAGATATAAAATACTAGTGATCTAAGAAAGGAAACTCCTCTTCAGAGACCCCTGTCTGACCCAAGCAAACTGCTGCCAGGAGTTCACGAGGAGCAAATGGCTGTTGTTGAAAGATACTCTCCTAAATCAGTGAGAGTCAGAATATCGTGGTGTGTGGGTTGTTTTTCCCCATTTCATGTATCTGTTTTTCTCCAAGCAGGGGAGATATTCCTGCCAAATATGTATGCCATGGCGCTCTCTCTGCTACAACTAGGTAGAAATGCTTTCAGAATGAAAGATCTTTATAAATCAAAGTTTAAACAAACAAAAAGAAACAAAACCAGCAAACAAATTCTCAAAACACCCAGCTCTCGTGGTCAAAGAAGCCACTTCTTGGAGTAAGCTGACTTGTTTCATGTTTGATCCCATATGGAGTTACGGAGGGAAACCATTCCTTGAGTGCTTTTGTTAAATAAAGCTGTTGCCATGAATTAAGCAACACTGCCCTGGAATGTTTCTGATCATGGTCTTGCAGAGCTTGTGACCTTTGCACTGAACATGTGAACTGAAACTTCATCTTCCAGTGTTCAATAACCATGTTAAAAATTCAGAGGTGAGGCAGTCTTGGGATTTCCTTAGGCTAGCTTAAATGCCAAGTGAAATTTAAGTACTGATTTATACAGTTACTCTTCCTTTTTTGTAAATCTAGATCAAATTGAAAAAGCTAAAATCTTCAAGTATTCTAAAACTGAGAATTCTTTGTCAAGTTAAACTGCATAGACAATCTCTTATAATGCTTTCATTTATTGGAGACTACTAAACCACTAAAATATTGCCACCTTCTTGTCTAGATGCATCCAATTACTATTAATCTGGATGTTTGTAGTTGTATGCTACTTCTGCTACTTAAAGCAATTGCTTTAACCAAGAACTGGAGGTAGCACCTGAAGAGGCTATTTAGTTTAACTGGGCTGCAGCTGAAAGGGAGAGGAGCAGGTTGAAGTCTGCTTCTCTTGCAATATATCACTGATGCCACTGGACTTCCTACCCTTCTAGAATGCTATAAACAATTAGTATTTTTCTTGCTTACCAGATAGAAACACTGCCATCTCTTGGCTAGTCATTGTCCTGACCTTCTTAAAAAATACTTTTTCTTTCCGACGCTGTGTTTCTGAATAATCAGATGGCTGTGTGGTGATAATAAGTCTTAATATTACATACTGTGGACTTGAGATCTTGTAGGGAAGTCTTAATCATTTACTGATCCTACGCTGGCACAAAAGGAAGCGAGGATACTACCTGGTTCTATTGACTCTCAACTCTTCCTGATCTGCCTCTGTGTATACCTCCCTTAAAAATATACTAGGCTAGGATGGGCTTCTGTCCTTGCTAGACTAGCTGGCCAGGCAATTTGGCAACAGTGCTGGCATCTGAAAGTAATGTCTGGCACAAGGGGATTCAGCCTTTATGCCCTAAAAAGGGATTGACAAAATACTTCCCACTAATCCTAGTTTTTACCAAATTCAAATAAACAGTGTTGATCAAATACTGAGTGCTGAATTCTGCAGAGTTGGGGAAAGAGAGTGATATTAGGTTCTGACCATGTTTCTGATAGCAGTTTTAGTGAAGCTGGCTTGAGGAGTTGTTTAAAAGTATTGCCTCTGTTGTGAGGGGTTATAATAATTAACCTTGAATTCCAGAAGACTTCCCAATTGATAGGGAAGTTATGCTTCTACTCAAATGCCTCCTCTTGCTGTAAGCAGCCTTGTCTTTTCCTGTAAACATCCAGTGTTGTGCTGGCTGAGTGGTTGCACAGTGAACCTTATTCCTGAGAATGTGTAGAGAAGGGTGACTTCTTCAGCCCAGTCAACCTGCCAAATATGAAACCAGCCTTGAGGAACACCGCTGATGCTGGTTCTTACTCTAACAAGACAATCCAGTGGGGTGCTGGAAAGACTTCCTGCTTAAAACCTGCCCAAGTGTGAGAGAAGTCTGACTTTCCACTTCTTGGAGGACTTTTCCCATAGAACAGCTCTGGTGCAAGGCAGTAACACCCATATCCCAAAGGGCTGTAATACCAGTTAGTGCAATCCCCACCCCAAGCAGCAAGTTTTAATGGAATGCAGAAACTTGAGACAGAGACAAGGTGCTTATAGAACATGAGAGGACTTCAGTGGTTGAGTGGGAGTGTCAGGATGCTAACAACATCCTGACTTCTGTGTTAGCAAATGGAATTAATTTCTTGATGTGTAACTTAAGCTCCATGATGGGGATCGAGGATCTGGGTTTCCAGCATCTGTTCAGAAGTTTCAGCTCAAAACCCTTTCCCCAAAGGTAGTCTCCTTTTTACACCCCCTACCCCAGCCCCTTCAAGTGTGGGAGTGGGAGGTCCTGGTGGAGAAGTAACTTTGCTCTGTTGTATCCCTGTTGTATGCACCTCTCAAAGATGAGGCAGGTGTAAATCCAATTTCCTGTGAATGAACTTTCAAGTCTTAACTTCTGGGATGGTGGTTTGGACTCTTGTGGGAGCTGTTCAACTTTATAGAGCAGAACCTGAGTGACTGGCACAAGAGAGAGCGAGGATCAGCCTGGCTTCCTCATCAGTAGGAGAGGAAGGGGGGTCGGGGGTGCCAGTCTGTGCTCCAGTGGCTCTTGTTTCATATCACTAAATTCTTAATTCTGAGTTTAAAAAAAAAAAGAGGACTCAGACTCTTGTATTACCGCAGTACAAAGTAAAAAATAAGCTGGAGTTGCTTAAAGATGTACTGTAGCCATAGCAAATAAGGTTTTACTGTGCAAGCTGTATGCTTCCTTTTTGCAGATTTTAGAGTGAGGAAATAGAAAAGGATGAAAGATAGTATACAAGCTTTACTAAGCCTTCTCTCACACCTTGACTTTTTGTAAGCACCATTAGTTGTCTAGCTTTGTGAATCATGAGGTTTAGAAGAGCTCTGAAATTTCATTCTTGGATTTAAATAGCAAGCAATATGACAGTCCCAGAGGTTCCTAAAATACTTTTGTCTAGCAGCAAAAAACCCCTATGTGTTTAGTTTTGATGGCATACAGATTAAAGGTGTGTTGTGCAGAGTGCTGATGCTGCGTCATTAATAAAACTGCTATTTAGTGTCTATTTTCCAGCATACTTATTATTGCAGAGTCAGTTCATACTATATAAGCAGTAGTGACTGATTTTTAAAATGGAGGTTTGCTGAAGGGAGGAAGGATTCGCAAATAAGGTGCATCTGAAAATTACTGGAAAATAGGAATTTTTCAGAAGTGTTTTTGTGGTGGCAGACTCATTAGGATAAAATATTAACTGAATAGTTCTGGCTAATTTGTGATAAAAGTGAACAGATAATGGAAATTTCAGAAATGCTTGCAGCTATTATGATGGCAAGTATTTTGAAAGGAAGAACAAAAACCTACCTTAAGATTTTTTCAGTCTTTTTGACAAAGCTTAAGAGTTTAACATCTCAAAACATGTTTGACCTCCCCACCCTTAAGCCATTTTGACACTCCTTACCATTGCATTTCAACAGGAAAGAAAGATCCTTTTTATAGCCAAATGGCTTCCTCTTCTCTTCTCCCTCTTTTCCCTTCCATCCCCCACCCCAGAGTGCCTTTCTAGTGCTCAGGCTTCAGCTGCTGCCTGGATACTGGCTACATCTGTCTTGTTTAGATGGTCCTAAGGAAAAACAGCACAGAATGTGACTGGAGGGCCAACAAGAAGATATGCTTCTTTTCAGATTTGAAAGGAAGCCCTGCACTTACGCCTGTTTCCCTAAATGTTTTTAAATGGCTAGGGCTGGTAAATGCCTTCTCTTCTCCCTCCCTGAAATGGTCAAACTCTAAAACATTTGAAAAGTCTAATGAGTTAAATATGGTGGTGTTCACAGGACTGTTTCCCCTTGTACAACTTCCAGTTTGATGAAATAAACGCTTTTTATGGGCTCTTGCTTTGAGACAGCCATTGGGAAAAGTTTCAAAGAGGATAGTGTTGCTCTGGGTGGAATTTGGAGGTTTGCAACTCCATAAAATGCTTGCATTGACAGCAGACTGGGCTTTTGTACCTGCATTAAAAGGGACAGCATTAAAACCTGATTTTGGGTCTGAGCAGTGCTTGATGTTTTGTGGGGATTGTGGTGTAAAAGATGGTGACTGTCAAGGAAAGAGTAATTATGTGGGGCAGATAGAGGACAGTGTAGTTCCTATTTTGGGGGAATTTTCTGGTATTTTTTTAAGTGCAGGATGAAGGCTGGGACAATGACAATCTATGCCAGTCAAGAGTGGTGTTATAATCTTGTGGGGTGGTGGTTCTGGTTTTTTAAAGGTTAATCAGCTTGGGTGGGGGGGAGCAATGCGACTGGATCCTGTTCATAAAATCCAGCTATAGTTGAAATGGATTCGCCCTTGCAACAGTATCTTGTTACACACAAAATAGGAGGAGACTGTCTTAAAACATCAGCGTGTTCTCATGCATTTACATCACAACCTGTGTGTGTCTCGCTGTTGTGAGGTGCTAGGTTTTGGTTAGCAGTCCCTTACCACCCCCCCACCCTGGATAATGTGCATTATAATAAACTGCAGGGAACAGAGGAGAAACAAATAGCAGCAGCAGAAATAGCTCTTGTAAGAACTCGTGTTACCCCTTGTTTTAGTGATGGTTACTACTACTTTTATCCATTTCGGAACTTATTAGCCATTTCATTTTTTAATAGGCTTATACTGCAGTGAATGGCTATAGATGTATGAGCTATATTTTATTGTTCATTGTGATGTTTTAAGGAGTCATGGAATATGGACAAAATAAGTATGTAGGCTTCAGAGATGTAGCCTAAATAGTTTGCATGTTACTGGTGTGACAGAGGTGCCCAAGAACTCAGTCCTTTAAATTTTCTGGAAACATTGCTAGAGTGAGACTCCGGGTTTCATTTCAGCATTTCCTCTGTGGTAACAGTGCTTGAACTTTGGAATCCACTTTCCTGGCTTTTGTGTGGGGAGGCAGAGCAAAATGGATGTTTGCACTGAACTCAGCACGTGCACAGAGCTTCAGATAACAATTATTTGGCTTTTTAACATCCTTGTATTTGGCATGTTGAACCAGCGACACAGGGTTCTCCTATGTATTGGCGCGCGAGGTGCAGAAAGTAACCTGGTCAGCTCGCAGGAGCTTTAGCTTTCATTAACCATGTGTTGCTGAAAACTGGCTTGTGATTCTGTGCAGAGATGCATAACGTCACCCAGCTCTGAGGCTGCTTCGGCTTGTGTTGGGGAACAAAGATTCTGAAGCGTGTGTCTAGGATGTGTTATAAGGACAGTCTCTACCTCAAGGCAGTCTCTCTTAATACATGTCGCAGAACTTGTAGAATGGATAGCTTAGGTCTAAAACTTAAAGGAATGCTTTTAAAATGTGTTTCCCT
>NW_008824808.1:1133753-1151640 GCF_000699105.1 Pygoscelis adeliae
AGAAATGGATTTGCAAAAAGTTAATTTAATAACTCTGACTCAATTTTCTCCAGACTTGAAGGGGTAAATTTCAATTTCATTCACTGATTTAATAAAAATTAGTGGCCTAACATCTGTTGATTTTTCAGCAGACCTGAAAGAGGTCACAAACTGGAATAGACTGTGCCTGCTTAACTGTGCCTATACTGGTGGGATTTAAGTGCTGGCATAAACTGACAATGTACAGTAGCTGGCTTTTGTCTTAACTAAAAGAGCTGTGGAGCCCACTGAGCTCAAACATGCTTGTAAATAAACTGTAGCTTTGTCTTCAGACTGCTCTTGAGAGGTGTGGATTTCCCTAGCTGAAATGACCTGCTAATGCCAAAGACCTCCCTATTTTGAAACCTGTGTACTGTTTTACAGCCTGTGCCTTTCCCCTGCGGAAAAATGGGAGGTGGGGGAGAGGGATGCGGATTAATATATTAAAATGATTAGCCCTGGCTTTCATTTTCAATTCAGTAAAAGTTCAGAGATTTTGAGTTTCTGACTTCCCAAGATCACGCTGCGAGGACTGGTCTTGCTGCAAAAATCCTGCTCTTGGCCCGTAGCTCTGCATGCAGTCCTCTTCCTCTGGCATGGGGTGGGAGGGGGGCTCAACGCCCAGGTTACTGGGGAGGTGGACCTGGAGGATAAATGTTCACTATACTCAGATGTAGCATGTGACTGGGGGGAATGCTGCAGGCATTAACGATAGCCTGTGTTGGAAAGCGCTAACATGAATCTGCCATTTTTATTCCTAGTCATTGGGAGCTGATGTTTGGCCTCTCCAGACTGCCCTGAACGCCTCCAGCTCCTCAAAATGGAGGCTGTTTGCTGATACAAAGACAATCAGCAACGCTGCCGGAGGGCGTTCCCTCCCCACCACTTTGCTCCTTCAGGCGGTGGTTCTGCAGTGGCCCCAGCGAGCGAAGTGCATGCTGCTGCGGGGAGGAGGGGCAGGCCGGCTGGCCCCTCTTACTCTCCGGCTGGCTGTTCCCACCACTTTCTTTTACATCTGCACCAGCTTTTACACCTGTAGTAGTATTCCTATCAGTAACCCAACATTGGTACAAGAAGCCATATTAGGGAACTGAGCTGACTTGTGAACAACTTCATAGATCATGGAAAAGTTCAGGGTAGTCTTCCGCCAGATCAGTTCTCTGATGGCCCTATAAGGTGCTAATGCTTGCATGAAGGACTTGACTAAACTGGGGGGCTGCTGATGGGGTGGTGGTTCTTTAATAGGAGGGTTTGCTTGGGTCAGCCTTGAAGCAGTTGTGAAACCCCCGCTACATATTTGCAAACACAAATCTGTGAGGTTGTACTGCATGCTGCATCACGGAATCGATATATGCTTTATGTAAGTTTGTAATCTCTCTGGAAGCAGAACTGACTTGCCCCGACTGCTTCCACAGCACAGCCCTGGGGACTTGTAATGCTGACTAAACTAGAGGGGAGAATTGGTGTGGGATTGTGACAATTACCTGAAGCTGAGAATCTCTCAGGATTGCGTTGCTTCTGTTTGACACCATGAAACCACGGTACTAAACAGCTATCTCTTACAGTAAACCTTGAACCGCATGCACCTTCAAGTCCAAAGTATTCCCTGCAGTGAATTTGCTTGCTCTTTTTTCTTCAGCACATTAAACTATGCCGCTAACAGAAGAACAGTCCTTATCAAGAAGAGGCATTGGTCCACTGCATGAGCTGAACACAAAGTCAGTGTTACAACTGAAATCTGTAATGGGGGTTCTTCCCTCGTTCCTCAGTTGACTGAAGCTTTCCTCAAATACCATCTTAGAATGGAGCTCTTAACACTTTCAGAGGAGTTAAGTTGTAATCCTTTATCTTTCAGATTTGCTGCTTGTGTCTGGCACCACAGCTTTTCACCTGTCTTCTAATTCAACGCTTGTTTTTTGAATCTGGCTTTAGTGAACAAATGTAACTTTGGGTTAAGGGAAGAATATTAATGTACAGTGTAACTGGGGCTTCTGTTCACTGTAAGGGTCTTTTGACCTGCTTATTAGTGGGGGCATTGTTCTGGTAAGCCATTCCAGGACCCATCCTGCCAGTCTTCTGCACAGGATTAATCATTTCCTCTTGACCTCCTGCTCTCTTTTCCTAACATGTTGCATTGATCAGAATCCTTAACTCGCAAGTTTGCTCCTGTTTTTTAAAAATGGGAGGAAAAGGAGGGGGGAAGGAATGCAAAGAAATTAGATATAATGTCTGCTGTTAACATTCTTAGTAAGCTTTTTCCTTTTTTCCTTCTTGACTCCTCCCTTCTCCCAAGAAAAGAAATCCCTTCCTGGTATGTATTAGCTCCAGATCACAAGCATCTTGAGTGCCTCTGTTTCACTGGAATTACTTTTTTTGAGCATGCAACTTCCTGCAAGATCAGCTTTGCTTATAAAGGTCACATTTAAAGCTTTACCTAGCTGAGGCTTTCAGCTACTGATCTACCAGATTAGAGCACTATATTAATCTTCTCGATCTGCATTATTTCCATCATAGGTAAGGCAGTGTCAAGAATACTGCATGTGACTCTTAATTTCCCTCTCTTTTTTTTATGCCAGCAGAGGAAGGTATTTATGAGATCATACAGGGTATCTCCTAATAGAGAAAACTCCATGTTTGTCTTTACTGACAACATCTTTGTTATGCCTTTAAGGGAGCGGTTGACTTTAAGGTACAAGGGTCTGCTGCCAGCCAGTCCCAGATTATATCAGTAGCAGAAAGGAATACTTGTTCTGTTCAAATCACCCGCGGGTCCCTGTATTCCCCTGCTGCCTTTGGCTGGCAGCTGAACCAAACTTCCCGAGAGCAGACCCCTCTAGACTTCAAATTTCACTTCTGCCTGAGCTAGTTGTTCTGACCCACTGTGTCCAAATGTGATCTGGCTTTTGAGAAGGCTGCTGCAGCTTGTGCTTCTTTTTCTAAGGTGTTAATGGCAGCTCCAAGGGAGAGAGTTAAGCTGAAGAAAGCCAATGGGATAAAAGCAAAGGTCTGTTTCCTCTTCTCATAGAACGTCTTTCTGTGAGGCTGCATGTTGGAGGTAGGCTTCCACTCTTGGCCCTTGCTTTTCTCCAAGCAGGAAAGAAACCAGCGGTAGGACTAATATTTCCTGGAAATAAATCATTTAACCTGCCTTGTATCTCTGAACAGTGATGCTGGCTGATAAGCTGTTCTAGGTTCATGGCCTTGCTCAGCTCAGAGGAATGCTAGATGTCTGTGCCTGTTCCCAGGAGCACTTTGTGCTACTCTGGGCTACCTGGAGATTTATCTTTGCACCCCAGTTTAGGCTCGGAATGGCTCCAAAGGGGACTGAGACATGACTGACAAAGCACAGACCTGAACACACATTTCTGAATAGCAGAAATGACAAAGCTAGAAGTAGACCATGAGCTGGAAAGTAAAACTGGATGTGGTTCTATCAAAAGCAAACAGATTGGAAGCTCTGCCTCTAGTGAAACTCAGTCCCATGGAGTGAGAGAGCTGTCTAGAAAGCCCATCCACTAAGCCCATGGATTCTGAGGTTGAGACACAATAGCCCTTTGTTCTTGAAACTGTGGGGCTTATTAGCTTTTGTTAACTACTGGTTTTGGAGGAATCTCCAAATTCCATTTTGTTTCCTGCCCCGAGGTAGGGTTATGGGATCATCCTCCCAGTAAGAAAACTATGATGGCTAGTAATGTCTTCTCACTTCCCAAAGCAGCATGTTAGGATCAAGCAAAAAGACCACATCACAAAAAATTGCCTTTTTCTTGCTTTGTGTGCATCACAAAGGATTTGGAGGCAAGAGGGTTCTTTCACAAGAACAACTCTGGAGATGGAAGTGGACCTGTTGCTGCTTGGTAATAGACAAAGTAAAACAAACCACCTGCACTGAAGGAGGGTTCAGGCTGATAGTTCTGGCACTATGCATAGGAGGTCTGGGGGTAGGTGAGGGGAGCCATATGTCTTTCCTGCTTCTCCTCTCAGAGGGTATTGTGGGGTGGGGGTGCTTTCAGAAGTAGTTGTTTTTAGCCACTGTTGGCCACCACACCCGAACATCCAGGCTATTGTCCCTGGCTTCTGCTGCTGGCTGTTGTGCCCTCCACCGGCTCCCCTAGCATCTGGCTCTACTGATAAGAGACACAGTAGCAAAGATGAGGGGGAACATGCAGTCACAGAAGGGGGCCTCTTGGTTGCCCCGGTCTAACTCCCAAAGGTCTGTGTCTTTCTTCTCCCTAACCTTCTTTGTAGAAGGCTACAAGGTCCCTTACTGTCATTAGGTGGTATCAAATGGGCCCCTTCAGTTGGGGTGTGGAAGGGGATAAGTTGCATAACACCACCCATTTCATGTGTTATCTTGATGGACTGTATTGGCAGTTATTACCCTATTCGATGGCGGGGCGGGGGGGGACACGACCAAAACAAAACCCCATTGACTTATTTCTAAAACTTCAGCTGTGTGGGCATACATAGGATTGTTTTCATCATTGAGACTGGATGCTTGCGAAAATCATGACACTAGTGATTTTCTAGGAGTTTCTTGTGAATGCTTTCAAGTTTTAGGGTGGCTTTTCTTCTACTGTGAACTTGAAGTCCTGGCTCCACCCCATTTACAGAGGTGAGATTGGAGGTCTAATGGAAAATTTTTTTCTAGTATAAGCAAGAGAAACTTTTCAGTTTCACATGGCAGTCAGAGGCAAGATCAGGGCTAGTCAGTCACCTGGATGATTCCCATCTTGTTCCGCTCCCGTGCCATCTTCAGTTGAAGAGCAAATGACTACCTGTAGTGCTGGTCCAGCATTTGGCCTCTGGTTATGGTCCAGAGAGTATACTTGAACCCCTGAAGAGCTCTAGGGCATAGTCTTGTTTTATTTCTAGCTCAAGCAATAAACAGAACTATCTCTTCAGGAAAGAAGGTATCCAAGTAGCTGGATTTCGTAGGTTTTTGTAGCAGAAGCTGTGTCAGTGAAGTATCCAATTCCAGAATGCCAGTTCCAGAAATAGCCTTAATATCCAGTCTGAAACCAATGTAATTTGGTGACTGGCCTGTTTATGAGAATTGTTTTTTTTTTAAAACTAGAAATGTGAGGAATAGCTATTTTTAGCAAGGCCTCTTTTTAGCTTTGTACATCTTACACCCTTCTCAGGACCATGGAAGGTAGTGCAGCAACAGTCATAAGAGTTAACTCCAGTTGTAACTTGCAGACCTGATGCAAGCTTTGGTCTTTCTCTCTTGGAGGGAAGTTTGCAGTGGTAGAACCTCTCCTCTATCTAGGAAACAGCAGACACTTGCAGGCTGCATGAAGTGAGGGTAACACTTCCATGGTGTCTCAGTAGTGAATTTGAGCTTGCGCTAACATGAGTAAAGCAGAATACTAATCAAGAAAAAAATCAGGTTGGTTTTTTTTCTTCTGAAAGGTTTTAATGAAGAAGTACATGTCTTCCAAGTCTCTGTAATCGAAGGCTTCTGGTTACTTGTTTTGCTCCTTCAATGCTACCTGAACTGGATACCTGCAGAAAGGATTTAAGATCAACTGCCCATCTGTATCTCTTAATTTGCCAGCTAGATGAGCTTTGAAGTTGCTTCCTCTAAGAAATTACCAGTGTGGTCTTTCAGTGTTCTGTTTTGGTAGTATTTGTTATTAAAGCAGACCTAATTCTTTCACTGGTTTGAGCATTATAACATTAGGCTCTTTAGAGAGAGAAGTCTGCTTCCTGTGCTTAGCTCTGTGACATGTATATAACGAGTCTGTATGTTCAGAATGTGTTATGTTTATATTGGCTGTGTGATCTTGAACCTTTCCTAGAAAGAAAGGGTGTGGGAAGAGAGGTTGTTCTGCTCATCCTTATTCTAAGGTATTTGTTAAGGGTGGTGTGCTTTTCACCTTGCCAGTGAAAATACTGATTGTATTAAAAAAAACAACCAAACAAAAACAACACATCCGGGTGGCTATCAGCACAGGGATGTATCTTTTCTTACTCAGTCATTAATACCTAATTGCAGTTTTCTGAAAATAGTCCTTCTCTTCCCCCCGCCCCCCCCCGCCTCCTTTCCCCTTAGGGGTTGTGGATATATGACTCAGTCCATGCCTGAAGTTGCTGCTGTGACTATTAGTCTTAGTTTCTCACGTGAAGAGCTGGTAGTGACTAATCCTGGAACACTGGGGCATAGGATGGGGAGGGGGGCTCTTTATGTTCTGTTTGGACAACTTGCTGGTCCCTAAAGGAAAGCAATAGCTTTTAATTTTTTTATTGCCCTTACAATAATGCGTGGGCTGGGTGACCCTCTTAGACTAAGGCAATTGCTTGAAGTTACTTAACAATGTGCATAGGAATGTCTTAAATACACATAGAAACCTCTTTAACAGCTGATTGCATGCAAACTGGTTTTGCATGTGTGTGCATGTGCTCAGCTGCTAATGGAGGATCAAACATGCTCTTCAAATGTACCTTGGTTGCGTCGGAAACCCCTTTGATACCTGTGCTGCTTTTTGCCAAGCAGCAGTAAAACCAACCCCTTTCTAGGAACTTGGAAGCAGCCAGACCAGAACTCAGCATGTACAACACAGACATTCAGCAGGGCAGTTTATAAGGACCAGTCAGGAACTATTACCAGAGGGCAGTAGCAGATGAAATTTAAGATCATGGAGTCTAGAGAAAGCAAAGGCCAGTTTCTTATTTTGTCTTTCTGTCTTTGCTACCTCAGCTATGTAAAAAAAGTGATCATTAATGGGGATACAAATAGACTAAATGCAGTGTTCTGGTCCTTCTCAGTCTGATGAAGCATGATCTCTATCTCAGATGTATAGTTTTAAAAAATGCAACTAAGTAAACTGCTTTCAACTGTAATTTCTGAAAACTTAAATCATTTCAGGAAAGAAATACAATATTCTAATATTCTCTAAAGTGCATTCATTGTGTTCTTGAATTCTGCTTGCTCTCCCTGCTAGGTGAATAAAAGCTACTTGAATGATTCAAATGCTTGAGTGTCTTTGCTTTGAAGTTTGATAATTTCATATTCGTTATTTGCACTTACAGCTTCACAGTGCAAATTTGGTCTAGAGAGATTAAAGAGTTAGTTTAATCTTTGCCTGCAAGACCTTAAACTCCTCCTTCCCTCCCACCCACCCCTTTCAAGGATAATATTCCACTGTGCCAGATTGCCCATATTGCCACCAGAAAATTGCTTGGACCACTTCTTACAAAATCAAAGGTCAACTCCATGCCTTGGTGGCAGCTGGGAAACTAATGATTTAATGCTGCTTTGACCTTTGGCTTCCTAGTCCGTTTGAGTCTGACCCAATGTTTTAATTTTCCAATACTGCTGGGCAGTTGGCTTTTGTCTGTTTCCAGATGTAACTTGCATATTGAGGCCTGTTACTGAAGTGAGAACAAAACAACAAAACATCTCAGCCTACAAGGGGAAGGAAAAATAACAGCATCTAAATTTTTTTTATGCTACAAAATACAGCTGTCCAGTGAGACTGACTCTTCTACAGCTAACAAGGTCAGGTTTAGGATAACAAAATGTGAATATTTGTCCAGTGTTTACATGTAGACTTAAAGTATTTTAACGGCAGTCTTGCTGAAATGCTGCTTTTTTTACAGGTCTGTAAAAAGTAATAGAGTAAAAACAGTAGCTCTTTCCCCTTCTGCCCTCAATCCCTCCAAATCAGTATTTTTTTTTATTGGAAGAAAAGTCAATGTTTGATCTGATACTGGGAAACATCAGAAAAATAACCAGTTGGTTCTTGAAAATGCATGTGCCTGCTATTGGTGGGGGAATAGAAGTGTAAAGTGAGATGAAAAGCAGTGGTGAATTACACTTTTAGTGTGATTAGGAAGTTCCTTTTTTTAAGCACTGCAACATTTGATCGAGTACTTTGTCATGGATTTTTGGTATATACACAAGGTGAATATTGCATTAGGTTTTTTCAATACCAGTAATTTGGCAACCATTGCCAGTACAGTTTGAATTTGCTATTAATGGTGTGATAATGGTGGGGAAAGAACCCTAAGGTGGCTAGCCTTTTCTTAATGAAAAGACTGCTGATTGTTTGGAAAGATTCCCCTTGAGTACTGATGCATATGGAAACTCCCCCTTAAGTACTGATGCATATGGAAACTCCTCTTTGCCTGAAAGTGCAAATCTCTTGTTTTGTCTGGTCTGTCTGCCCATCGCAAGTACCAATAGGACTTGATTCCTGCCTGAACTACGCTGCAGCTCTCAAAGGTCAGCTCGTACCCGGGCTTGTGTGAGAGGTTAGTTTTGCAGAGCAGATGGGCTCCTAAAACTTTTATGGTCTCCAGTCAAATCACCTCAAGCTGTAATCTCATTAAATCTTAAGTGAATCAGTGGGTCTGGTTATTACTTGAAAGCAGAGTTACAGGAAGCGATGTTCCTGATGCAGTAGGTCTGTCTTGGTAGTAAGCTACCAGAGGTACTTGCCTGTGTGTGGCTCTTAACAGAGCAGCTTTGCTTTAATAGCAAAGGTGGTGTGTGGGGTGCAGCAAGTTAACCTTTTGGTAGAGGAACAAGGTAGGGATGCAGCTTTCCTTGAAATCCTTATGGTGATAACTTAGGGAGTTTTAGTTCTTCCCTGCACTTTTGATCACACACCTATTACAACCGTCCCAATAAACCATTTGTGTCTTAGAATAAATTAACCTAATAACTTACTTCCTGACAGCAGAGTGCTTAGCACTGTGCACACAGTTGCTGAAAGAACTACATGACAACACTATCCAAAAGCCTGGCCTTCCTCTTTTTTAATTCAGCATATTGTCTCTGGGAGTTCCTGTGCTAGAAAGCACTACATAGAAGAATATTCTAGAGGCAGGCAGGTAGCTTCCTTGAAAGTCTCTTGACCAAGCAGACTTGACTCAATAGGTTAATTGTCTTGTGCTTGGAAATCTGGTTAAACATGTTTTGTTCTTCTGCCTGGATTGCAGAAAGTATCTCTCTTTTTTTTTTTTAAGAGAGAATAAGTCTAATCTATGACCTCCTCAAACTTTCTTCTTAGCAGGCAGGAGACGTGTAGGACTAGTTTGGCAATACATAAAAAATTAATGGTCATGGCTTAACATGTAAGACTTGTGTGTACACAAGAGTATTCATAAAAACTTCTTGCTGATTGTGCAGAGATAATATTTCTTCTGCCTTGCCTACCTGCTTCCTCCCGGGGGGGTGGATGACGGATGGTCAGACAGACAGGTGATGCACACTGTACCTTGTGTAAACCCAGCCTTTTGGTGAATCTAAACTGCAGCCTGACTCCTGCCGTGCTTGTCAGAAATAGCGTATTTCTAATGTAGATGTTCATGATGCACTTTCACATGCTTTCACTGCAAGAATGGTCTCTTCCTTAGAATTGTATTATATATAACAAGACAGTGCAGACTTTATTATAAAACAGTTTTTTTTTGTAGTAAGACTAGTGTGTATTTTTCTCTTCAAGAATTGGGCAAGGATTTAACCTTCTTAGCCATCCCCTCTCCCTTCTTCCGTTGGTAAAGTGAGTCACATTTGACTCTTGCCCGCTAGTTCAGCCTGTGGATAGCTTTTCTTCCCTTCTTCCCTTCACTGAATATTGAGCAAGCCTTCTATATTTACACTTACCCTGATTTAAAGCTCAAACAAGGCTACAAGTTTGGGGTAAGGCTAACTTGCCTGCACAACACAGAAGCAATCTAAAGCTAGTGTTCTGTGGAATGGTTGATGCTGCTATTGAAAAGGCTGGTGCTTTCACTGAAGGATTCAAAGTATTTAAGCACTTTAAAAATTCAAAATACTTTCAAATTCTTAAGGTCCTTGAAATACATCACTGAACTATGACAGGGTAGCACCAAACCACTGTAGTTTGGTTAGACCAAAACTATAATGCTCTACAACAGAATTTATTTGGCGGCAGTATGAATACATACACCATGTACTTGACACATGGGAGCCCCATGGAATGGGTTAAATATATAGAGTGTGTCTATCAATCATAACGTAAACCTTGGCTGGGATGGAAGATTGTCCTCACTCTCCCAAAACTGAACCTACTACTCAATAATGGTGTCTATGGCAAAATTAAAGTGCAATTACTAGTGTTTCTTATTCATTGTCTGTAAGCACCTCAAATCTACCCTGCAGTTTGAAGGAGTAGTAATTCTGCTCTGCTTCAGTTTTCACTTAACTGAATGTTCCTCCTGGAATGCTTATCCACCTCTCCCAAATTCAAAAGGAAAGCAATCTTAACTCCTCTCCATGAGGAAAAGGGCTGTTATAGTAGGACACTGTGCAGCACTTAAAAATCTATGACAGAAAAGCAGAAAGTTCTTGTTTGGTTGGGGTTTTTTTTGGGAGGAGGAGGAGGGAATAAAAAAAAACCGCACTACTTTGTTGGGGAGGAAAACATAGGCTTTAAACTTGCTTGTACCTGTATTTTACCAGTTTGGAAACAAGTGTGGGGCAGGTAAGTGATTAATTTGGAGTTCTGATACTTCTGACGTCTTGCTGTTTGCCTCTCTGGCAACAGAGCAGAAGCTAGAGATGTATGAAGAAGACACTTAAATTGTCCATCAGGACTTGGCTTAAATCTTTGGCTAGAAATAAAAACGTCTCTAATTTTGTGTTAATGGCTTGTAAACAAAGGTTTATCTGTTGTTTTTACTGTTCTATAGTGATGGAGAAAAAATTTATTCTGAGTAAATACTTCTGACTTCCCAGAGCAGGTCTCCTTGTTCTTAGATATTTTTTCTTTTATGATTTACAGCACCTTTTTGGCAGTAACTGCAGAGCTGTGTCATTATATGATAGATGGACAAGAACTTACTCATTCACTCGCAAGGGATTAAAGAGTAACCTGCAGTAATGTTTGTTATATGATTATTGAAATGCCCTGTGGCTGTTAAGACAGCTAGGTCTTCCAAAACAAACATTAAATACTAGAGTTCAGTTGGAAGTAATACTGCACTAGCACCCATAGGATAACGCTTTCATGAGGAGTCTTTCATAAAATGTGACTGTATAATCCTCCTTAAAATTAGGAGGAATTGTAACAAGTGTATTAATCTGACAAATTTAGTCTGGCATTCTACTACAAGCAGCAAAGCTTTGATCCTCATGGACAACATTGTTTCTCTGAATAAGATACTCTGGTGTTATGTGCCAAGTCCTATGCTGGGAGCAGATAATGATTATTTTTGACATGGATGGTACAATTTGATGGTGTTAGCTGAGGAACCCTGATACAGTGTATACAATAGGCTTTTAGAAACTACTACATGGGTCTGGAGCAAAGCAATTATTTTTTTTTCTTTCAATGCAATCCAAATTTGTTTTTGCTTAATTAAGATTCCTCATTTATGAGGAATCCCAACTGAAACCTCAACATGTCGTAATTTTTTCTTTCTGCTCTGAAACATGTGTACCTAAGCTAGTAAAAATTTTATACTTGCATATTTTTAGTGTGAGCATTTGAGGATGATGGTATAGAGGGAGAGCTAGAATGCTTTTTGAAAAGATACCTTCCAAATGTTCATGTTAGCCATTTTTGGGTTTCAGTGAAGAGAAGTTCCTTCAAAGGCCTTATTCTGTAAGGACTTGGTATGTGGGTATATAGTTGTTGTAAAAATAGTGTTTGGGACAGAGTAAGGCAAGAGAAGCAGGGAAGGCAAAGAACAGAGCGGGCCAATTCAGTGCTGTCTTTGTGCTTTCCATGAAACCTGTTCCACATAAGCAGTAACTAAAAACATTGCAGTATAAAACACTTGGAATGGGTTTATGTGTCAGTTTTCCCAGACAACCGTCTTGCCTGTACTTCCTAATAAAAGGCTATAGTTGGTCATATTCACTTTGACTGGAGTTTGATGTGCATATGGCACTGGTGGTAACTGGATTTGTTTAATAGGCATGGATTGTTTCACAATTAAAGAAGGAAAAAGAAAAAAAATTAACAGCTCCTGCTGTGGGGGTTCAGTACCATGGCTGTTCTTGTTACAGCTTTCCTCTGAAGACAGAAGAGGTTCAAAGCAGAAGTGGGAGGAACAGCAGAACTGTGCTGTTCCCATCAGGCGTCCAGGCTGCAGTGGTAGCCAATGCCTAATGCTGGGGTGGTGGGGGGAGAAGGAGAAGAGAGCAGGATGACACTTTCTTCCCTCTCCCCTGTCTGCCTCACACGCTTGGCCAACTGGGCAGTTTCCCACTGAGAAAATGTGTGAGGAAGGAGGAATTCTTTCCTATAATATCCCAGGTGGTCAGCTTATGCCCCAATACATAATTTTATATTACTGTGCTTTTGTTTTTACTCCACGTAGTTTAAACCGCCATAGGATCACTATGGTTCTGTTTAAATTTAGAAACTGACAAAGGTATTTTAATTTTTTGTAGATGCAAGAGTAAGTCTTACCACAAGGAGTCATTGCAAGAAGCCTAATCCCTTCAGTAATTGCTATATCTGTAGTGATAGTAGCTTGTATAATACTAGGTAAATACCTGTTGAAGAGCCAATACTGGAAGCGTGTGTGTGTGGGGATGACAATGATGGGACGGTGTCTTGTACAAGTATGTGGACTGATTTGCCTACCAGGCTATTATGCAAACTGCAATTACCAGAGTCTAATAGTGGTGGTGTTAGAAATCTGAATTGCTTCATCTTGCTAAATGTATGTTAACAACCCTCTTTGTTAAAAGGGCTCTGAGATTTGTTATTCTGAGAGTTGATACATTTTTTTCCTTCATCTTAACACAAATCCTCCTTTTCTAAAAAGGTCCAGAGAGATGCTTTTTTAATTCTGTAGAGATTATGTAATGTTATTAAAATTAAAATGAATAAGGAGTGCAGAGATGCCTAAATAGAGTATGCACTTGAAGATAGAAATTAAAGATGTTGAGCTACCTCATACTTCTGGTTTTATAGTAATGGTACTTCCATATAAAAATGGCTTTATCTGAAACTTGCTACTTTTGAGCACTGTTCTCTACTAGTTGTTTTGACTCTGGGTTCTTGTGCTCTTCCCCTGTTGTTGGCAGTAAGGCCACACAAGCAAGGGGCAACAACTAGACAATAAAGCTGCAAAGTGGGCTCAATTCATAATTGCTCCGTTTTCTAGTACTTAGTTTTCTAGTATTCTCTAGCTACTGCAGTTTGAATTGCAGGCTCAATTCACACGATGATTAAACTGTGGGAGTTTTCAAATGTGCACTTTCAATGTTTTTTCTTGTAACTAATAAGTACTGGATGATGTAATTGAAGCATTACACGGCGAAAGAATAAGCGCAGACTCGCGGGCGAAAGAATAAGCGCGCATTTTTCTGAACCAAGATTTTTTAGTACTGCCTAAAACAGAAGAAGAAAAAAAAACTACAAAAAAACAGCAACCCAAAAACCCCACACAAGACAAAAAAATGAGTTAGAACCTATCACAGAGTTAAAATGGGTAAAGCCACCGTTTCTCTGGATAAATGTGTTCTTTCTCCTCATACTCTTTTTTTTTCTCCTCTAACAATTGAGCATTATGAATTTAAGATGTCTAGCCTGATAGGCTTTCTGACCCCCCAGAGAAGCCCTGTAAAAATATTAATGGGAATCTGTTGCACCAAAGTAAATTTTCTTGGGTAGTGGCGGTTTGACTACAGACTAGCTCTATAAGGAAATTAATCCTACAAAAGACCTGTTTGTGCACTGCTCTGGCAAACTGCACGCAGCCCATCAGCTTAAGATGTTGTTTCACAATTGACTTGTCTTCGGCATGAGGACTAGGTGGCCCTTGAGTGAAATCTGGGAACTTTAGGGTTTGTTTCTCTTCGCGCTCCCTTCCCCCGTCAAATCAAAAGGAGTAAGGTTTGTTTTCAGTATATTAAGAGACAAAAACTTCTTCTAGCTATTTGTTTGCAAGGCATATAATAGCATCCTTGCTGTCAGCTTTCCATGTGAAGGTCAACAGTTGCCAAGGACCTGAATGGAGGTAGTGTTCTCTGTAGTGGTGTTGGAACAGCATGGAGTTGAGGAATATAGATTTTTGAGAAGCGAGGCCTGTACTGATGTTAGTCACAGAGGAGGACGCAGGAGCCTTGAGTGTACCCTGACTCCTATTCTAACCCTTCCTGTGCATAGAAGGAAAGATTTCAAAAGCTCTAATGCTGAGCTGTGCAGGAAAAGGGAAAACGTGTTACACAAGGAGTTTGTAGAGATGTTGAAGTTCGTTGGTTCTCTCTAGGAAACAAAACACCATGTGCAATAGCAAAGCAATTGTCAACCCATTACGATTTACAGCATCACTGAAGTCATGGCCAAGCTTTGGCGGAGAACTGTAAGGCACTCTAGCTTTTCAGAGAGCTGAAGAGTCTCGGGAGGCTCAGTGAAGGATTTGCAGGGACTTAAAGCAGTGACTTGGACAGATGGGCTTGGAAGTGGAACTGGGTCCTGACCCACTCTAATGTCTTGCTTCCACAGCAGGCTATTAGCTTGCTTGCTTGAACTGTTGAATATTTAGATCCACCCACTGTCTCCTGTGCCAAGACCACCCTGCTGCTACTCGTGTCATGTAGATTTGGCACAGAAGCTGCATTTAAACAGCTAATGAGTTGCATGTTGAAGCACAGGCTGGTCTCCCCTATTGAAATCTGTAAAAGAGCTGACATCACTGGCTAAGTAATCTGCTAGCTACTGATGCCATCGCATCTTTCCATAGACTGTCTGCTTTACCTGCTTTAATGCTGAAGCAGATGCTGTGACTTCTAAAACAAATGCAGATTTTTCTTACCCCAAACAGTTTCTTTGAAAGAAAATTGCAGAATGTAGAATTAACATTATGTGGTAATTAAATGATAACCCACTGTGGGATAATTACACATCAGAAAAATATTAAGCCTTGCTTATCCCTGTTAAGGAAGAATTGGAGTGATGAGTTAAGGTGGGTGTGAGATGTTCTTTCCAGTCCATCAATAATGGGAATCTCTGTGGTAGTGCATTAGATCAGCTGGCCAAGTTACCTTGCACCCAAGAGCTTTTAGAAAGCTAGCCAACGAGATGTTAATCTTTACCTGGGCCGATTCCAGGTGAGTGGTGTAGTGCTCCCTCCGTATTTAGAGTGGATGAACAGGGGGGTACTGCAGCTGGCAGAAGTGCTGCTGTGAGAAATGCTTGGGGTGCCGCAGTTCCAGGGCTTCAGGTGGGTGGCTATAACCAGGAGCTACAGTCATCACATGAAATTTTATGAATAAGATTTTAACTCAAAACACAGAAGACCTGGAGCCAGCAGATCCTTAAACCAACTTTGTCAGAGGTGTGACTTCCTGTCTCCTAGCCCCAGTTTGCAGCCTGTTGTCGCACCATTACAGTGATCACGTGGCCTTCAGAGTGAAGTGGATCTTGATTGGAACTTCTAACCCAAGTCTTTGAATTTCCAAATGCTGTTTGCATTGGCAAAGAAACTTAAATGGTCTCTGCTCCACTCCCAGCTGACTGTTAATACTCACTGGATTTTCTAAACTTGATTAATGGAACAGTGTGTCTTCCAAAAAACCTTTGCTTTTAATCTAGACTGACCCAATGTTGTCATGTCACCACTCTCTAAAATATGCAGCTGTTTTTACTGGCTCCATGACATCACAGCAGGATTGAAGAAGGTAAACATCAAGAATTTTAAGAGTATGGTAGTCTGTTTGGCTTTAACAGCCTGTTTAGCTTATCAGACTCAACTCCGGTCTCCGGTTAGATACTATTCTTCCAGTGAGAACTTGAGATGAACACTATCAGTGAGAAGATTTACACTGATTTCCAGCTGTGAGGTTGGCGAAGTACCAGAACTGAACCACATAGCTTAGCACTGTAGCTCAGCTGATAGTTAATAGATAGTTTTCATCAGATTTCTCCATGTCCTTAGTTGTGGGTGGTTCTTCCTCCCTTGTGCTGGCCCTACTGCTATTCTGATCCCAGGGTCAGCTGACTGAATAAACTATTTTCTAAAATTAATTTTCTGGTGTTTGTAAAGATCCCCAAATCTCTTCACTGAGACTGGAGGAGCAGCGAAGGGGGGAGGAAAGGAGGAAGGCAGGAGGTATAGGCTTCTTCTTAGAGCGGCTGTCTGTTTAATTGTGGATTTGAAATGACAGGCCTTGTGGTTCACATTGGGAGCAGTGCTGGTTAGATTGGGGGTTTTATAAGTGAGCTTCCTTCCCCCTCATGTGCTGGGCCTGTGTGGCTGAGAAACTGGAGCAAGGAGCAGAACCCACTGGAGCATCTGGGGAAGGAAGGGTATTAACACTAGTGCTGGAAAAAAATGCATGTGGAGTTACAGCTTTATTTCCTACAAACAGACTTGCGTGAGTCTTAAAGTCATCTGTTAGCTGGGCTTTTATTATCCCATGTGGGGTAAGGAAATAAAGCTGAATTTAACAGAAGGGCTGAATGATCCTCTTGCACTTGATGAACTTATAAATGGACCAAAACCCATCTTTGTTCATCCAGGTGGCAAAGGAAGGTAATAAATAGCAAACTGGTTCCATTAATCCCACTTGGTACAACTTCCTGTGCATACGGCGTGCCCTATGTAGTATGGGCTGTAATGCTTCAAGGTGCCCGTATTCTTGTAGAAATTTTATTGTTAGAATATTGACCTGAATTTGAGAATTAACTCTTGTCTGCTGTGGAGGCCTTCTGGAGCTGGTGTACCATTTCCCATTACTGCTGGATGTAGTGAGGAAAACTGGTGTTAAACCAGTCTCTTCTAAACCAGAGCATTAAGTCAAAATACAGATTCTAAGAGTAATTTGATCATTAACTGGTACACAGAAACATGATGTTTTTAAGTATCTCTGAAAGCAAAATCTTTCAGATATACTGGGAAGTAGCCCGTAGTTCTGATGTGTATCACATGGCTTGCTCATACCTTCAGTCTTTATATTTTGTATTTAAATTGCGAAAGTTTCATCAGTGCAGAACTTAATGTTCCCAAAACTCTGATCGTGGTGTGAAGCAAGTTAATTGTCACAAATTGCTACTAAATGGAAACTAAGGACCTACTACAGAGTAAGAATATTACCTCTTAAACTTGCAACAATTATCTGCACCAAACTCTGAACCAGTCATCCTGGGTGGTGTATTTATATATGCTGTTAAAAAAAGAGTAATTGCTGCATGCAGGATGCAGGGAAGCAGCTTTTTCTCCAGTTGGGGGTGGGGCCAAAACAAACAAAACACAATGCTGAGGGAGGAGGACCAAAATTCATTGGAAAATTAGTTTATACTAAATTCATAGTCATCTAAGCTTTACACACTACCTAACAAAGCCACTGGTGTTTAAGTTACTGTCAAGGGAACTAGATAATAAAACACCTTAGTAATGGAAAACTTTAGACTGACTATGGTAAGTATGATTTTTTTTTGATCATAAACTCACAAATGCTGTACTGAAACTTTTCCAAAAGCAGAAACCAAGAGGCTACTGTTTTGTTTGTAGATTTTTTTTTGTTGGTTAAGATTACAGGGTAGTTTTTAGAGCGTCAGACTTACATTTTAAAATAATGTAACCTTATGTGTTGCTGCCTTGTACAAATTCTTAACACTATAGGCTTAAATCCAATCATTGCAAGACACTAAAATGTCATGACAGAAAACAAATGCTTAAACATGGTTAGATTTCACAAGCTTTATTGATAACTTCATGCGTATATGCTCTTAAATATGCTCCGAAATGAGAGAAATCAAGTGTTTGCAAGCTGGGAGGAGAAGGGCACTGTGAGTATTGCTGAAGGAACACTTATTTAAACACAGGTTAAGGATAAGCCGCCTCAACTGCTGTTTCTGCTGAATTTTCCTCTGTCATGGTGCCTACCACATTCCATTGCTTTTGTCTGGGCTTGGTATTTGGGAAATTTTGGTGAGGG
>NW_008824808.1:1151869-1166988 GCF_000699105.1 Pygoscelis adeliae
TGCACTGTACAGCCTTTCCTGAAGCAATCACATTTATGGCCTTGCTGTTGTATTTCTTGGGCTGCTGTGGCTGTAAAAGATGAATAGCCCTGTAATATGGTTCACTGATTCTGTTTAAATTGAAGTAGGCTCCCTTTATTGTTTTGTGTCTAAAATTGTATGCCACCAATTCAGGAAATATTTCCTGTTTGGGAAATAATCAACCCATAGCTGATTTATTTTAAAATAAATCACTTTTAACTATCTCTAAAACTATGCCCTTCTTGCTTCTGACTTCTCTCTTCATTTAATTCTGGTGGAGATTCTAAAATACTAATTAATGTAGTGAAGCAGTTCTTTAAAAAAAAAAAAATCTACTAAACTTGCTTATGAACCTTTTTCCCCTTATGAGATAGTTACCAAAATGGGTGTTGGAAAGGCACCAGTTTTTATCTTAAAACAATTGTATTTTTTCTTAATTACTTATTCATTACTACAGAAACAAACAACTCATTAAATGCAATTTACACAATTCTGAATTTCTTTGAAAGGAGAAATCTGTTTCTGCTGTCTTCTCATTTTTCTCTTGCTGTGTATCAGAACACTTGTGTGGTTTGGAAAAAACAGCATGTTTGAAGGTTTTTGCTTATAAAACAGTTTTTTCATACATTTGGGAAAACAGTGAAAATAACAGGACAATTAATTTACAGCTTGATGGATCTTTTGACTGTATCATCTCTGCCTCTTCAGATAAGGTGGTGGTGGGGGAAAGTTTTAGGACTTTAAGTACTGTGTGGTTTTTTGTTGTTTTTTAAGCTGAGTATCATAAGCTGATCTTTCTTATGGAAGACTTAGTATTACTCTTCCCTTCCTTTCTACTACCCCTGCCCATCCACATTTCAAGATCAGTCTCGCTATTTGTCATATAATGAGCATAGAAGGAGCAGTAAGTTGCTATATTAACAGTGCAACTGAAATTTGGCGTGGCCTTTTCATATTGCTGAGATTGGAAGAAGGAGAGGCTCTGCCAGCCTTTTAGGCACACAAGTGCATCAAACCTGAATTGAGAACACTCTTGTATTGTCTTACTTCAATAGGACGATATATTGTTGGTATGAGGTTTTTTTTTTTGCAGGGGATCACTTGTTTTGGTGGAGTCTTGGCTTATTTTCTCCCCCTTCTTTATAGGAACAGGCATAGAAACTTCATCTAGCAATACGTGACCTTTATGGCTGTGACGTAGGGACTGGGATGCGAGCAGGCTTGAGCTTAACAATAAATGCCTGGTTGTGGTTGCAAGCGCAGGCAAGCTGGATGCTGTGCTCCAAGCTCCCTTAGCCTGGCTGGCACAAATGCCCCTCGCTGTCGCACCCTGCGCAGCTGGGTACTTTCCAGTTTAATTCTCTGGGAGTGCTTGGTAAAGCTGATGTGCAGCCTGTTGGGTGTTCCTGACAGCGAGTATGTGAGATTGACCACAGGAGGAGAATTGCCCTTCTGGTACCTCTGCCAAGTTGGGGTTTCTGTTGTAGGCTTTGTGTCCAGAAAGGAGTTTCTGGGGGGTTCCTAGTTTATCTTGAAGCCGGCTGATTCTTCCAGTTCACTTCTGGTGACTAGCTTCCTTCCACACTGAGAGCAGTAGGGATTATGGGTTTGTGCTTTCTCATGTGCGTATTTAAGGTAGCTGCTTTAAATAACAGTGTAATGTTGGAGATCAGTCCATCACTGTCTACTTCCTCCCCTTCTCTTCACCCAGGCCTGTTAACTCGTTTGCTCTCAGACTTTAAATCTAGGTTGTTTTCACCATTTTGTTTACTAAGAAACAAATGTGAGGTTTTATCAATGGCTTTGTAGTGTTTACCCAAAAGACTTTTCCCCTGCCATGTCCTACATAATCTGCATATTTCTGAAATGAGATTATGGCTCTTGTCTCTCTTCATTCTAAATTCTGGAGTGATGTTTTCCACCACATTTTGGTGGGTGGCAAGAGGCAGCTTAAATCTAGTTTCTCTTTGGTTTGAACGGATGGATGACTCTCTACCACTGGATGCTGTTACCTTTGCAGCAGGAGTGCTTGGGTGATAGGACTGACCTGTGGTGTTTTACCAAGCTTTTGCTTCTGGTGTTGACTATTTTGGAGGACTAATAACAGATTTAACTTACTTCTGGACTTCTGTCTGTTCATATGGTCACCATTTTCCTTTCAGCTGCTCTGCTTGATTGAGGCCCCAAATCCCTGCTGTATGTTTTTAAAGTATATCGAATTCATATGGCTTAACTTGATACCCTGTCTTGGTTTTCATTCTCTCTCAACTTCTCAGTTGTTTAAGTGGAGTCATTCAGCAACATGTAATAAACATTCCCTGTAATTTCAACAGCAAAATTACAGAACTGCATGAGCAAGTGAACATTGTATACAGATTTAGACAACCATAGCGTAAAGACAAGGAACCCTCTAGTTGAGGAAGATGATGCATTTGAATAACGCATTTCAGAGCCAAGGCAGCTTTTTACTTACAAAAGACAGAGGATCTGAGACACTGCTTGAGAGTTTAGCATTTGAACAGAAGCAAAACGTAACAGTCTGTTCCAGTTTTCCTACAGCAAAACTTAACTTTAAAAAAAAAAGTTTTAGTAAAATCTGACATGTGTGCACAAACACACACATACCCCTTTGAGAAATTAATCCATATACCACTTCAGCTGTTGAGCTCATAGGAGCTTAAAATGTCACTTTATGCAGCACAGGCAGTCTTGAGGGAATCACCTGTCCTGTTCTCCCCCTTCCTTTTGAGGGAGAAGGGAAAGGGGGATGTTATGCACCATACCACAAACTGTTAGCTGGAATCAGGAGTGGCTGGATGACAGCTGTGAGAAGACAGGCATATCAAACACTTGTCCAATCTTTGTTCTGCTCTTGCTCCTTTCTGAGGTAGATTTTAAATAGCTGGTGTTGGAAAAACTGTACTATGAAACCTCGTTTGCCATTGTATAGTGGATTTTTGGCTCTTCCATGGTAATCTAGGTTTTCTAACATTACACTCTAACAAAAATAGGGTATCTAGCTAAGAGCAAGACTTTGAATACAGAACTTTATTGTGTTGAAAAGTTGTGCTCCTTCACTTGTGTCTTTGAAAACAAAACAGCTGATTTCTGCTTGCCTCTAAGAAAACACTTCCATGGAAGATGCTATTTCTGTGTGCTGCTTCCCTCTACTGGGTGGAATGGGAACAGTTACGGCTGATTGAATGGATCCAACTTCCTAGGCTAACATCTTGTGTGAGACTTTCATTGTGATTTGAATATAGGGGTTTTAAATGCTTTGTGAATAGAATGGGGTTTCAGTGGTTACCCACAGTTCACTGTAGCATTCAAATAGGCACGCCAATGTTCCAGTCTTGTTCTCCTCCAACTCCAGCATCTCTAAGTATCACTAGCATAGAAATACTATGGCATAGCAAAGGTTTTCTTGCTTTGCTGTTGGGAGTGGCAGAAGGGAGTCTTGCCTTATGTTGTCACTACCCTGAACATAAGGGATTTGCATATTTTGAAAAAAAAAAAAGAGGATGGTTCTTGGGCATTAGTACTTTGTCTTCCCCTTCTGGGAGGTGGGTGTGCTGATTCTCCAGTGCAGTGATTATTAAATAACCCACTTAAGAGAATGTGGTGTTTGTATATGCAGGAAGAGTCTTCACCTGAAACTTGCCATAGATGACATCTCCAGTCTGCAAGTGTTGGCAGATGGCTTCCGCTCTTAAGAGGAGCTGATGTGGACACTCTTCCTAGTATTGTATTGCAAAGAAAACAATGATACTTCCATCTAACTGTTAAGAGTATGATTTGGAGCTTACTGGGAGGGATAGCTTTTCCTCTGTGGAGAAACTATTGTGAAGTCTTTGCCTATTGCTACTGCCTCTAACCATCTCCTTCATAGTTGAGCTGTTGGATTTTTTTCATCCTGGCGCTATTTTCTCTTTAATTCTTCATTAGATAGTGATACAGATTTTTTTTTTTCCTTCTAGGTACTGCATTTCTACTGTGATACCTGTTCTGTCCCCATATGTCGGGAATGTACCATGGGACGACATGTGGGTCACAGCTTTATCTACCTCCAAGATGCCCTCCAGGACTCCAGGACTCTCACTATTCAGCTCCTGGCAGATGCTCAGCAAGGACGACAGGCTATTCAAGTAAGATACTTCCAACTTGAGTACTTTATTCCCCCCCACCTCTTCCCCCCACAGCTTGTCTGTTACAGGGCAAGGTGTCAAGGCAAAAAGCCCTCTGCTTCTGCTGTCAGTCTTCTCACCCCTTCTGTTCTCTCAGATCTCTGACAGAAGTGGCTGTGGAGCTGAAAACAAAGTGCTGTTATATGAATTTTGCATTCTTGCAGCATAATCCTGTCATGTAAATCACAATATATATGAAGCACTGTACAAATGCACTTGAGCGTGAAGCATTTTGAAGAAAGTTCTGATCTTGTATAGCAGTGCCAAGCCTGGTTTTGTTTTTACAACTGAGACTTATTTTCAGCTCTCTTTCATGTCTGTACAGCATCTAGCACTGTACCTACCTATGACTCTGGTTATGTCTTCAGTGTTGCCACCAAATATAAAATGCTAATCAGCTGTTGGATTAGTGTGAAACTTCTAACCTGCCTGTGCGAAGGATCTGGAGCTATCTCCATACAAGGATTACTCTGCACACACAGATGCATACTATAATGGCCTATTATTGCATTCTACCTCAGCTATGTTTTATAATACAAATATAAACACAGGGCAAGGACTGGAAGGAAGGTAGTACAGTGCTTAAAACTACAGAAAAAATTTACATAGGGAAGTAACCTGCAGGGATATGTAGATAGCTGCTTTTGCTGAATAATATCGAGCAGTAACTGTTATATGATATTAGCAGTAGTTTTGCCTGTATAAGGAGACTTTGGATGGGGAAAGCATCATGGGAAGCTACACTCCACACTACTGTCTTCTCATTTTTGTTAGCCTCAAATGGTCTAGATTTGAGCTGGATATTCTGAAACTCAACACTTCTATGTGATTTAACTAATAAGATTTTTTTGAGTAAACATTGGTAAGAATGCCCTGTGTAGGAAGTAAACTTATTTTCTGAATTGAGTGTGCTTTCCTGGCACATGCATGGTACAAACAATAATTAAAAACCAAACAAACAACAAACCCGTTGTCCACCCATCATTACTTGTTTCTAGTAGATGAGGATTTCAGTGGGTCTCAAATTTTCTTACTAAATAAAATCTGTTAAATCTCTTCTTCCATTGTTGTTGGCAGTGACCACCCCTTCAGTCTCTCCTAGCTCACTTTCCTGCAGCGCTACGGAATTTCTGTGTACTCTGGGCAGGTTACTAGATGTAGGGCTTGTGTGTCTTGGGGACTGGCTGTTTTGAAGTTGGATCCCATTCTGTGATGTGACAATTTTTCTGCCTCGCTGGTTAGTGAGAATAAGCCATAACTTTTAGCCTGTTAGATAGCTATAACTCTTGTTCGTTCGGACAGGAGCAGCTAACTTTTTTCTCCTTAAGTCTTTGCACCTGTGGAATGAAATAATAAGTATGATGGTATGGATATTGGACTGTTGTTGATGTCTCCCTTCAGCTTGTGATGTTAACTTGTTACAACGGAACAGCAAACACCAAATTTTTGGAGCTGGATGGCTAATTTAAAACTCCATCTTAAGACAGAATCCTGCAAACCTTAGCTTCTTCCAAGATTTGTTTTAAATTGGATCATAAGGCTCTTCAGCAATATCCATGCTGAAACATTTAACATGTCCTCAAAATGAGCAAGAAGAAAGGGATTATACTAAAGAACCTCACTGGTGCAGTGTTGTGAATTTCTCCAGGCTGTCTTAGACAAGAGCTTGTCTGTTAGTAATTAAATTACTGCTTTTGACCTTCAGGGCTCTTAACCATTTAACTGGTGCGGATAAATCATCTAAGAAGGGACTGACTCTTAGAGTAGAAACTGGCAGAATATCATTGAGTACCACTCTACTACTACTGCATGAATGCATTTGTGCCTGCTTGCTTCCTACTGGGTTTACTTTGCTTATTCCTCCCCCATTTCCTTCTGGCCTTTATGTTGGAGGCTCCTGCAATTATGGTGACCTGACTACTTTATGATGGTACAGGTAAAGGGTGGGCGGTGCTAGCTATGCTCATGAAACTCAAACAAGCAGCTTAACTGAACTTAGTTTGTGCAGTTTTGCCCTGGTCTAGCTACAGCCCATCCAGGTTCAGAGGCTATCTTGGAAGTGTTAACTGGGCAGCTTGTGTAAAGATTCTATAAAATGAACCGTGCTTTTCAATAACTGAGTTGTCTTATTAGTTTAGTGGGCTTTTTAATCTGGACTGCTGTACAGAAAAAGGGTGTAGTGAGCAAGCAGATCAGTGATAAAGTTGAGGTGGTGGTAATTTGTGTGTGCATATGCAGGAATGGGAAGACTGTACAACTCAAGACAGCTGCTACCTAAGCAACATCAGTAACAGCTAGAAGAGCATGTGATGCAGTTAAAAGCAGAGGTGCCTGACTCAAAGGTTGATGCAGTGAGGCTGCTGCATAAGAAAGTTTTCATGGAGCAGAGCTTCCCTTGTTCTTGGGACGATAGGGCTATGAAGCTATATATTTATCCTAGGGAGGAGACGGCATGTCAGCATGAATTTAAAACAAACTAAAGTAACTAGACTCTAAATCAAAAGAAATTGGTTTGAGTGCTTTTGTTAAAGTTTGAAAACAGTCAACATGGAATTAAATGCCAGTACAAACTGCAATATGAGGAACGTAAACTGGAGCTCTGAGGCTTGAAAAGTAATATGGTGTAGTAACACTTCTTAGTGGGACTGACTCATACTGCTGTACTAGTAAGTCTTTCTTAATAGGCTCTGAAAGTGATAGCTCTCTGACATGAGATGTTGAGGATGAATGAGGGAGGGGTAGTTGAGAGTAAAGGGGGAAAGGTGGAATTTGAAGGGCGTTGTAGGAGAGAGGAAATCAAGCCATGAGTCAACTGGCTGGAGAGTATCTGGTTAAGCAAAGTTGAAGGCTTTTAGGAAGAAATGTTTATTTAAACTCTTCCTGCGGCTTTGGAGGAAAGATTGTTTTTCAGACTTAAAAAAAAAAAAAAATGCTGTGAGTTGGGATACATTTCAGCCTCTTGATCTACTGAAGCCTGATCTAGTCTGTTGCTCCTGAAAAGTCCAAACCTCACTTTCCAAAGGACTTGAAGTCCTCTGTAAGAAATAGTAATCCTGGCAGCAAGAGGCTTGCTTTTTTTCCTCAGTGAGATTCTGCAGCAGTGGAGAGCTTCCCCTGCTTCCCTGTGCTGTTCTGGTCCTGGCCCGGATCATGCGTTTCTAAGCCCGTCCCTAATACAAGAACTTGTGCTTGTGTGCCTGAGTGGTGAGCTGATCCAGCTGAAAGGATAACCTTTCTGTAGGATTACTTTTTGGCTGGGTCAGCCCCCTGGCTGGTTCACTGCAGTGCTACCAGTACTGCCGTGGTGCCAGGGAACGGCGCAGAAACACCCAACTCTGTTGCTTGTAGGACCTCTTTCTTGTCTCAGTGGAAAGCTATGCTGCTTGCTGGGATGCTTTTCTAGCCTTTTCAGAGACTTGAATTGATTCACAGGATGATATGAAAGCCAAAGTTGACATTGGATTAATAGGGTGGGGGGAAGCTGGATTGCTGCCTTTCTATATGGGGGAGGTTGTCCTGCTGCCTTGTTTTACCTCACGAAAGCGCACACTTAGCTGTCCTCTTTCAAAACTTTTTCCAAGGACCGGGCCACGAACGTAAATCTGTTATGATGAAAGATAGATGGCTTCTTCAAAATGTCATGTTCTTAAAATACATCTATACATGTGTAATTGTATATATGTGTGTGTGTGTAATCTAATGCACTTGCGTAACAGGAAAGCCTTAAGTGCTTATTCCCATTTAGAGTCAATTTCCAGGTGAACATGTTAAAATACAATTTGATCTGTTCATGTCAGTTGTCTTAAAAGTGGTTTTATTGGAAAACAAACATTCTTTCCTAGCTGAGCCTATAGTTGTTTTTGCTGGGATGTTTGACAGTGCAGGCTTCCATGTTTAAATTAATGCAGCGAGACTGGTTATGCGCAGAACATAGAGGGAGCCAGCCACTCTCTTATCTACCAGCGTGAAAGGCTTAGGAGTTGGTGGTAAGGTGGGTCAGCCATTAAGGCAATGCCTCTTCTCTCCAAATTGTGGAGGAGGTGGTATGAAGTAGATTAACGCTTTTATTCTAGGGAAGGGGGGAGGGAGGTACTGTAAGAAACTCGGCCAGCCAGGGGAGGAAGCTGACCTGTTGCCTTGAGCCTCTGCCCTTCAGTGGAAGCTTCCCCGTGGGTTGCCATATGGATCTGTGCTGCTGGGAGGTCGATACCTGAGACGCATGGCACTGCTGTGCTGCAAGGGATTGTTCTGGGGTTGTCACATCAAGGTAGCTCAGGCACCCTTGTGTGTGGCTTTGAAGTCAGGCTTGCATGTCTGAGAATCTGAAATGAAGCTTTGTAAACAAAATGGAGTCAATTGTGCTGCTTGAAATCTAGGATTTATATCAACAGAGGCTGAATTTCTTTGTACTTCTGGTTATTCTTGTGTTTTATTGAGTTCCTTAGTGTAACATGAGCAGATGGTTATTGGGAAAGACGGATTTGACATGTGTCACTGTCCAAACTACTGTTCTGCCTAAAACTTTAGGCAAAAAGTCTGTTCTTGCAGTACAAACCAAAGTGATTGTTGGTTTCGGACATGAGTTAACCTGGCCTCTAGTCCTCCCTCCATCAAAGCTTCTCTTAAAATTCTCTTTATGTGAGAATTTTTGTTTAAGGGAGAATTTTTTAGCACTTTTTAGGCTGAAACCTTTAAGTTGGTCCAACTACTGTGACTTGTGCTATAGCTGCACCAATACTACTGCAAAGACACTGCTAAGCTTATTAATCCTAGTATCTTTACTGCAACTATAGTTTGTATAGGATCTTCCAATTAATTTTTCTAGTGTAAGAACATTAGGAAGTTTAGATCTAGTTCTTGATGCTGGAGAAAGCTGGCTGTTATGTCCTGGTTGTTTTATCCTGCTCTGAAAACAGTGATAAGCAATTGAAGAGTTCTTTGAAACAAGCCCTCTGTATCTTTTTGTTACCATAAGGAATTGAAAAGAAACTATTTAGGGTTGGAACACTGTTAGCACTTGGTGGAAGAGGGCTAACTTGGGATATACGGAAAGATTTCCTTAAGTTTTTTTGTTTTGATGTGCTTTTAAAAGCTGGTTGCCAGAGAATATGCATCTCAAAGCTTTTTTCCTCGTAAGCAGGATTAACTTCCTCTTAAATTCCTTTGTGTTTAAAGTGCAAGTCCTCCATATTGAGCTAGATAATTGTATTTAAGGTTCTTTAGCTGTTACCTGTGGTCCATTCACCCCTGAAATGCTGAAGGATTCCTCTGAAGAAAACAGTTTACTTTCAAGTTTGAATTTTCTCTCCAGAAGTTTGTACCTTCATTGGAAAACTTAGACTAGCAAACTTAAATATTGGAATTAATGCCTGAAAAATTATACCTCCGTCCTATCTTTGGATGGATGGAATTAAAAATCCTAAGGACCTTTTCAAAAATGCTCATGCAAGCTAGTGTTGATAGGTTGCAATACAGTTACCATAAGCAGCCTTTACACATCTCCTGGTCTTTCCACAGTGGTGTGTTGTGCCGCAGTTTGTTCAAATGTATAATTTTCTGAATTGATATAACCTATAATCGTGGCTCAGCATCTGGATTAACAGGCTCTGCTGTTTCAGAGACATAAGTTAGCCTCTTTAAATAACTGTGTGCTGTGTGGACATACTGATTTTAATTTGGGTATTGGACTGTGGAAACCATGCAGTGAGGGCATCAGCACCGTTACAGTAGCTCTGGATTTCTTGTTTGTAGTCTGTCAGAGCATATGCTTTGTAATGGATTTTCTTTCTCCTGGAGTGTTATATGCTTCTGATGATGATTTTTTTTCATTTACAAAAGCAGCACTAGTAAAAACCTGGAGTAGTGATATTTCTAGAACATTACATTTAAAAATTCCTATGGAATATTTAAGTAAAGATTAAATTGTAGAAAGCTTTTTGTTAACTAAATTTGTAGAAAGCTTTGAGGCTCCGGTTCCTAATGTCCAATAGAAGACAGGAAATGTGGAAAATGGCTGAAAACTGCCAGTCTACAAAATGGCAAATCCTGATTTGGGCCCCTCTGTAGTCAGCCCAGATATCCAGAAGTGCAGCCAGGTTCTATGATACTACTTTGCTACTTCTGGCTCGTAAGTTTCTTCATAGCTTTGTGTCATACCATCAGTTGCCACGTCAGAGCCACTGTAGCAAGCTTGTTACTAGTTTTTTACCCAGGTGTTTAAATGTAGCTAAAGGGGAGCTCACAGAGGTGCCCACCGAAAGGGGGCTCGCAAAGGACACCTGGGGTCCAATACGACTTTGCTCTTCACCTTTTACTCAAAACTGGCTGGAGCATGTAGGAGCTGGCCAGGCGTGCCTGGGTCTGCCGTCTGTCCTGGAAAGGAGTGTTTGATTTAGCATGTTGTATGTAGGCGCTCGCGCCCTGGGTGCCAGTGACACTTCACACAGGGCTGTGTTTATGCAGAGCTAGGTCTAATAAGATGTAAAATCCTGTATGAATTACAGGAATAGCTACCTTGAGGTGTTAACAAAGTAGCCTTTTTGGTTTGTGCAAAATGTCCAGAGAATAAAAACTGAGACCTGCACGTTTAATAATTCTCATTAAATGCTTTGAAATCTGAAAGTACAGGTAATACTGCGTGTCACTGTCCTCTTCTCCTGAAGTATGTGTTTTGAGTGTTGTTTGCTATTTGGGTAGGCTTATCAAAGAGTAGGAAATTCTGAAATGTGCTGGTAGCAACAGCTAGTGATGGATGTCTGTGTTGCTTTCCTTCATGAAAACATGCTTGTCTGCCCCACTGGAAGCTCTGTTTGCAAGGTTTCCTTTTGTTGTGGCCCTCTGGAACATATCACCTGCACAAACGCTGTCATTACTTAAATTTTACTCTGAGGAATTGGAAGTACCAGTTTCAACCCTGAAGTTTACAAGATACATTGCAAAGTCCTTTATTAACAGAAGGCACTGGTGACATCTCTAATAGAATGGGGAGAGTGTATTGGCCATCTTTGGGCCCCTGGGAAGTCACAAGTGAACAGGTACAGCTGCAAACAGGTGATTTACTGTATCAACCAACAGCAGGAAACAAAATAGTTGTTACCCATCTCAAATTCAGTAGCCCAACGAGATGCTCTGTTAAACACAGGCCTTGTCTTCTGTTTCCCAAGCATGTGAACTGGCTGTCTCATTCACTACCACTGGAATAATTATGACATACCGTGAGGAGAATGCATCATAAAACTGCTTTTCTTTAAAAGGATTTGTTGTTGAAAAGACTGTGTGGTGCCTGACCAGAACAAGAAATGCTTCTGCTTAACATGTTTCCTAAGAAGTTGACCTCTCTGAAGACAAGTTCTGCACAGGAAATGTCTGCAGAACAGCAGGAGAGAGTTATCATGGCAGCGCTTTGATATCTTACAGTAATCAAAGAGAACAAGGGATTTCCATGTAAAGAAGGCTCCCGAAAGTTGTACTTAAAGCTCTTGGCTTTTGCTTCTGATAGATAACTTGCCTATTACTGTTCCCTCTGCACCATATCATTGCCTGCTGCTGTGTGTTTGATGCTGGTCAGCCTTCCGATGCTGGTCAGCCTTCCTAGGCTGTTCAGCCTGTTTTTGGCAGAGTGCAGGATCATGTGAATTTGACCAAAACTTTGCCAATATCCTGGACAATATTAGAGCCTTGGTGTTTTGAGCATTCTTCATTGATCTGAGCTGTTCAGACTCAGGCAAGTAAAAACAAATCCAGATTATGACATGAGTTGTTGGTAGACAACCTTGTGCTGTTGAGTACAGTTACTTGCCCTACCATAACTGGTTCCTACAGTATCCACAGAAAATTAATACCTTTCCTGCTATGATGGAGTTCTTGAAAGGTGGACTCTGGTTTTGGTGAAGAATTGTGAGGGAAGTTGAGATTGCTCTTAGCTATAAGGTATGAGGAAAGCATACACACAGATCACTGTCCTAGTAGGTGCTGCTGTACAGAAAGCTCAAACGAGCAAACCAAGACTTCATGCATTCACAGACATGCTTGCTAGAATTGGAATATGAGTGGATAGCATAGTTTCCCTAACACCTCTCAAGGAGATACCTGTTTCTCTTTGCAAGAGAAGGAGGGTGTTTTGCTGTACTTGACAAGAATCCAGGTCTGTTTGGGAAGAAATACGTATCTTCCCTGCAGTAGAAGTTGGTTCTGTATTTGAATGGCAAAGTAGAGATGGTAGAGGCACAGTATTCTTACATGTGGACTTTTCCAGCTAGGACTGAGACTTACTGGCTTTTATGAAGCCTTAATCTGTGCCCAGTTGTGACTTCATGTCTGCTTTACTACTTGTTGTAATGAGATTTTCACTTTCTGTCAACTTGAAGTGTTGAGTCAAATTTGTCTGCCAGAAGCTTTGTGTGAAGGCAGGTCAGGTCTGCCTCCAGTGGGACTGGGATACTTAGGCTGTCCATGAGTTTGAAGACATTCCCTGTTAAAAATGTAGGGAAGGTGACTGTCCAGGCAGTTGCATGAAGGAGGAACAGCTGAAATACTGAGCCCTGTGCTGCAGAGGGGCTGTCAAGTAGCACTCCTATTTTCCTCTGCCAGTTTGCAAGAGACTTCTTTTGGATTAAAGATCAGAAACATTGCCTTGTCTTATTTTCTCAGGGTTGTCTTAATCTTGTCTCCGGAGACTAATCACCTGACCAAGTTAGTCTGTCTTTTCCTTTCAGTTCTCTACTCCTACGTGACCTGGAAGAATACGTCTAATTCAAACTAGTTGTCTTAAAATAATTACCTGGAATGAAAATGTCCAAGTAACAGTACACTTCTGGTTTTATGTTTTAGCATTCCCATTGTTGGCATAAACTAGATGCTGTTGAACTTGCCAGATCAGACTTTGAAAATATTAACAACTAATTCCATAAAAGATAACAAAAAGCCCTATCTGATTTTCTAGACAAAGCTGGATCACATTGGGTGGTTCATAGATTGTTGCATCAGGTGGTTCTTAGATTGGTACATACTCACGTACAGAATTAAACTGAGGATATTTTCCATGAGACCCTGAATGTACAGTGAAGCCTTTAAATTACATTTTTGCCCACTTTATCAAGCCTGCATTTCTGAAGATTAAAGATGTCTTCTGCCAGAGCATTCCCTGGCTACCTAGTCTGAAACAGCTCAAGCTCTGAAATGGAGCAGTTCTTCAGACCAGAGTGAGGGAAAGGTGTTGTAAAGTCTGTCTAAAATGCTGTATTTAAAAACAAATAGCCGTGGCTATTTCCATGGCTTTCAGTATGTAATGTGAAAAATGGAGGTGAGTTTGAGTTAGGTTCTCGGCTGTTAACAACTTGTCAAGCAGCTACAGTCATGTGTAGTGTGTTGGTAGGGGTTTAGATGTCTTGTGTATGTTGCTTAATACTAAAATTCTAGAAATAAAAACTGTGTGCCAAGCTTATTAAAAGAGAAAAAAGTAAATGCTTGATGGTACAGTCACAGAATCACAGGATGGTTGGGGTTGCAAGGGACCTCTGGAGGTCTTGTCCAACCCCCCTGCCTCAAGCAGGGCCTCCTAGAGCCGGTTGCCCAGGACCATGTCCAGACAGCTTTTGAATATCTCCAAAGATGGAGACTCCCCAACCTCCCTGGGCAGCCTGTGCCAGGGCTCAGTCACCCTCACAGTGAAAAAGGGTTCTCCTGATGTTCAGAGGGAACCTCCTGTGTTTCAGTTTGTGTCCATCGCCTCTGGGCCTGCCACTGGACACCACTGAAAAGAGCCCAGGTCTGTTCTTTTTGCACCCTCCCTTCAGGTATTTGTATACATTGGTAAGATCCCCCCGAGCTTTCTCTTTTCTAGGCTAAATACCTTCACATACCATCATTTTGTTCTAGAATTTTCTGACTAATAAACTAGTATCTTTTTAACCCCTTAGAGGTTCACAGCCTCATTGCATGTTAATGCTGGTTCGCTGTATGACAAAAAGGTGTTGAAAAGATTCAGTTAACTGATGCTATCGAACCTTTTCCATTGGGAACAGTGATCCTTCAGATTTACCTGCTCTTTATCTTGTTTGGGTTTATGCCCTTTTCTGTAATATTTAGTGAAACTGGGAGCAGTTTGGGAAGGATTTTTCAAGGAAACAATTTTTTCCTTGGGGGGAGAAAAGAGACATGTTCCTTCCAGGTGCATTCTGTGTATTTGCAGAATACTACTGCAGAATATTTTTAAGATACTAGTGTTACAAGGTTATGTTAGAAAGAATTTGGTCTCCATCCAAGGTGTGAATAACTATATGAATGCTTTTTAATGATAACCATCTAATCTTTGTTTTTTCTTTTAAAACTGATTAACTTCACATTCTGTTAGGGGTACTTCTGTGCAGCTCAGATGCATAGATAAAACAGTCTGTCCCCTACAGTGTCATTTCTTACTAGAAGCAGAACAATCACGCAACGGTCAACCATTTTGAGGGACAAGACAAACCGGGTTCCCTATATGTAGGAAAACATGAGTATGAATTTCTGCCTGAGTCTCTTGTTTGAGTTTCGTACTAGCTGCTTGCTGGAATTGCACAGAGAATTTAGTCCTGTGGTGCATGGTACAACGAAGGCGTAAACTCCATGTAATAGATGTATTAAAAAAAAATTATGTCAGTTTTCAGGCTCTGATGTATGAAATGGGCGAAGGCCTGGTAAAAAAAAAAAACAACCAAGTTGTCACTTTATGCCTTCACCTGAAGGTAGTGAAATGTAATCAGTATTCCTCTGATGCATTGCTAATTGGTTTGGTTGAGCCCTAAGTGTGTTGTCTTTTTTTCTCCTCAGCTGAGTATTGAACAGGCCCAGGCTGTGGCAGAGCAGGTTGAGATGAAAGCGAAGGTGGTACAATCTGAAGTCAAAGCAGTGACTACTAGACATAAGAAGGCCTTG
>NW_008824808.1:1167469-1170429 GCF_000699105.1 Pygoscelis adeliae
CACATAAGAAGTCCTTGGAAGAGCTGGAGTGTGAGCTGCTCTGGAAGGTATGCACCTTACATTTGTGGTTTGAACTGCTGACAAGTGCCTTTTCAAACTGAAAACGTGCTTTTTAACAAGTACCTGGCCAGATTCTGATATCCTCCCAATGAACACTGAATTGAAATACTACAGTTTACTGTGAACTCACTTTTCTGTAGGTAGCAGGATGCTGGATTCTGGCCCTGGCTGGTTTTGTGCTGAAGGTATCTCTTAATCTGAGAAACTGGTTGGGTTTTTATAGGGGCCACGGTATCCTCATGCGAGCTCAGCCCCACAAGTAGGGTGGGCACTCCCCCTGCTGGCTCAGCAGCTGTCTCTCGCATCTCAGTACTGACCAGAGAAGAGATTGCCGTTAAACACCTTGTTTAAAGAATGTCTATAAAACCTTTTTAATACGTTGCTTGTAGTAGGTATGTAGTATATGGGGTTTCTTACATGATCTACTTCCCATAAACAAAGGAAAGGAGCAAAGCTGTATATGCTGGTGCCTTTTTTAGAAAGACTAGTAGAAATTCTGCAAGACTAACTTTCATTGTCCCCACACCTAAAAACTTACTTTACCCTCGATCAAGGTAGTGTCCCTCTGATTTTTTGGGTTTTTTTTTTACTAGTAGAAGAAATGAATACTCTCCAGCAAGAGTATCTGCACAATCCCAAACTCCTGCACTCACTTCAGCCATGATGCATGTGTGGTATTTTGAGAGGAGGAAAGCAAGTAACAGCAAAGTTTCTTATTCTGGAAAGGTAACTTAGTGGTCATGGCTCTTCTCTGCTTGTTTAGCACAGAGTAGTTTAGATTGGCCCTTTGGGTCCCACTTGTAGAATTGAACAGAAGCCCACTCTCTGCTGTTGGATTAGGTCTTTTAGATCAGTGAGTCAAACTGACTTGTCCTATGACCACGTGATTGCTAAGTACTGGTATAGGGGAGCAAAAATGCATGGTCAAGATAGGAAAAGTTACAGGAGCATTCTCAATTTACTCCTAAATAAGCAGTCGCACCAGATAAAGCGTGGCAGGAAAGCAGGTGCTGTGTGGCCGCTGCCTATACTAGCAGAGCCAGGCAGGGTGGCATGTACGTGTGGTTGGTGAGGCACGTGCTGCCAAGAAGCAGAGCCATCCTGCTAAAGTGCTTCTCCCTGCCTCTTCTCCATCCACACTGATTGGAACAGTAGCTTTCTGGTTTAATATCTGTTGCCAGCAAAATGACCGCTCTGGTAAGAGTTTATTGTATGGAACTACAACTACTCTAGCTACAGTGAGACTAATCCCCTAAAAGAGAGGTTTGTTTTTCAGTAGTTATTTTATAAGCGTCAGTGGCAAGATTAAAAATGCACTTTATATAGTTACTGTACTTCTAATGCTGCTTTTTCTGAGGTATTTGGATTGAGGGAGATGAGCTCACTTTCTACTGTTAGCCTTCCCCAAGAAGCTTGGCAGCCTTCTCTCTTGAGGTATTCCTAGTACAGGACAAGTAAGAGCTGCCCCTAAGCTATTTGTATCCCAAGAGGCTGCATAAATGCACTTTATTGCACTGAGAGCAAGTTCTCTACAGATTATAAAACATTATTTTAAGAAGGAAACTTGGTGGTGGTGGTAAATCATTTTAGCAAAAAAAGCTGAGTGTATTAAGCACTCATGTGAAGCATGTTAGTGAATAATTTTGGGTACCAAAGCTGAGGCCAAGGATTAAGCTGAGACCTAAGATTAGTAACCTCTTTTGGAAATGTATTGGAGGAAGCATCTCTGACTTTTGTTTTTTACCAGTCTGGTAAAACCTGCATGCCTTAACAGATGTACAAATAGGCTATTTCATTTAAAGTTATCTAGTCAGTGTATAACCAAGGAGTCTTCAGGCAGTGAGTTGTCCCTCATTAAAATACATTGCTGGTATTGTTCTGCAGCCAAGCAGGTATTCAGACATAAGAAAATGTATTTTTGCAACAATAAAGCAATTACATGTTTCGTTAGTTTTACAAGGCAGGTGTCTTTGCCAGATGGTCTAAAGTGATTTTTCACGAGTATATATAAACACAGGCTTATATAAAATATTTGCAAACAAGCCATTTTTGCTTGAGCTCAAGTCCCCCAAGCAGGGACTGGCAGCAACCTTCTGTGTCATTTGAAGTGACATTATAAGGCAACGTTGTAAAGCACTAGCTCGGCATGACTGCCAGTATTTGCAAGAAAATATTAAAATAATTGGACCCTAAAAATCCCTGGAGATAGATGTCTAGTATTATCCAGTCACATGAAAACAGTTTTGGCAGGCAGGGGAATGACAAGAGCCCATGTGCGTTACCTGATGCTGACTCCTAGCCTCAGCTTTGTGTGATAACAGCCTACCTTCTGAAATTGGTCTTGATTCTGGTTAGAGAAGCCTCAGCCTCTGCTCTTTCTTGAGAGCCTGAGTAACCTCTGTCTTCCCTGGAGTCTAAATAAGATGTACCTTTGGATGATCTGTCAAGTACCTTGCAACTAGAAAATAGAACAGCATTTTGAGGAAGCAAATTCTTATTAGTAAGCAAGTGACTCTTCCTTTCAAATGGCACTCTGATGCAGCAGATCTGCAGAGTAAGAATGTATGATTTTTGGCTGGAGAATGGGAGAGAATAATAATCCTGAATTGGGATAAATAATTACTTTTCCTCATTTCTGCTTCTCTACATCACAGCTTTTAGAGGCTTGTTCTGCAGTTCTGTGTCAACATGCTGCAACAACTGCACAACCAGTTTTTATGTAGAAGAGCGACATTAGGAAATGTTTCTGTGTTACTGGTTGCCTTTCCTGATGTAAGTGTGCTTTTTCTCTCCCCCCTGTGCCCCCCAAGGTGGAAAAGATTCGTCAAGTCAAGGCTAAGTCACTCTACTTGCAAGTTGAAAAGTTACGTCAGAACCTAAATAAGCTGGACAACACCATT
>NW_008824808.1:1170468-1175264 GCF_000699105.1 Pygoscelis adeliae
GAGGAGGGTCGTACCATGGATATTCTTCTGGCTCGGGACCGCATGCTGGCTCAGGTGCAGGAGCTGAAGAATGTGAGAGGCCTTCTCCAGCCACAGGAAGACGACAGGATCATGTTCACTCCCCCTGACCAGGCACTGTATATGGCCATTAAATCAATGGGCTTTGTCAGCAGTGGGGCTTTTGCTCCTCTGACCAAAGCCACTGGGGAAGGCCTCAAGCGTGCGCTGCAGGGCAAAGTGGCCTCTTTCACAGTGATAGGCTATGACCACGATGGTGAGCCTCGCCTTTCAGGAGGTGACATGATCTCTGCAGTGGTGATGGGCCCGGATGGAAACCTTTTTGGGGCAGACGTCAGCGATCAGCAGAACGGGACCTACCTGGTCAGCTACCGTCCACAGCTAGAGGGAGAGCACCTGGTATCTGTGATGATGTGCAACCAACACATTGAGAACAGCCCCTTCAAAGTTGTGGTGAAATCTGGGCGCAGCTACATAGGCATAGGGCTGCCGGGGCTCTCCTTTGGCAGTGAGGGAGACAGCGATGGCAAACTCTGCCGCCCCTGGGGGGTTAGCGTAGACAAAGAAGGCTACATCATTGTTGCTGACCGCAGTAATAACCGCATCCAGGTGTTCAAACCATGCGGGACCTTCCATCACAAGTTTGGCACACTGGGCTCCCGGCCGGGCCAGTTCGACCGCCCTGCCGGCGTGGCCTGTGACATCTCGCGTAGGATCGTTGTGGCTGACAAGGACAATCATCGCATCCAGATCTTCACGTTTGAGGGGCAGTTCATTCTGAAGTTTGGGGAGAAAGGAACAAAGAACGGGCAATTCAACTACCCGTGGGATGTGGCTGTCAACGCAGAGGGCAAGATCCTGGTCTCTGACACAAGGAACCATCGCGTTCAGCTGTTTGGGCCCGACGGTGTGTTTCTTAACAAGTATGGCTTCGAAGGGGCACTCTGGAAGCACTTTGATTCCCCCAGAGGTGTGACTTTCAATCATGAGGGCCACTTGGTAGTGACAGACTTCAACAACCATCGCCTTCTGGTCATCCATCCAGATTGCCAGTCAGCACGTTTTCTGGGCTCGGAGGGCACCGGGAACGGCCAGTTCCTGCGCCCGCAGGGAGTGGCGGTGGATCAAGAGGGGCGCATCATCGTGGCCGATTCCAGGAACCACCGGGTGCAGATATTCGAGTCAAATGGTAGCTTTTTATGCAAGTTTGGCACTCAGGGAAGCGGCTTTGGTCAGATGGACCGTCCTTCAGGTATAGCCGTCACCCCTGATGGCATGATTGTTGTGGTCGACTTTGGAAACAATCGAATTCTCGTCTTCTAATCTGTGTTTGAATTAGGAAGAAACTGTCTCAGGGAAATTCTTCTAAGAGAAAATGAAAAAATACAACGTTAATTCAAACCTACCTCATCTTTAATTTTTTTACAGATGAATGTACTTATCTTTTCTGCAGGGAGTGAGCCTGTAAAGTTAAATTCTATCTACCTCATTGTCCTCCCTTCCCTCCCCGGTTTCTCGCCCCCTCCCCATCCCCACACACTCACAGTTTGGAACATTTTACCTCTCCCCTGATGGGGTTTCATGCACAAACAAGTGTTGCTGTGCACATTAGGTGGTTTGTGTGGCGAGTTCTGTAGACTAAGCCAAAAAAGGCTCTGTGTAACTTTTTTAATGGAGAAAATGGTAGTAGGCGTTTGTAGAGAATTTGTGTTCTTGACCACACTGCAGTTCTGTGGGTGGGGACATGGGAGGGGGGACTTTTGTTTTTTTGAATTGCTGCTGCAGCAGAGAACTTTTTCCTGTTCTCCTTTTTATACCTCAGTGTGTTTGATTTACTGGTGAGCACAGCGTCTTGTTCCCAGATGACTTTGAACGTTTTGCGAAAGTGAGTGGGATTCACTCGCCGGGAAGAGCAAGTTTGCATCTTTTTGGCATTTCTGTGTATTTTTTTCTGAAACACAGTAATCCAACAGCACAAAGTGAAGCTGATGAAAATGCACAAAAATTCTTTAAGTTTAAACCAAATTGTTCATTTTAGTGGCTTAGTTCGGTCATTGTAAAGTTTAGATAAAAAAAAGCAAGGCTTCCTTTAATGTATCCTGTCATTGAGTCTTTCTTTTTACCCTTTCACCTGAAAGCTAAATTAGTTTTAAAAAAAGTTACTGTTTCTTTTATCAGTGCGCCTAATCTGGATAACAGAAGAGGTTACAATGAGCATTGAAACAGGGAAAATCAAACCCTTTTGATTTACTTTCGTGTGAAATGACTAGGTTTTTTTTGCCCCTCCCCATAGAGAGACTTTAAGGGAATAACGTTTGATGGACTTGTTAGAACGGAAGTGGTACCTTTTTCCAAAAGTAAGAAATAAGCACAGCTTTGGAGATTCAGGGTGCGTTTTGGAGAAGTCAACAGGTTTTTTTTGTGTTTAAAGAGGATTGCAATAACTCTCAGTGACAAAAATATTTTTTTTTTTCATCTTCTGGCTTCCCCAAAGAGCTGGACTGAAAAATTTGGGAAGGTTTACTGTAGTTTTTAGGGTGGGGTGGGCCTGTGGCTCCATGTATCTCTTGCTACAGATCCAAGTGAAAAGTTACCAGTACCAGCATAAGGCAAACTGCATCAAGATGAAACTTTGCTGCTTTTTTCCAGGGCAGTACCAAAGAATTCTGTGTAAAATAAATGTATATGATCCTTAAAAGCTTGGAGGCAGGGGGAAGTTAGCCCTTTCAGGGATATAAAAAAAGCTTTTCTGAGAGGTGGAAACTTTTTGGGAGAATAGAGATCTCTCTAGCAAAATGTGACTTGGAGTCCCTGGAAGTATTTGGTTTTATTCTTCAATTTCTTGCATTCCAGTTTAGCTGTTAATGCAGATATGGTCTCTACAGAACTGTTGCTTCACCCTCTGGATAAGGCCTTTGGTGGCAAACAAGAATGGTTAAAGTAGGGAACAGAGGGCTTTTCTGTCTCTCCGAGATGGAAAAATTAATGTATCGGTACTCTTAGGCTTGGAGATGCCATGGGATTTACCTTACTGTTTGCAAGAGGAGATCTCTGAAACATAAATATGGTCGTTATCAAAAAGTCTGAAGAGCCTTAACCATCCTCCAAGGACAGGGTTCATCTCTCTGCCAGCCACCATGCACAAAAGTGACCTGAGATTGAGAGGCTCTCTACAAGTTTGTGAGAAATCACAAGGTGCACTTTCCTTCTTGCTGCTCTTCCCCTCCAAGGAATGTTAACTTTCTGGGTTTTGTAGAAATCCTGGTGATGTGTGCAGACAGATAGCTGCCACTTAGAGGAGGCTTAAACAAGGACCAGAAAGAGACAGACAGATTCATGAGATGGCAAAACCTCTTTTGAAAGAAGGGTGAGGAAAAACACCTAAATTAAGATAAAATAACTGTGCTGCCTTTCAGCCAAAGCCTCAAGGAAGCAAACTCTTCAAAGCAGTGTGTTTCAGTTAGGCTTAATCTTAGGATAGCATGGTTTAAAAATAGTCGTGAAAGGATAATCTTTTATACAGATGTCTGTCACTAAATTTGTGTGGTCACTCAAAATATGGGTATGAGAGAAAGCTAGTTTACCTTCCACTTTTTCAAGTTCTGCTTGTGTACGTGTCTCCCTTCTTGGGGGTGGCCTTACAGTTGTGACAGATGTCCATGTTTGTCTTGTATTATTCAGTCCAAGAATTATTTGCAACTTGGGCTGTGAAAACTAATAGTCTGCAAGATACCAAAGAAAACTGGTTTTAAAAGCTTTAATGTTTAGTTTGCAGTGTCCTTGCATTTATCCTATCATGTCTTAAAAATGCCAGGTCTCTTAATATCTTGACCGGAGTGGCTGACGGTGTTGGAGTATGCTAGAAATGCTCTCGTGCTTTAATGCTTGTTGGGTCCTCCCCTTCTCTAGGACTAGAAGGGAGTTGTTTTCCAGGCATTAAAAAAAAAGTTAAGTGTGCATTCAGGATTGTGTTGAACTGCAGAAACCTTTTTGCCCCTTTCCAGCCTGCACCGCGTAGAAGGTGACGGAGACTGAAGTTGCCCTTTGCTATTGTGTATGGAGCCATTGCACAGACCCCCAGTCCAGCTCTGTCAGGAAGAGGAACGATAAGTTGCCGTCTAATTCAGTGGGATTTGCTTACAAACCAAACCTCAAGTGTTTGACCTCACATGTTGGGGAGCTTTTTCGTTTTAAAAACACTACTATTTAGCTACCCAAAATAATTCCTTATCTTTGTCATAGATAGTGCTAAGCACACTTGGTCTCATTGAAAAGTGGTAGTGTAGCTTATAAAATGGAGTGTTTTATATGCAATGAAAATAAGTAGCGATAATATTCAATGCCAACATCAGATGCCCCATAGGGGCTTTTAAAAAGTAATACTTAAACGAGAATCAAACTTCGCTCTGTTTTCCCATGCGTGTTCTCAGGTTAATGCCCCAGTATCATAATACACATGGTGCAGAGAGAAAAAGCAAGGCTTTGAAGCTGGATTGCAAACTGAACAAACATTCAGAGTAATCTTCTGAACTAGTGGAAATGGCCTGGAGAAGGGTGAGGTGAGCTTGTGCCTCTTTCTCTTAGCTCTGACATTGGGGAACAACAGATGTGGGTGACAGGCCTGTCCGCTAGAACTCCCAAAGGAATTTCACTGTGCCAGGTTAAACCAGTGGCTCTCGGTAAACTTTTTGCGTGACAAAATGTTACCAGCAGTCAGTATGGCTGTTCTGGGTTCAGCCTATGAAGCAATCTTGTCCCTTCTCAGAACTATTTCAGCA
>NW_008824808.1:1175290-1177438 GCF_000699105.1 Pygoscelis adeliae
TGAAGCAGACTCAGTACTTGATAATGCAGGTCCTTCAGATAATTCACTCCTTTTTATTTAGTACCCTTTAAATGTAGCTTATTTAAGGAAGCCCATGAACCTTAAACTTGTAAAGAAAGCAAGGGAAGGATGACAACACCTGAAAACTAATGCATATTGGGGCCAGAGGTAACCAAGTTGGGAGAAAGAAGAACAAGGCACTTGGATGTGGCATTCCCTTGGAATTGCAGGAAAATGGGCCCAGTCTGTTATGTTACAGTTGAACCAAAATTAATTTCTGAAGGGAGCAGGCTTATAGGCTTATCTTGCCATAACTTTGATCTTAAGATTTCTTTGTTCAGTTCTGGTTTAAAAAAAAATTGTGCCAAAGTGTTTTGTTTGTTTTTTCTTTTTAAAGGAGTGTAAGCCAAATGGTGCCAAAAGGTAATAGGGTATTTAAAAGTAGAGATATTTAGACAAACAGTTTGGAGCTGTATAAAAAATGAACACTGGTACTTGCGTTAGACAAATATTGTACCTTTGGTCTTTGAGTCCTTGGGAGTTTGAAACTGAGTTTGCTGTGGTACAAACTGGAGATGCCACTAGCTTTTCCTTGAAGTTCTACCTCACTTTGCAGAAGTAAATCATCTACCTCAATTTAGCATCAGACAGGTTTGAGAAATAATTGAGAATCTGCCTGGGGGAAGGATTCATCCTGCCTGTTGGACAAGCATTTTAATTGAAACAGAGATACTAAGTGTGTACAATGTGGTGACTGCTTGCTTTTGTTTGCTTTTGTTTTTGCTGCCTGCCCATGGAAATACTAAGCTGCCCTTGCTAGAGAATCTGTAAATAAAACCAAATGTTCAGGCAAACTGGACTGAGATACCTGAAACACTTTTGAGATTGTTCCGTTTTCACTACGAAGTATGGAAATGTAAACTTTTTTCAGTATTATGACACTACTAGCTGACATGACATACTTCATGTTCATTTGCAGTGTTCTTATGTCCGTAAGACCTTTAGGTCTTCTCTCTACAAGAGAAAAACTTTTATGCATGCCTACAAATATGTCCTGGTTGGAAAGACTGATGTTATGATTGCTGTAAACACAATGCTATACCAAATGCTTGAAGGGAATAAGATCCTGATTTTTTTTGACTTGGTGATTGTATTAGTAGCTTTCTTGACTCAATGGGATTTTTTCCACCATGACAAAGCAACCAAGTTCCTATTCCTGGAGGGCAGTTTAGGTTCAGACATTCTCAGGAGAGGCAGTTTAAAACCAATATGTTGGGGTTTTATGCAACTTTAATGGTGACATGCAACATGCCCCTTGTTTTACCTGTGGAGTAAAGTTGCAGAAGCACATTTTCAGATTACTATATTGGAAAAAATCTTTTTTTCCTCCCCTGCTCATATTAGGGGGTGACAGAAGTGGGTACAGGAGACCCCTAATAACAATAGGCTGTGTTGGGTTTGGTAAATGTTATGGTGGAAAACGTACATTGATGTCTCTAAGTGATCTTACGGGTTAACGAGCCAGACTGGCATCTTTTTTCCATCATTGTTTAACCAATAATGGTTCTAAAAATGCTTTGTGTACCTGCATGGTCTTAGACCTTCTATTAATGATTGTATCAACTTACAAACTCAGGTAGATAATTTTTTAAGCTCTTTTCGTAGAGCCTTACTGACTGAATGTTAAGTGTCTGTGTAGTGATGTAGTTAAGTAACTTCCTTTTGAACTACCAGACTAGTTTAAAAAAAAAAAAAGTCCTTTTATAGGTTTGTAGAGTACTTTTCAGACAATGTAGTAGTTTTTCCTTCAGAGGGAGAGATGTCTGTTTCTGGGTTTTGTTTTTAGTTTCTTTTCTAAAATGACTAAAAAGTTTTTAACTAGTTTGTAAGGTGTGCTTAGTCACCGGAGTTGGTGGGGGTTTCTTACTGTATGTGACTCTTGTTTGTACTGTGCATTACCTGTCATGCGCTGCTTGGTTCGTGCACAATTCGTTGGGAGTAGTGAGGGTGTTGAACACACGCCTGCAATTTAAGTCGAGTAGAAATTGGAAGTCTTGAACAAAATGAAGGTCGTCCACATGAAACCAATGTCACAAACATGCATTCTTCCCCCCCCCCCCCCCCCTCATTTTTTTAATTTTGTGTTGT
>NW_008824808.1:1177459-1180012 GCF_000699105.1 Pygoscelis adeliae
ATGCACTCATCATTCCCCCCCCCCCCCCCCCCCCCCCTCAATTGATTGTAGCTGTATGGCCCCATCTTAAAACTTCATTACCAGTGCATAAGTAGCGTTGCCTCAGTGCAGGTTTGCATCAGGATCCAGAATGATTTTGTCAGTCCTTGGATGTTGGGCATCTTGAGTCGTTTGGTTTTGGAGTTTCCTCTTCTGTTGCAGTTGTTTCTCTTCTACTTTAGTGATTAATCATGCTGCTCCCCTAATAATAATAAAAATGTCTCAGCAGGACAGACAGTGCTCTGCTTTTAATGAGCTGCCCAGAGCTTTTATATCTAATTGATAATGAAACAGGCTGTGACAAGAACTTCCATGCTCCAAAAAGGGCATCACATTTCTACTTGGACAAAAAGTGACATTTTTAGATGTCAGATGTCAAGTATCGCAGAGAAGAAAGCATGACAGGTTATGTGCAAACTTTTACGTAGAATAAGTGAGCAAAATGTTAGAACCCTTGTGTTAATGGAGGCTTCTGAATGTATCTTTGTGGTCCATAGGGAAGGCTGAAGGATGTAGCAAGGAGACGATGTATCAGCTACTGGCAGCCTTAAAACAAAGTCAGTGTCTCTCTGGACTTTAAAATGTTCCTATGCAGTTAATTTTATTTTTGTTTAATCAAATAAATGTGAGGAGTTTTTTTTTCATGGCAAATCTGTCTATGTGTGTTTCTGTATTACTCAGCCAAAGCCGCCTCTTCTGTTGGGATGCAAAAAAGAAAAAGCTCTTGCCTGAATTTGAACCCGGGCTGCCTCTGGGTGATGACTACTGAAAACTTTAACCACAGGCACCTGCTTTGAAAGGAGAGATGAGAAATGTTGGGGTGCGAGGGAGGGAAGTGTGGTTTTAAAACAAAAAAAGTAGTTTTGATGCAGTGTCAAACTCCTAGTTGTCTGGTCTATTAAAAAAACAGCCTCACTGTCGTGACTGGAGGAGATGGCTTTGATACTGGACTCATGCCATGCAGTTTTTCCAGTAAGTTTCTGGCTTGACCTTGTTGGGTCCACTTCCAGGTTTCCATTTCTTCACCTTTGTAACTGTGAAAGTAACGCTAAAGCAACTGAGGGAAAAGGCGAAAGTGGACTGTGACTCTAGGGCAGTGCCAGCGAGGGAGACGGGTCCTTGATTGCTCCCTTCCTCGATGTGTTTTGATATTTATTTTTCCCCTCTGTTAACGGTAAAACGATGAAACCCCCTGCTCACCCCTCTCTTCAGGTAGCAGTGCTACAGGCAGGAGGGAAAAATCCCAGAGCGGCTCTGGTCAATGCAGCCGCCTTAGGGCAGAAGAGCAGGCATTGTTAGGGGAAGAGCAGGGGCTGAATGCTTCTGCTCACATGCAAATGCAGCTGTGATTGATAAGATGTGCGGTAGCTGGGGAACAACAACTGCATCCTTGAGCGAGGGGAGCGTTGGGTGCCTCCGGGTGGAGCTGGGCACTGCTGAAGCAAGGCATTAGCATCTTTTGCATGTGAATGTCCCGCATTCCTGGGGGGCGGGGAAGGGCAGAGAAGAATCTTCTCTATTCAGGGCCCAGGACCACACAGCGAGCATCTTTAACCTTTTTTGTATTTAATCAATCTACTGTGACTTGAGGGATGTATCGGCTCCTGTTCTCCCTTCTTTCAGAAAGGTGATCTCTACACACTTTTTCCTGATCCATTTTTTTTTTTTTATTCTTAATACTTCTAAACAGCTTGCCCCTACCTGAGGACAGAGTGGGTGTCACCTCCTACAGCAATAGAAAAGTTATTGAAGAAGTCAGCTACTTGGTCATTACTCTGAAAGCCTTGAAAAGTAGCAAAGCCAGTTGTCTAGCAGCAGAGGGATAGTAGCAGTTCTCAAGCTTTCTGCTGTACTGCTTCATGATGTCCTGAGGGGACACATGCTTGTATGCATTCTACAACTTGTTTAATAAACTTACTGTTGTTCTTCTGTCAGTTGTGGCTTGTTTGTTCAAGATCTTGGGGGCAAACCCAGGACATCTGCACTACCTAATGCTCAAGTTACTGAGAGCAGGACCTGCATCTCAGGTGCCCACTTGAAAGTGTGACCTTCCTGGTGGTGACTGGAGGCAAAGTACAATGCCAGCAGCACAGGGAGATAAGGTGTTATCCCAGCTCTACCCTGGAGATTATCTGGGCAAAGTCTCAGACTAGCTGAAATAACACAAAACCGCCAGGGAGGGGAAGTGAGGGGAGCTGCTGTGTTCCATGTTGGGCTCTGATTATCTTATGCCTGTCTTAAGGCCCAAGGCAGGATGGCTCATCTCTTCTCCTATGCTCACAATAAGTAACCAGAGGGTCCTTGCTTAAGCTGCTATCTTACAACCTCTTGGTTTGAGCAAACTTTTTGAAAGAAAGAGGTATTCCTCTGAAGTGGAAACTGTGTTTCAAAAAAAAACAACCCACCAAAAAACCAACCTCCATCCAGCTAAAGCAAGAGCATTCCCCAGCACTGGTCCTGTGAGAGCACCCACTGCCTCTTGCAATCATTGCCCTACACCTCTGCCTTGCTGCA
>NW_008824808.1:1180071-1210228 GCF_000699105.1 Pygoscelis adeliae
GTCTAGGCAAACTGCCTTTTGGCTCTTGCCACCCATTGAGCCCCTGAGGCAGGAGAAGCAGGCAGAGCCCCTCTAGTTCATAGCAGAGAAGAACTGCAGCCTGCAGGCAGCAGAAGGGGCCACTTACCAACCTGCTCAGTCACACCCACCCCCATGTAGGGTATTACAAGGCAACAGATGCACCCTGGTCGCAAGACTCACCGCCAGCTCGCTCTCCCTCACACTGAAACTCTGCCATCTCGACCACCCGAACTCAAAAGGGGCACAGACTGGCTTTTTGCAAGGGTGGCTTGTACTAACGCTATACAAACTAATGACAAGTCACTACTGCTTGGCAGTGTACTGCAGTGCCATGTTGAGGGCTGTCAGGGGCCTCAGTATGTCCTTGCACCACAACCTCTTAGATCCTGTGACCTGCTAACTCTTTCAGGCCAGCAGCTCAGCTCCTAGTTTTAAGGAGGAAGGAAAGATTATTTGAAAGACACTGCTAACACTAGGGCCTTGCCCTGTCAACACTGGAGCTGTGCTAGTTGCACTTAAAATAACCTTAATAAGGTAACGGCAGGGAGACAACACACACCACCACCACCTCCCCCCCATCCCGATGCCTGAAGTGGCAGCTTCAACTGCGGCAAGGAGCAAACTCCCAGCTGCTGCAGTGTAGGGGATTGCAGCTACATCAACATAGCAAAGCTGGGCAAAAGCCTCTTCAAGGAATACAAAACCATAGCTTGTACGTGTCAAACCACAGCAGCCATAGACCCTACACTGCACAACAGCTCAACAGCTGCTTCAGCAGGGCTTTAGTTCAGGTAAATGGTATTCCCCTTGCAGTCACTTCGCTATAGTCTCTGCCAAAAGAGCTGAATTACACACTTTGTTAACCACTTCTTTTTGGTAAGTAAGTAAACTGCCACTCACATTCAAAATGGATACCAACCTCTCTTCCTTTATGAAATAACCTTTACAAACAGCCCCGGCATGCCTTTTCGTTTACATGTTTTATTAAAAATTTACATAAATGAACACACTCCAGCAATTGGGGTATGCAGGTGTCTAGGTTAAAAAAATATACAAAATCCCAAGCCCTCATCATGGGCAGGGCAGCAGCAGGTTGCAGCATGACCTCACTTCCTTTGAACAGTGGTGAAAGCTGGCATCTGGATGGGCTGGATTGAGTGGACTGGCTGAAAAACAGGCTTCTTCCGCATGTCAGAGAGTGTTTTCACAGAAGGGAGAAGCTGGTTTCTCTTGATGATCTGCAGTGCCAGCTGCGTGTTACCTACAAGACAAGTTTTGATTAGAAAAAAAAAACAAACACAAAAAAAACCCCTTTGTATGACATGAATCGCTGTTCTCAGAACAGAGCTGACAAGCCGGCCCTGGGCCCAGACCACGTACACTAGCGGTCTTCCTACTCAGTGAAATGCTGACACGGACATTAAAAGTATTAGATTAGATAAAAGTAAGTGTGAAACAACAGCATTGCTTGATTTCTTCCTGTTCTTAGCTGGAGACACTGAGCTTTTATCTCGGAGCTGGAAGATGCCAGATCACCTTCTGAATTCCTGAAGGGCACCTCTTCTCTCGCCCATCCGCACAGTGAGACTCTAGGTCTCACACAAAATGCCCTCACAATGTGACATTACAGACAGTAATGCAAATATCAAGGGTGTATATAAAACATGTTTTTAAAACAAGAAATCTGATTTTCAACTGTATGCACGGCCCATCAACTAAATACCAATATAAACGGAAAAATTATTCTCTGTTAAAAATTAAACCTATAAAATTGTAGGAGAAAACCCGCTAAGTTCTGAAAAGAACATTTCTCCCTCTTATCAAATACTTTTCTGTCACTGAAGTTTTCGTTTCAGAAGAGATGCACCGTTTTGTTGCCATTTATAGAACAAAAAATGTTTTTAGCTCCTCTTGGTTATATACTTAGAAGGGGGTGAGACGTAAATCCCACTTTCTACTGTCTTCTGCTCTGTACTACTTCGTTGCAGAAAGAAAGGTTTCCAAAATTCCAACTTCAAAACATCTTTATGAGAAAAGCTTTGTAGAAGTCTCAATTCTGAATACAAACGCTCAAGTCCTCTGCCTGCCTGCAATGCAAGACAACTGAAGGGGAACAAGCACACCGAACATTTCACGACACTCGGACATTAAGCCCCAAGGGGCACAGGTCCGCAACCATGACAGCTTCAGTGGTGCAGCTGCCCCAGTCTGCTCACACTGCAGAATTCAAGTGCAATCTTTCCAGTTTCCCATTATGCAGAGTTCTTTTTCCCATGCAAACGCAGTGAACCTTCAAAAGGAAGGATTTTGGAAGAGAGCGCTATCGATAGTACAAGCTTTGTTACAGTACTTGCTACATAGCCCTTGACACGGCTTCTTTGGGAAACCTGGATTGCAGTTGTCTTTTAATGAAAAGCCTTTCAAGCCCTCTTGACAGTATAAACCTCACCGAGGGTTTTACTGAGCCTAACCAAGACTGCTGCTTTCTGTGCAAAGTATGGAGGATTTCAGCTCAGAAGATGAATGTTTAGGAAGCCTGGAGCGTGTAAGAACAGAACTGCAATAAACAATGGAAATGAAGGTATGGATACATGGATCCATAGCAGTGTAAAATGGAGACAGGGCCTAAAGGGTGTCGTTCAAAATACTGGCACAACTCTATAAAGGCTAGGAATGATGACTACCACCCTCCTCCCCTCGTATCCCAAATCTAGGGCGACAGAACATTTCAAAACTTAAGAATTTGTTGTAACATTTTGCCTATGAGGGCTAGCTGTAAACTTCAAGGAAAAATCCAAAATGTTAAAAATACCAAGTTACATTCAGCATTGCAGCTTAAATGTTAAATTAGGGATTTTAATGTTGGGAAAAAAATTCCAGTTCCTTACCGTTCTGTAATTCAAGATATACAGCCAGCAGAATAGCCTCTGGAGGGATCTCTTTGGGGTGGATCAGTGAAGCAGCCTTATTGAAAAAGAAAGGGGTGGGGAGAGAAAGTGCTTAAGAGAAACATCCAGCTCAAAGGAAGTGCCTCTTGACAAGACTGTCACCATCATCTTAGCTAACAAAAACAAGTAATAATTCATAAACTAAGATAAGATTTTTCAAACTAATACACTCTATTAGGTTTACGCACGCAAGGAGAGAAAGATTATCTGCCTCACAAGATTGTTTCACACTAATTAGCAGCACCATCTGCTGTGTACTTATGTTAATATGAGTCTGTAATTCTTGGGCCAATCTACTGTTTTCCTGGTGAGTTGTCAGGTGAAGAAGGTAACTGCCACTGCTCCAAAGTTCAGAATACAGAGTTAACAAGGATCATTCACTAGCTTTCCATATACAAAAACTTTTCAGCTATGAAGTCAATGAAGCTGTCTTCTATGTTAGCTCCAGATCCAACTCCCTACTCTTGATCTACAGCACACTGGGTACATGCCATTGATTTAATTTGGCTTGAAGGTCCCTGTGTCCCACCTGACAGGCGTCCTGAGCTGAGAGCCTCCAGAACAACACAGCTCTGCAGAACTGCCTCCAGACATCCCAGACAGGTCCCTGCTTTCTGTCTCACCAGCTTCTACACTCAGAGTCACACCATGTATCACCAGACTCTCTTCTCATTCCCTTCAGTTCAAACAGAAGGGCGCTCTGCACTTTTAAATCTAAGTGGGAAAGGGGTGGAGAAAGTAAGGGGAGGGGGGGAGGGGAGGAGAAGAAAAAAGAGAGAGCAGGCTACCAGGCCTTTGAAAAGAAAATATTGTTTCCCTCCTCCTTATCCTTTGCCTGCCTTCTTCCAAGGTCACTGAATACCATCATCGTACTGGTATTTAAGTACCACACCAGCGGTTCTGCATGGTAATGCCTACCCGTGAATAGAAAGAAAAATGACAAGACAGAAAGAATTTCTGTCCCAACCTCTGAAACTTACTATTTTCAACTACATTTCAAATGTGAACGTTTGATAATCCTAGTACAAGGATGACTCCCGTGATCTCATTAAGACTGAATCCTGCAAGTCCACCTTTTCTATAAGTGCCCAGTACAGAGGGCAGGAAAAATACACATTTGTGTCTATAAATTTGTGTAATTAAATTGTAAATTGATCCATTTCCTGAGAAAGAGAGGACACATCTGCACAAATGACGACAAGGTAACAGGACTGATTCTGTATCAAAAATGGGTGCAAGAAGATGATTTGCTACAGGGATACCTGGTTGTGGTACCTGGTGTCTGCATCTTTTTACAAGAAACAGATGGTAGAGATGCTCCCTCAGAAGAAACCACTTAGTTAACAAACTAAATAAAAATGAGTTGATCTGGCCATCCACTAAACGGCGAAGAAACTGTTCTACACAGTGTTTCACATCTGCCAGTTCAAGACTCAACACCCAGTAGCAACATGGGGTCTTCTTCTGACAGAGGGGGAGCGAGCAGCTCCTGACAGACCTGATCTCACCAGGAGCTCGTACTGGGGACGCAGTTTGACCACTAATAACAGAGGATCCTTCTCATCCCTCTATAATCTGCACCCCATAATCCGGAATCGGAACTCTCCTTATGGCATGGTAGGAAGTAGGGAACATGAGAATTACGAAGACTGAAAGACAAAGCAAATCACTTCCCTTAGTCCTTAAAAAAACAAGCAAACAAAAAACCTGCCCCAAAAACCCCCACCCCAGCCAAGTTCTGGAAATATCCCGTTCATCAGTCCCTGCTTTCTCCCTTCACGCAAAGGTTAGTCTCTGTAAGCACCCTGGCCCTGACCTGCTGTACCACTCTGGCTCAGGCACTCAGAACTGCCACATAAGTTTTGTTGTTTTAGGAAGTCTTTCTCAGGTGCTTTTCAGAATGGACAACTGGTAGTTATCCAATTGTAAAGCTACCTTAACAAGCAGTTTTCAGCAGTTACCTCAAATGCCCCAGCATTTCAGAACCTAGAATCTCACTCTAAGTTAAACACTTTGTAATACTTTTTTATTCTGTTGCTCAGTGGGGCCCAACTAGCCATGGGAGCCACGCATCTTGTTTCAGTGAAGGATATGTGCTCTCCGTTGCTTCCCCTCGTACAACGTAACTGCACACACACAGAATAATTAATGTGTGCATACAAAATAATTAATGTGTGGGGCTTCCCAAAAGCACTGGGTTTATTGTAGATGCAGAGACCTACTATACTTCACATCCACAGATGGCCTTACGCTCCTTTGGCCTTTACACATGTGCTACAGAGCCCAAGCCCAGACACCTGCCCAATCCTAAGAGGCCTCAGGAGGAAAAAGTGCAAGACAACTGCCTTAAGCAGTTGAGAACTTCACAGAAGTTGAACCTGTTCACCTATACAACTACTACGAAGTAATCTGGAAGACCGCTGTTTCGGTTTGCAGTTCGACAATGCATTTGATTAATCTTCCTGACACACAGGAATGGCTGCAAAAAGAGACAAATACATCGTCGCTGAAAGAGATCGGTCCCAGCCATAAGAAGGACCAAATGACACAGGCCAAGTGAAGACAGTTTCAAAAGCAGTACTTGAGAATTCTTGGGGCAAGAGGCAGGCAAGAAACATACCTCCAGCAGAATTGTAGTTTGTTCTCACAGCCCTAAAGTTAATAGCTTAGACGGTGAGTTATTAACTGATTAGAGAGAAGTAAACTCAAGGCCCTCGAGAACTTTCTCCTCTGAAAGATAACAATTACTATTGGACCATTAAAAAAAAAATTAGAAAAAGTGAAATGGTTTCCTAGTCATATTCCACTGTTTTGATACGATCGGGGGGGGGGAGGAGGAACCCAAACATGCTTCACATAGTGGTACTAAACTATTTACACAAGTAAGAAAATTTGGAATTCCTTTATTTTATGTTACTAATATAGGTTGGTTCATAAAGACAGAAGAGAGCTGCCACCTCAGCAAAGTCTGCAAATAAGCCTGTGCTATGAAATCACCAGGATTTGCCATGATCTAAAAGGCACTTTGAAGGAATACCATTTGTCCCTAAAGCTGTCTTGAGATTGTTTTCCATACCTGATGAAGACACTTTCGAGCTTTGTCATATTCACTCCTTAAGCAGTAAGCACTTCCAAGGTTAAACAACATCATTGTTCGTGCAGATGTGACCGAACTAGGATAACACTGTGGGGTCTGCTTGCCAGCTGCAATTAAAAAAAATTCTTTTTGTTCTTACACTTTTATTTCAAAATGGCCAAGTTCCTGTACGCTGCTGAATATGGTGGCTGGTACTTACAAGATTCCATTGCCTCATTCTCTCCTTTGTCAGACCCTACAAAGAAAAAAAAACAACCACAAAACCCATCATGTTCCATGAGCTTTTTGTATTATTTTGAAATAAGCTTTAAAAGATACAAATTTGCTTCTTTCTTCATGGTCTGACATTAAAGAGGGGAAATATATCAGCTTGCTCAAGAGTTTACGCCACTTAAGACTTCCTATCTTTAATGTTTTGCTTTTAGATTTGCAGACGAGTACAGTGAAGTTTAAACTGCAGACACATCACTGAAATCAGAGCTGCTGTAGACTCAACTATACAGATGGGCTCTGAAGTATTTTTCTGTTACAGAATACACACTCCCAACTGGAAGCACTGCAAGAAGATTGAGATATAGATTAACTAAGTTCTCCCCACTCTTATCGCTCACTAAATGCAGTAAGTAGACTTCACTGGTACTCCAAAGCCTGGTTTAGAGACTAAAAAGCTGGAAGAGAAGATATGAAGCCCAAACTTAACCATAATTGCACATTTAACAAAAGCAGCATTCAAAGGTTACTTTCAAACAAGCCAGAATGCTACAATGTACAGTTCTATTTATGTTACAGAATTAGCCACTTCAAAGGAATGACAAACATGCAAAAGACAAACCAAACACAAAGCAGGAACTAAAGCCAGGAAAACAAAACCACAACAACAAAAGCACAAACAAAAAACCCCCAAACAACCTACGGTCTTAAAGCAAGACGTCTTAATCATCATTATATTTGTATATAGAAAGTTACAGCAGGAAGGCAGCTGAAAGCATAACCCGTTCTAATGAAGTGTGGATTTGTTAACCTTGATCCTGCTCATTTGAAGAGATCCCGAGGGAAACATCAGTGACATTCTCGGGGTTCAAGTGAGTGATGGCATCAGATATTCTGTCTAGCGAGATGAGAGCTTCTGCTGCATACAAATGCCCAAGAAACCTACAACAGCAAAGGGTTAGGTACAAATGTCAGCGTAACAACCCCCACAATTTGTTATGTAAAAAACTGCATTCAGTTTGTTTAACGCGAGCACATGAAAACTAATACTTGAAACACTTGCATGGAAGTTAGATTGCTTATATAATATTGTCACAATACCCAGTTCTGCCATTTACTGCTTTTAGGCACTAATGTTGTGAAAAAAATCTGCACCTGAGTAATGACAATTTATTCATGCACAGGAATTGCCATTCCAGAAAGACAGTACCTTGGTATGGCTTTATCTCAGAGAATTAAAAAAGGAATCCTTACACCACCACCCCAGGATATGGATACATCTATAATTTGGGGCATTAAGTTTACACTCAATAAAAATCAAGCTAATTCTGTAAGATAGCTGCATTTCTAAGGACAGCAACTCTACAGGCTTGTCCATGGGGCAAACACACCTTTCCAACTGCAGGTTCTGCAAAAGAATTAAGCAACTCTGATGTTTGACATTTGTAGTTCAGCTCAGCTGATCAGCAGCTTTCCTTTTCAGCTTTGGAACAGAAGGAATCCTCTCGATCGAGAGCACAGTTAGCTTGCAAATATTTAATTTGAAACAAAAGTTGAGCAAAAAAGTTCACGCTTGTTCTATGCAGCTGTGTACAGCACACTTCAAACTGACTGTGTAGTTGGTTGTAATGAATTACAAAACATCAGGTAAAATATCAGTCAATCATCCAAAATAACTTCTGCAACTTAGATCCGATACAGCAAATGTAACTTTCTACATGCAACTTGTTTCACTTAAGAAAACAAGAACACTTCAATATTCCCAATCTGCACAAAAGCCTAGTTTCCCGAGACCAAGACACACGGTGCTCTGTCTTTGTGAAAACCTGTTATCTAGTGTTTCTTGCACTACATAATGGTAACACTGCCTTCACAAAATTATGTGTTACCTTGCAAACTCCTCTAATATCTTGCTTATACAATGACTGTGCAAAAAGATGAGCTTCTGCAGTAGTTTGAAGCATGGGAGCCATTTTAGAGTATGCTGCCAGCATATAAAAATAAGCACAAGTTAGCTTGCTTTCCGCAAGTACATTACCAGTTTTTAAAAATATCATTACTACCATAAAAACCTCTGCTATATTTTATCCTGTGTATGACATAGGAATTAAATGCACAAACAAGGTCAGAAGGACAGGGCTAAAGTTGCCTTTTTTGAATTTGCAGAGATGTATGAGACCTAGTGGGTAGAAACAGAATGAGCTTTGAATATCTTTCCAAAAAATAGTGCCAAATGAGAACTGAAAAAGAGAAACTGAAGAATGGAACCTATATAAGCAACAGTAGCAGGTGAAGTGACAGTCCTGCACACCCAAGATCTGGTACTCTACTGACTGAGCAAACCTTCCCCTCTGAGGCTGTAGTTTCATAAGCGAGCTTTCAGCAGCATGCTGGCTTGGGCTGATGTTGTCCACCCCCAGCTGCTCATTCCTGCCCCTTGTGCTGTGCCAACACGAGCACATGCAGCCCCATAGTGAATCAGGACAGAGACCTGATGGTCCTGCCACTGCATGGGACCCATAGCTGGAGATTCAAACAACAAAAAAAGCAGTGATTGATTCCGAATTACATGGAATTCATATACAAACGAGGGGACTCACGTTCCTGCGTGTCAATGAACATTTAGTCAGGGCTTCAACAAGAACAGGAGCGGGCCAAGCAATTCTTTGCATCAGATACAGAATTGGCAAGCAGCTACAGACATTGGAAGCTTCAACTCAGAACTCTCCAGCAAAAAGCAGGGCTGAGAAAGAAGAAATGATCATATCAGACTTACTTAAGAGACCCTGACAGCTTTGGTTGCTGAAGAAGTTTATCTGCGTGATTCAATGCCATAAGGTTATCACCCAAAGCCAGAGCCACGTAAGCACTACACGCAAGTATTGAGCACCTGGAGGGAAAAAGAAAGAAAAAAAAAAAAAGGGGGGGGGGAAAGCCAGTATGTTAAAATGGAGAATTCTGTGATTCCAAATGCAGCTGTTAAATTTCTTTCTTGTTAAGTGCTAAAGAAATAAATCATAACTTTTCAATAATGTCTTTGCATCAAACTATGAAGTAAAGGAGCTAGTGTTTTGTTATCTATGGCCTCAATCGCATCCTCTGAATTAGGAGATACATACATTGTGTTCTACCAGTATAAACCAAGGACCACCATGGTGTGCTCATTAAGATTTTGCAATTTTGACCATAAATAACAGATTAAAAAAAGATGGACCTCACCACATGTGTCATTTTTCTCATGGACAGTCTCCCTTTCTCACTCGCTTTTTATTCTTTTTGCCTTGCACTCTCATTTGTACTTCCCTGCCCTCCCCTTCTCCTGCAGCAAAGGGTAGCAGATTTGTAGATTTCTACAACATACAATCTACAAACATATAGTAGCAATCAATTAAGTTGTACACTGTACAATGTTTGCACACAGGGAGACAATAAACGCTGGAGAATTTGGCATTTCCAGTTTTGTGTTCAATTGAGAGCTGTAATCTGCTGCCAAGACTGATTGATATGTGGCATTTTATTGCTGTCACAGTCTTTATCTTTCCAAAACCACAAAATCTCTGACAGTTCACGTAATGAAATCTGAACTACTCGCATTTTCCATCTTCAAACAATAACCCCACGTCAGGATGCCATCATTAGGCCAAGCTTCACACTTCCCCCCCCTCCCCAAACACAGCACTCGGGGATATTTTCCACTTCGTAAGACATCATTCAGTGCAGGCTGCCTTGTCCTCTGGGCACAAGCTTCTGCCCGCGATGCCTTGCTGTGAGCACGGACCCTATCATTCCCCAGGGAGGAAGAGCAGATCCTCTTAGTGGGCTCTCACATCAGGAGTGATGGGAGGAGAGCCTTCGACTCTCCCGCCAGTAGGTGGGCTATTACCGCACCAACCTTCTGGCAACTGTCAAGCCCACTTTTGGTCCAGCAATAAGTCATGTAATTCGTGGCAGGACCTGGGGTGCCTTTATTCCCCTTTCCCAGGAGGCATGCTCCTTAATTATGCACAAGCAGGATAAGAAACTTCTCCAGTGTTTCTCCCTACCCCCCACTTCCTCTCCACCGTGCTCAGATGTCACATCAAATCTGAACACGTACAAAAGCTTGAGAGAGGGAGAGGAAAGCTTCCCCAGCTCAAGTCCCAAACCTAAAATATTTCTGAAAGGTTGTGACTGGGGAGGGGAAGGGAACGGGGCGGGGGGGAATCTCTGTAATAACAGCCTGCTTCTAACTAGCCTCTTCTTGTCCCTGCCTCAAGGAAGCACAGCTTTTAAACCCGCAGAGATGCTAAGCGTCACCAGCTAAACACCCTTAGACAGAAGTCAAGGCCTGCAGAGTTGGTTGCTACTGCCCTTTACGTCAATGTGTCTTCTATTTCCCACAACTTTTTTTAAAGCCTATTTTTATTTCTGAAAGTGTAAATTCAAACACAAGACGCACTCCAATCACACAATAGGCAAGTCCAGCAAAATTGAAACCTACTCCTCTGTTCTAAGAACGCATCACTCTAAGACTTGTAAGAGCTGGCAAGATTCTTCAGCAACAGCTATTTAAAGACGAGGAAAATATTCAGGTTTTCTTCCCTGCAGTACTGTTCTTGCGCACTTGGATCCATTGTTGAGCCGGCTAAACCAAACACTCAAGAGAGCTGACAGCTAACCGGAGCAGAAGAATTGCACCACAAGGGAAAAGACAAACTAGTTTTTCACCCCGGTCAGAATTCTGACAAAACTCCACGGGTCGCCTTTGAGCACAGCAGACTTCCAGCATCACTGAGCCTCTGCATACCCTAAATAATACTGCCTTTGCAATAGGAAAAAGAAAAATGTTTTTTTAAACTGCCAGATTATGTCAAACAGCCTCCTGCGTAGGTCTGGGCAACAAGATTTGTCAGCCCACACTGACTGCAAGTTTACAGAACCCAAACGCCACATCTGACTTGGCTTATTTCTCAGGCAAAGGGTGAGCCAGAGCAAATCCAGTTGTTCAAAACTTACTATCAAGGCACCAAAAATGGCACTTCTAAACCATTTAGAGAACATCACTATTGTAAGTAATTTAAAATAGCTAACTGAGCACAAAAGTGGATATAAGCTATCTACTTTTCATGTTTCAACGCAGACAAAACAATCCAAAATATTAAGAAATAGAGAATGTAGACTGTGCTTACTCAATGGGGAAATTCAGTACCAGCAAAGGGGAGATGGGGAGAACAACACAGTGGCTGACAGTGAGGAAGAAGAGAGTGAAACAGCTACGGGTGATAATCACTGTAAGCTTGCAGTATCGTGACAGGGCCAAACAGACCACCGCAATCTTTAAGTGGACAAATGAGGCAATACTAGGTGGGTGTGGAAAAGAGGCAAGGTATATGGGTGGGCAGTGGTGGTCCTTACAGTATTACCTGTGAAATTATTAGCAATGTCAGTGATGCTCCTGGAAATACTAGGATATGCACACTTCAAAAATACGTAAATAAAATAAAGCATAACGATGGACTGGAGAGGGCCAATGGAAGAGTCAAAAGAAAGAAAAAATGGTAAAATTGGATCACATGCCTTATAGCAAGGGCTTGCAGTGCAAATCTATTCAGGACAAAGCGGCTGATCAAACTATTCCTTTATCTCTAGCTGCTTTGAAGGGGAAAATTAACATTTTCACACAGTTGTTCAATCTAGGGAGAAAAAGGCTAGAACAAGGTCTGGTGCTATCCATCTCAACTTTTACAATAAAATCCACAAAATTTTCCAAATGTAGCACTGTGGTTTACCAGAACTCCTTTACTCTTGATGTATCCTAACAGTATTGGGTTCTTCTGGCATGGTGAAACATACCACAGGCTGAGCGCAGAGGACTTGGCTTCTCAGAGGATGAGAAGCAAGGAGCAGAATTGCTTAGAAGAAACTCAGAAGAAAAATCTGGAGTTTCTACTTCCTACGCATAAATTCTTAGCAACGTTTGGTGTCCTCAGACTTCTGCTCTGCTTTTAAAACCTTGCAATTGAATTACTGCTTATTATGAGAATAGTCTGTTCAACTAATTTGTGCACAAGTACCAAACAATACGTATGACACAAGCCTTTTCTAGATTGTATTTTTAATTTTTAAGAACTATTTAGGGGCAAACTCAGTCAGTCATTTTAAACTCTTATTAGGATGTGCAACTGGACAAAATCATGCAAAAAAAGCATTTAAGTTGCCCATTTCAGTTCTAGAAGCAATAGAGGTTTGTGACTTAACAGGGAAAAACTGAATTGAATAGACACCTATTCCTAGGATAATCCTTGCCAACATTCAGAATTTTTTCTTCATTTTCCCTGACTAGACAAGTATTTTAATTTTCTCACTTAGCTCCTTAGTGAGTAAGACTACAGGAATATACTAACATTTGAGTATAACGTATTTTGCTTTTCACAACTATCTGCAGAAACCTAGAAATCGTTTTAGCAAAGTCACTCTCTAGGGATGTCTAGTCCTCTGGATTGAACCACCAAAGCAAGTACTGCAAAAAAATAAATCAATGCTTTTCCTTTCCTTATATGATGTTCTTTACCAGAAGCAGTGTAATTTTTGCTAAACTGGTAAGTTTTTCCTGACATGTTGTCAGATTTCATCAGTAGATAACAAGAGCTGATTGTAAAAGACAAGACTATGTATTAAAAAAAAAAAGTCACAATGTGACACCATGTAATTTTGACATGTGGCAACCACATTTTCAGACAGGAGGGAAAAAAAACCCAAAACAAAACAACACAACCAACATCACTGTTTTTAATCCACTGCTTTCTATTTTGAGTAGCATACTCTTGTACCACTTCAGAATAAATAATCAAGGTCTCAGTAATGTCTCCTCACAGATTCCTGCTAAATCGCTTTTAAACTAATACAAGCAGATTTGCTACACGTAGTGGAGCAAAGTAAAGGTTAAGCTGGTCATTATAAAAAACACAGGTTACCTGGGCTTAGGGTGGAACAGAGTGTTTACCCAAGAGTTTAAGTGGGAAATTACTGTATGCTTTGTCCATAATGGAAACTTAAAACAGATTTCTTTTTTCTAAACAGGTGCAAGCTTTATAGCGAGAGAGATTTTCAACAGGCTAGCAGCCACCTGAAATAATTAACATTGCCAGCAAATTATAAACTTGTTGGGGAAAAGTAAAGAGGTTCCAGATAACATGATACTTATTTAGACACATGGGAGTTACTCTGTTTGGAGAGCACTCAGACTGCTGAACAAGTAGTTTAAGGATCTTTGAGAACACGAAAAAGTCTACAGTCAAATTTTACCTATGTTCTTCCATGGTGAAGAAGTCAAATGCCTGGAAAGAGGCAATTTTGCTTTCTATTTTATGCAAACTATGGATTTACTCATGCTGAAAGGAGCACCGTTCTTATTTGAAAGCAGCATAGCTGCTTTTACCACTTTCTTCTTTTTCTCCATCCAACAAACATATAATGTTGTGGGGGCTGAATTCCAAACTAGCCTTACCAAGGCCTTAAAGGGAAAAGGTATCATACAGTAATTTCCACCCCTTCCACCAATCACAATAAGCATAGTCAGGCTTTTAGCTTTGTCGTTTATGGGACTTGATCTTCTTCGTTTTGCCCAATATATAATGCCAAGCCTATAATAGCGGGGTCCAACACAAACTGATCTACCTTCTGAATTGAAATTCTGGATGATTTTTACTTGTTCGGACTCAAAGCCCAGAAAAAAGGAAGCACACGCATTTGAAAAAAGGCATCCTTAGATTAACAGCTACAATTCAATGTTGCAAGTGCCTGAAAAAATAAGCTAGCAATGACTCCAGAATAATAGCACAGTTTAAGAGGGGGCTCATTTAGTGGTGAATATTTTACATTATTTACTTGCCTTAAATTTTCTAATTCCTGTTTCTTCAAAGGCGAAGAAGGTGGAGCTGCAATGAATTTATCCCCTTCATGACTTTTATTGCTAGAATAAAAACAGCTTATTAATCATAGGGAGTGACTATAAATAATTAAAAATTCTCAGCGTAATAAACATTGATATTTATTCACTCCATTTAAAAGGTCAGCAAAAGTTCTATAGCCTAAAAAAAAGGGAAATGAAGCTATGCAGAAATTGAGGCACATGCTCTTATCCTAAGCATTCTTTTTGAGAAGGAAGAAGGGGGACATTTGCTGGAAAGGATTTGACTGACAGACCAAACAACCCACGCCATTCTCCACAGCCTCAAGCTATTTTTGAAGTTTAGTGTAGGACAAGAACTTTAAACTGGAGAGATGCAGAACTCGCTGCATTTGTAGCCTCTCTTCTTTTAGCCTGTAAGAAAAGCAGTAAACTAGTTCTCTCCCTAGACATCTTAAAAAACTAATCACATAAATATTCGAGAAAGATAATCCACAAAGTGCTACAGCTTCCTTTAGACTTCTAGCTGCCCTTTATTTTTATTATTATTTCAAAATGTCTTTTAAAAAAAAAATCCACTTTCTTAAAGTTACACATGGCTTTTTTTGGGGAGCAAGTATTCACTCTATACAAAAACTATGCAACTTTGCTCTCCAATAAGCTGAAAGACAACCTTCTCTTCAATTCTCATTCCAGGAGGAGGTTAACAGCTGCACCTTGGCAGAGAGAGACACTAAGGTTTAGAAACAACAGATCAAAAAAATCAGAATTGAAACTGAGTGTATCCACTTAACCAGAGCTTTTTCATTGATGTGGTTTCATATCTGTTTATTACAAACAGGTAACATAACTCCAACTTAGACCTTCGAAACAGATAGCAACAGATTCCAAGGAAAACCTGTACTCAACACTGTTGTAGTGTCTATACCTCAATGCCTTTGCCAAAAACTAGATTAAAAAATACCCTTAACCACTGAAAGTATTCACTGTTTTTTTGTGAATAACAGAAGAATCTGTCTCAGAGTCAGCCTGCTCAATTAGTGGGATTTGCTTCAAAACCATCCTGTTCAATTAGTGTGATTTTCTTCAAATGCCTGTCTTTTACTGTTCTCTTGCAGAGGGTCCCTTGTCAGAAGGAACAAATTCTTGGAGAACCTTTCAGAATGTGACACACAAATTCAAGAATAGCCTGCTTTGTTGCTGGATATTTTGAAATTGGCAATGACCACTGGGAGATATGAGGGAGTCTTTTTAATTTTTTTGTTTTTTTAAGCTGAAGAAGCATCTGGTTTCGAAAGCAGAAGGTAGTAAAGGGTCTTCCTGCACAGGGCATGTTTTCTTTTCCTCACTCCTACAAAACCCCCCAAAAAGCCCACAAAAAAAAAACAAAAAAGGAGGTCTTGCCTGCGTAAAGGCCACCATTTTGTTTTCATCACTGCCACTCAGTGGGCCCCATAAGCTTAAAATTGAAGTCTCACTTAAGCCAGAGGAGCTTCAGCTCAATGGGCTGCATACAACTTGCCAGGGGAAGTTAGTTCACAACCTCGGTAAGCAAAAAAAACCACACCTCCCTCCCCGCTGAAGTTTATAAATCATTTGGTCACTTGACAGGAAAGATTGTCATTAGGAAAAAAGGGTCACAGAGAACAGCCTTCAAATATTGTTGTAGCAGTAGCAGCCACTGACTCCCAGCCCTAGTGTATCCCCAGGCAACCTCAGAATATACGGAGATGCACCTTGTGCCTACGCAACACAGCATGTGTGCAGTAAATCCCGCCATGTGACAAATGGATCTTATCTTCTTAAAATTTATCCGTACTTGGGTCTGACAAAAACATTGCGTTTTTTCATTACTCTCTAAGTAGTTCAAGTTCTAACATAGCCACTTTTTCCAGATTAGTTATTGTAACTCTTCCCTTCTCAAAATGGTCATTAATGAAAGTGCAGGCTATGGCCAACAGAGTTACTCTTCAAAAGGACGTTCAGAATGCATCAGGATCAACGCAAAAAATTAAAACACCTTCCTGCTATCTGACATACGTTGTCTACAAGTTACTTTTTCTGACGCTTTAAGGAGGAAAAAAAAGATTTTTCTTAAACTCTTTTTTGTAAAATGCAATTTATTAAGCAATAGCTCCACGTTGCTTTCCTACTTATCTTCTAAATCTAGTTTCCCATTTCTAGTCTAAAACAAACACAACAAAGCATACTAGGGCTGATGAATGTCAAATCTGACCATGGGGAAGTGTTTACAACTGAGTTGCTAGACATTTATATATTGAATCAAGTACACGGCACACGTGTACACACACACAAAATCACCATAACATGTGAAACTTCATTTACAATTAGAGAAATACCGATATGCACTGTGGGAGGGTGCGGGAAAACATTACATTTGCAGCACAGAAAAAAAAAAGATGGCCAGTAAAAAAAAAGAATTTCACTGTCTAATTTATTAAAGTTGTTAGGAATGATAGGAGTCAACTCAGTACTTTATTCTTAAATTAGCGTACCAGCAATTAAAACAATGAGCAGCTAAACAATTTCCTTTGATATCCCAACACTGCTAAGAGAATTTACAAATATGGTATTTTTTCTGCTGGCCAACCAGGATAGGTAGCAGACACAGACTGTCAGACCAGAGTTACTTTGGACAAAAAGAAAGGTTTATATGCAATTCTGTTTACCTGCATGCTTCACTGCTTTCACTGTTTTCTGTATTTCCCCCCAGTTGATTAGTAGTTTTAGATCCATTTTCCTGCTTTGGCTCCTGCTGATCTTCTGGCAGTAGCAGCAAAGCATTTCTTAGACAAATCGCTGCAAATTCCATACTGGCTACAGGTATTGCTGAGGACTGCCCATCACTTAAAGAGACACAGAAGTTAGCCAGTGAGTAGCAATCCTACTAAATTAAAAAATAAAAGCAGAGCTCCAGAAAGATCTGAATGCAGACAAAACTTTATCCTAAAAAAGTTAAATCATGTTTTAATATAACACAATATATGAAGACATATGTATCTTTCTAGTCTTATATATGGAAAGTACACCATGATGACCAAATAGAGTGGGCAAATTCAACTACATAATTACATTAAGTTCTCTTGTTTTTCTTGACTTCACTCCCTGAAGTTTTACGACAAAGCAACTAGATTCTTCCTGCACTTTTCTGAAGTAGATTATTAAAATACATATTTTTAAGTGAGAAAAAGAGGACGGATTTAGCTAACTAGAAATAAAAATTTCAGATAAATCAATTTTAAGCTTTAACGGCCTTCTTAGTTACAATGAATACACAGTTAAGCCCTCTGCTGGCCATCATAGAAGAGGCATCCAAATGATGTTTAAGTAAGACTCCTCAAGCATTTTAGCATGCCTCTCTCTTCACTACATTAATAATTCCAAAATGAACAGTTATTCCATGACAGTTTTAAAAACTACTGAAAAACAGATATGCATCCTGGACAAAGCTATGATAACAAAATAAAGAGCCCATGGAAAACATACTTACTTATAAACGACATTCTGTATTGACTGGGATGCTAGGACTATCTTACGGTGGTAGCCTTGACCTACTATAGATTGCACAATTCCCTTTTTGCTGGGAAGACCTTTAGTCTCTTGTTCTGATGTCTAAAAGGAGAAAAAAAAGGACTAAAATATCAAGGCTGTTGAATGAGAGCTTGGCAAAATAAGTGAAAGCTGGAAGACAACTTTGAACGCTGCTAAAATGTAAGAATTAATAGTTTGTATGGGAACAGTTTTAAATCATAAGTACCATGAAGGACCAGGCACCTTCTATTGTCTTTGTGTTGCAGAGGGATTTTACTGCACACAGTGTAACCACAGATTAGTTCTGACAGCTTGTCTGATAGCCTACTGACCTAGTTTCTCCTCTGTTTTGAAAGCAAGAGAACAATGAACCAAGTAGTATTAAAAGAACTGCTAGGATATCTAAAAAGAAATCATATGATCAGCCAAATAATAATCAGAATTGGCACTGTAATGCTTGCCATCTTCTCTCCCTGCTTACACAGCATTCAAAACGCTCTCTGAAAAAGCTGCTCTCAAGCCATTCCCTGGGGAGCATGAAGCTGAACAACAACATATGCAAAGTTACATTAAATTAACGGATTTTTGAGTATGCAGACATTGTGGGGGTCAAACGAACTTAAAGCACCCCGATTGTCAGTCCCAAGAATTACCTCTACACCATATTTACTGGGGTTTGTTTGTTTTACCATGAGCCATCTTAACAACTTTGTTGATAAATTAAGTTAGTGATGAAGAGTTGCCGTTGTAAGGAAAAATTTATCCTAGATCTGTATTTTAAATATCTATCACTTTTCAGAAAATTTAATCGGAATCTATTGTGAAGAATAATATTGACATTATAATGGCATTTACTGTCAAATAGAAGAAAAAACCCTACATACAGCTAGTTTGGATATGAATAATATATTTTGAAAAATGCATTTTGAAAAGCGCAGAAAGGGAATCATCTTCCATCTCTATTTTATGAACTGAAATACCAAAGCAGATGGAAGTTAACTTCAGTGAAATTACTTTTCTGTATGGTGCTCAGAACATAAATATGGATCCATACTTAAATATCAAGGAATATTATTGCAAATTGAGTTACAAGGTCAAATTAAACACACTATTGATTTTAGGGCCTCACTTGTCATGTTGCAAATCTATCTTATAATAACACTGTCCTTGTAAACAGAATCCTAGCTTTGTTTTTTGCCACAAAACCCATCCTAATCCAGTCTCCCATACCCAGCTTTCCACTAGAGACGATCAGCTGTGTCTTCTTTATCTGTGTGTGACTTTTAACCAGTAGGATAGACACAGAAAACTGCAAAATGAGTATGAAGAAAGCTGTTCTTCCTGCATTTGCTGTGCTTTATAAATCTAAGTACTCAGAACTATCTGACAACAGCTAGCACATACGCAATCGAAGTTAGTCCCGTTTTGACGCAACACTCTTGAAACTTCAATGCTGTGCCTGTGAAATGGGGATATAAGCAAACCTCTCTTATAAAGCTATAAAGCTGTGAATATCTATCTTAAATTTTCTGAAATAGAGATGCCAAAATAATGAGTACCATTGAAATTCCCAAAGGGAAAGTTACATATTTTGTATTTGGAAGGATTCGGATAGTGTGCAGTAAATAAAGGCACAGAGGCCACCCAGAGAGGGAAAACAGAGATAATTCAGAGGGAGGGAATAGAGTCAATATAGCCATTTGTTCAACTAATCCCATATTAATATCCATAAATAGTAAGTCAAACTATTAATGTTAGTATCTACATTTTAAGTAGAGAGCATTCACTACAGTAAGAACATACTGCTTCCTGTTATAAAGTGATGCATCATTAGATAATAATACAAGTTTCTTTCCAAATAATATCTCTACGTTTATTTCTAAAATTATTTCAAGACAAAGTAAGGTAAACCATCAGATGACTTGGAGAAATCTAACGTGCTTCAAACCAATTCAGGATTACCCATTCAGATTATGAGTTGGAATGCCAAAGGGGTGTGATGGTAAATTGCCAAAACAAAGTCATGCTTAACCAGTCTCTCCAGCAAAAAACTTGTAACTTTACAGAAGAGCGCTCTAACAGACGCTTACTTGCTTTTGTTTCATCTCATGCCAATCTTTTGAATAGTCTACTCAAATTCTTCTGATCTTAGAAAAGTCAATTAAACACTGGGTCTCAAGACACTGTTTCTATGGTGGTTTTCCTCCGCCTGGTGCAGCTTCAGATTAAACATGCAAACACACATACACACAAAAATAATTAATCTGGACTTAAACAGAAGTGTTGCAACATTAGGCCTTTAAAATGCATAGTTCAACTCAAGGTATTATTTCTTCCTTTCTGTGATCACATGTATTTCATAACTACAATCAAAATAAGGAATTTGCAAATCTACTTACCCCTTTATTGGCAGCAATGCAGCATTCTGCTATTCTCAGCCAAAGACGAGGGTTTGAGTGATAAACCTGGACTGCTTCAATCAGGCATTCAAAGGCAGCTAAGGGTCTCCCAATATGCAGAAGCTGAATTCCACAATTGTAGAGCAACTCATACCGTTTGTTAGTCAGTAGCGTACACATGGGTCTCCCTGAAAATTTTTTACCTGCAGAAAAGGATTACATCATATCGGATACGCAGCTCAGGAGAGCAGAAACCGTAACTCTGGGAAGAGGAGGGAAGCTGTGCAAAACACCCAAAAACTACCAAAAAACCCTTTCATCGCAGAAATTCACTAGCCTCCCTCTGTAAATAAATTCCTTCCACATCAAAGCTGATACCAAAGACAAATTAATTGTATTCTTAACGAAGGATGAAGTACATTAAATGCTAACCACTTATGTTCCTTGTCACTCAAGCTAAATGTTGTATAATAATATTGAATCCCAGATTTGTTAAGAATACACATCTTTGTTACTCGTATAAATTCCAGAAGAAAACCACTTTCCTGTTAGCAAGCATAAAAATATTTTCTGTCTTCACACTAGTACCTAAGACTGCACTTAGGTACAGGGCCAGGGGAGGAATAGGAAAAAACAATAAAATGCATGATAGTAAATAGATTTTAAAGAAAACAAGAAATGAAGAAAATTATCACTTCATCATGAAATCATTTACTTCGAAGAGAAAAAAACCTTAAGTATTATTAATCAAAGCAAGAAAACTTTTATAATGTTTATTTTCTTGTCTTTTGTATACTTACAGCAAAAGTAGATGGATAAAACTAACCATAAAACCAAACAATAGATGAACATTTCTCATAAAAGTCTGGGAATTGTTCAGTAAGAGAGTTTGAGAAATACACCATCTTCCAAACGCTAATTTAAGTCTTGCACTCCACACTTTCTACATCTTCCAAGTTAAAAAAAAAAAAGAAAAAAAAAACCCAAAAAACCCCTACACATCCTTCAAGTCCTGACGATTTACCTGCTGTCAGCAGAACTATAAATAACATCTTTAATGATGCATAATAGGCCACAGAAACTTTATTTTGTCCTATCTCCCTTACTGATGGTCAAAGACTATAAACAAGAGAGAAGTAATTGCCCCAGCCCCATGGCACGTCAAATAAAACATCAAAAAAAGAACATATTTCATCATCATCTATTTCTGGCAAGAGCAACTATACTCTGAAGTCAAGTTACTATCGAAATTCTCACCCTCCTTATCCTGTCCTCTGCAAAGAGATGGAACAGGAATTTTGCTGATAATTACTGAAAGCTTCTATCCTCTATTTTCTTGATTCGCCCACCCCTCTTCCACCGTCTATTTTCATCTCTTAAAAGTCTTACCTGGATCTGAGCTGCCAGTTCCTAGCTGTGCACATGCGTTATCATTTTCTTGCAAGGCTTTTTTGAAGTAAAAAATTCCTAAATTGTGCTTTCCCATTGCAAAGTGGATGCAGCCAAGATTGTTCCAGAACATACACCTTAAGCATTCACCTGAGAGAACAGCAAAAGGCCATTTTCGTAAACTGAAAAATGCCACTGAGCCTATAAAATGCTCCCACCACTCTCTCATGGGTCAGCATATTATGGTAGTTTATTAAACATGTTCTTCAGCGAGATGTTCATGGATTATACAGTTACATCCCTGCCTCACAAGCATTTTAATAACCTGCATTTCTCTATACCATTCTAGTTCTCTTGGGCAGTTGACCTGAAATGACCTATATATAAGCAGCCACAGATTTCCAGATCTTATGCACCATATTCTAGGAGAGCCAGGTATAAAGCCAATTTGACAGATTGCAAGTTGAAGTAAGTTCACCTGGAGGTTTTCGTAGAACTTATCATGCGAGCACTTCAAGTTTTCTAACAGATGGCTCTTGTAAAAAGGAAATTCTCAAATTATGTTACCTGCCTAAGTTTTATTAAAAAAACAAATATGTCAACCTAACCATACAAGCAGGAAATGCACTCTCCTTCCTAAATATATCATGTTCAGGTAACACTGTAAGAAGTTCTTTCTAAATAATAAAGGACAGATAATTAAACTTTTGACTTATCTGCTGGTAATTGAAGCTCTACAGTGTTACCATTGATAAAAAAGAAAAAAGGAAAAAAAACCCCACCACCCTAAAAATCCAAACAACCAAGAAACAGACCATTAGCAAATCAACCAGCGTTATTTTAATCGTAACCTAGGAAGACTATTAAATGAACATTCTACTGTGCAAAAAAGCTAGTGCAAGAAAGTTATAGGAAAATAAAACTTGCCAGAAAAATTTAAGTTATAAAGAGAACTTTAAGCATAAAAACTTATTAAATATTATTTGTATAAATTATATTAAATTTAATTATTAAAAATAAAAACTTATTTTGAATGTTTTCTATGAATCTTATCTGTAAATACAGAAGTTGAAAAAGTTTACTCAGTCTTGTGATATTTTGCAGGGCCAACTCTGCAACTTCTATCATCTAATTGTTATCTATGCAGCAATATCTATTAGATAAGAGATCTTACAGCACAAGAAATAAAGAGCACTATCACAAAACCAGCATTGAACAAAGTAGTAAAGAAATTCAGTAGCTTTACAGTACAAGTATTTTTTGAAATCCTAATGCTCTACTGACACAAGACACAGCTTTCTCTCTGGATTTTTCAACTGATGTTTTAAACAGTCAACTAAAATCTCACAATATATTTAAATAATACCATATACAGTGAGTGTATATATACACAGTGTATATATTTATAGTATATAAATAACTTCTATATCTAAAAAAAGTTTACGTACTTATGTGCTGTTATATCTCTGTACATGTGTACATATATATACTTTCTAGATATAAAAGCAACTTAAAATGGCATACAATAGAAGTCAAACCTTAACACTTCATGAAACATTTGCATTTCCCCACAATAATCATTACAACTGCTATAGTATCCTCTGAGTACAATCTGAAATCTCATTTCTAGATCTAGGACATTGCCTTTCATTTCATCTCTTGATTTAGAGACCCAAATATAAGCCTTGCAAAGATTACATTTACATGTTCACAAATCCATTTTCTTAGACAACCGCTGCATTGTCTAGAAGAACATTCAATGAAAAACCCAACAGTGTTACGTGAAGGAACACAATAAGAAAGATGAAAACATATACAGCATATAAATCCATGACATTCAGGGCCTACTCCCTTAAGTAATCATTAATATGCTTAAAATTAATATCAATGAGTAGTCTTATTACACTACACATTTAAGTACTTGTAGGATGAAGATTTTCTATTTTACCTGTTTTCATGAAGCCTGGATGCTCAGCAATGTTTGCACTGTTTAGAAGTTTCACTGCTTTACGATAATTGCCCCTCAAATACTCAAAATTGCTTTTAAGAAAGAGAGAAGGAGCTGACTGTGAAGGAGAAAACAATAGTTAATTATCTCTTGTTTTATGACTTCTACTGCTAGTGTTAAATCACTCCACAAACAGCTTGCCCCTGCTGCCATTTTAAAAGCACATGGGCTTAGGCCTTAATACTTTCACGAAGTAGCATTTCTTTGTTGAACACGTGATTAACACTCACCTCCTCCAAACTACAAAGCTATACATATTTTTTGTTACTGCTCTAAAACCCAACATTATGCTAGAGAACTCTCTCATGGCAATGGCTAAGCGCAGAGGATCTCTTTTTTGTTTAAGAGGATCTTTCTCCAACCTGTCTTCTAGTACACTCCTCCCCATGCTTCCCCTCCCTGTGGAGTTCAACAACTTCCTCCTGGGCTGTGATCTTCCTGGTCTGCCAACAGAGACCTCACGATCCAGAAGGATTTCTGTCAAACTAGCAGCTGTTGAGACTGGCAACAAAAGGGAAGTGCTCTCCTCCCATTCCCTGCTCCTCAGTTAATGTAGAATTTATCTGGGACGGTGGACGTAATTCTGAGTTGAGAACTCCTATATAAAAAAAGAAACTGCTTTCTAGCAAGAGGTAAGCCTCCAAAAAACTCCAACAAAAAGAAAAAAAAAAACCAAACAAAAAAACCTGAGTACCCCAGAGTTAATCTTTTATGAACTGGTTTAAACTACCAATGACATCAGAAGTTTGTAATTCCCTTTACATTTACAGTAAACTAAAACTTGGTTTGCGCTGAATTATGAAGCAAACTGACCCTGTTTTGGTATCATTAACAATAAAATGCATTTTTCTGAGCAACTGAGAACAGCGCAAATAAGAAAATTCTACATTAATTACACTTGCAGAAAAGAGATTACAAATCCAACTGACTACATAAAGCATTATTTCAGACACTCATCCTCAATAAGACCTTTCTTTGTAAAGAAAGTTAGCAAATGCAGTTTTAAGATAGAGAACAAGTCTAGATTAGAAAAACAATAGCCTTAAGAATACTTACATTCCCAGCTGTATTCATAACAGACTTGATCTCCCTTTTGCATGCTTTTAGTGACTTCATCTGGATATAGGCTCTCACCTTATACTGTTAAAAAATTAAATTTGTTAAATAAAAGACAATAACTTGTGCAGGTTTGCAAGATGAACCATACCCAGAGATTTATTACAGAATATTTTATATACATCTTAAAAATAGGTAGTAAAAAGCTGTTCAAAAAGCCTTCCTAAAAAAAGAAATTCTATTCAGACTTTCAACAACAAATGTATAGGCTTCGTATTTACAGTAAGCAGATGCACATTTTGTTCAATGGTCAACAGCTACTCTATATTCAAACACTGAGATACTAGCACTTAGAACGTCAAACTAATTAAAATAATCTAAGCTCTTAATCCCAGACATTTACCTATTAAACTGAAAACACCGATAAGTGAATGCTGATAGAGAAGCATTTTGTTTCTTCATATATTTTCCCCACAGAACAGTACAATGAAATAGAACCTCACCTGATTTAGACTGTTGGAGGTCTAACAGATATAAAGTCAGTGCAGCTAACTGCAGTTTAAAAAAATTATGATAAACTGCAGTGATTGAAATTGGGGATTTTTTGTGTTAGGTCAGTTTTTCCTGTACACAGATCTCATAAAAAGGAAGCGTTAGGTAAATTCATTCTTTTGTTTTACAACGTGAAATTCAAGGAGAGACAGAGTATCACAATTCATGCTGAACTAGATTTGAAGCAGACGGCACTTGGTTTAAAGAAAAACTTGAACTGATGTTCTTGTATAAATCATATGCAGACACTTACCTGATGTATCTTAGATTTAGCAACTTCTATTAAAGCTCCACTGTCAGCTTTTTGATTTGAGGAATCTTTATTTGTATTATTACCTGACTGAGCATCAAACAAACAAACAAAAAAGTGTTACTAACAGTCACATTTTAAATTCAGTTTACAGATTCTTTCATAAGCCATTTTTATCAATCTCACATGAAGAAGAAAAATAAGTATTTAATAGTCAAGAAATACACATCCCACCAAATACTATAACTTGAGCTTAACAATCAAAATCCAAGAACAACCACACCAGCCTATGAAGAGCAGAATTCTACATTAACATTAGTGTTACGCCATGTTGCTCTGCAGTTGAGTATTTCAAGAATTCTTTTACCCAGACAGATGATACGCACATTTGGAGTCTCTCTTTAATATTTTCTTCAGTAGAATTACTAAATACTTAAAGATAAAATATTTTATCTTAAGTGTGACGTTCCATCAACAGGAAAAGACAGAAGTGTCCTCTTTTCACTTCCAAGCCACTACTCATTCTACTGATTTTTCCAAAAGACACGTACAAAAGACTTCATTTGAAAGTATGCCTCATACTTTCAGATACTATGTCAAAAAGATGCTTGATTTCCCATACTACAGTACGCAGTTGCAATTCCTCTCTGACACCAACTTCCCTTTCAAACTTAGGGTCTCATATGGTCATAATCCAAGACAAACAAGGAAAAGTATGTGCATTTGACCCTGAAGACAACTGTCTTTCCAATGCAAGACTCTGACTTAAGAAACACTTCTTAGCTCCCTGTGAGTAAGAGAAAAGGGTGGAAGAGAGGGAAATAAACAGCCGCTGTATGCAATTAACTCAGTTACTAACGTGTGTAAGTTGCTGTCTGAAGTTACAGGTGGTCTAACAGTTTTATAATTCCAAAGTATTTTAAAAGAGTAATTTTGAATTGAGTTAAAGCATGCTTCTGGTAAAGACTTCGTGGCATTCATATGATTTTAAGCTTACCTCATTTTTTCCATTCTTGCTGTTATTGTTGCCCTGTGAAATCATTTTTTCCAGAACAGCAAGCAGATGCAAGGCTTTCTCAGCTTGGTAAGTTAACAGGTATAAGTCTACAAGCAAGAAGCACACAGCCTGGGCAAACTTCTCTTCTGTATAAAGCAAAGAAGTAAAAATGATTTTACAGCTCTAATACCAATCCTTCCGAACATGACTGAAGAAAAAGAATTGACTGTAAAGTGCATGTATGCAACATTATGAGAAAAATAAATATATTACAGAAGAAAAAAAAATGCAGACATCTACACAATGCAGATAAGTACATATACTGAAAAAAAAGGTAATTCATTCAAACGGCATCAGCGTAAAAGCATAGACTAATGACAGCTTAACATGTATTTCATATTTATAGATTTTGAGAATTGGTCTAAGCAGATCAGCACCAAAGTTCCAGTGTCTAAATAGACAGATGGAGCCATATGCATACGTAGAATCCCATAGAATTTGAAAGGATTCCGTACAAACACATCTCTGCTTGGCTGGCTTCACAGAGTAAATCCCAAATAGGCATACTGAAAACTGGGAGGAGCCGAAGGAGAAACACGGTAGCGTTTACTTAATTTATTGAGACACACACACATACATCCTTCAGCTTTGTCACCTCTAAAATTCAGCAAGGATTATGAAGTTATTTCATACAAGTATGGCAATTCCACTACACAGGGTGCCGTAGCTCATAAAAGCTGGAGACTTTATATTCAGATATGAGCACATACAATTATGTATGACCTAAGGTAGGTATTTAAAAATGTGAGTGCCCTGACAAATACACACCCACCCATGAAGCTGTATGATGACTCAAAATACTAGATTTTAAATCATTTAATTAGCTCGTTAATTAGCTTTTTAGAGTTGTCAAAAATCCATTTCAGTTTCATACTTGTCTGCTACATGTCTCTGAAGTACCTTCCCCCCAGATCCAATTATTGTCCTCGATATAAGTAAAACGTGTTCTTCATTCCTAAGCCTATCCACTTTTTTAGAACCATATTAGGCCGATTTACAAATCAGTTGTCTGATAGTGAGAAAGACTGATCTTTTCTGTAGTTACTGCATGAACAAAACTCTTCTTTCTGTCTACATACCGAAAGGCTCTATAAACTGGTACAGCTTCTCCCCAACTGATATAGCTTCAGTATACTGACGCAGATGATACAAAATAACAGCTTGATTGTAGTACAGCATACTATTCTCAACATCATCTAAACCATCCATTTCTTCAACAGCAGAGTGAACCTGAAAAAAAAACCCACCTCATTTCATTAAACTTTAATACCTAGGTATCCTGGTTTCGGCAAGGATAGAGTTAATTTCCCTCCTAGTAGCTGGTACAGTGCTGTGTTTTGGATTTAGGGTGAGAACAATGTTGATAACGCACCCATGTTTTAGTTGTTGCTAAGTAGTGCTTACACTAGTCAAGGACTTTTCAGCTTCTGACTGAGAAGGCTGGAGGTGCACAAGAAGCTGGGAGGGGGCACAGCCAGGACAGCTGACCCAAACTGGCCAAAGGGACATTCCATACCATGTGATGTCATGCTCAGTGCATAAACTGGGGAAAGCTGGCCGGGGGGGCCGCTGCTCGGGGACTGACTGGGCATCGGTCGGAAGGTGCTGAGCAACTGAATTGTGCATCACTTATTTTGTATATTCTTTTATCATTATTATTATTTCCCCTTCCTTTTCTGTCCTATTAAACTGTCTCTATCTCAACCCACGAATTTTACTTCCCCCCCCCCCAATTCTCTCCCCCATCCCACCGTGGGGGGGAGGGAGTGAGCGAATGGCTGTGTGGTGTTTAGCTGCCTGCCGGGTTAAACCACAACACTAGGGTTTTAAAAAGTGTCAAGTATTTTACAAAAATAATCCAAAAGTATTAATCTGTCTAAAGATAGGTCAGTAAGACTTAAAAGCTAATAAACTTTATTGTTGTTCAACATAAAGCCAGGGAAAAATTTACAATGAAATAGGAAGCTGTCAGTTGAGCAGTAAAATAACATTTTCTCTTTTTATTTTATATGAAATTACTTCAAGCTATTTCAGGTTAAGGAACTTTCTACTGAAAGAACGTAGCAGATCTTTCTACAGTTATAATCTCTGGAATGTTTAACCTTTGCATCAATTTCAATAATAACTAAAATATAACTATAAAAGCAGCGTCCTAAATGATTAAACAGACTCAGAGGTTTAAAAGTAATGTTACTTTCTTATTCCTTTATGAAATCTAGGGCACACAGGGCAGAATTTTTCTTCCTATTTCACCGGAAGATCTCATCACCATTAACAGTACTCAAAATCAAGTACCATGTCAATATGTTTGCATTACCTGGTTCTTCAGCTGGTTAAGCGTTTGTCTCAAATTGTCTGTTGTAGTCTGGTTACTTTTACAGAACTCCGCAACAGCAGTATTCAAAGTTATTTTGTAGTCATCTTTGTTTATGTCTTGAAGGGTATTTAGGTGTTGTAAACAAGTATCATAGTTTCCAGCCTGGAAATTGCAGGTAGACCAGAAACATGCATTAGAAGATACAAAGTTTAAACTAGCAGACTAGTAAGTTTTAATGAAAGTATCCTCTATAAGGTTAGAGAGCGAAGTAGTATTTCCTTTATCAACAGCAAATGAAGCAACGTAAACATCTACACACATACTTCGTTATTTATGCAGATTAATATGTACGCGAATAAGTCTAAAAGTTGAGGTCATATCCAAACTTCAAGAAGAATTTTGTGGAGGAAGGACAAATGGAGTAGTCAATTATTATAAACAGATGTTTCCATGAAAAGCGTTACTCTGATTTCTCTTCATCGTATTATTTTGAGTTTCAAGATTCTTTATTTCCTCAGTTTTTATAATCTTTCCCCATCACATGTACACTGAGCGGCTGCAGTTGCTTACGTAAGTCCCAGCCCATCATTTTATGTTCATTCTTCACTTCATCTGGAGAGACTGTGAGTGACAATTTAGTCTGTGGAAGTCAGCTTAAGACAGGTTGCAAAAAGAGAGTGTCACTTTCCCAGTACAGGTTTAAATAATATTTTTAAAAGTTTTAGCTGTTGAATGAAGTATTCAATCATCTAGGCATGCCTAAACAGAAACTAGGACCCAAGCATGATGCTCCTCTGAGGTGTGATTTAATCAAGAAATCCCCTTCTTTGACCTCAGAATGGCTCACCCCTTTCTGCTTTTAGCTTTAGTCTTTTCTGTGTTTGTGCAGGAGGAATTTAGTGGCATCGAGGAATGAAAGAGAACTCCAGACTCTTTCAACTATGTTAAGCCTAAATGATCCTTCAGTCTCTACTGTTCAATTCCTATACAGGAATAATCACCTCCACCTCTTCCGTATCAGGGTTACTTCTAATCTGGTCCGTCAGATAAGCAGATTCGTTTCCATCTCCATCAATGCTTCATAATCAAAAGCAATGCTCTTGAGTACCACGACCACTCTCCACCTCCTCCTCCTTCTTTAAGTACTGTTCCATGGAGCTTCTCCTGGGCTCCTGCCTAACTTCCTCTAATAAGGGAAGAATTACAACAGAGAAAGGCTCTGTGGCCCTGCTCTTCCTGAGAAAGCTGCCATTCTGCGGCTACTCTCAACAGAACCATCCCAGTCCCTTCAGTCTCCTGCGAAAGCAGTTATACAACATACAGAGATGGAGCAGGACATTCACAGGCAGTATTTCCACAACTCTAAGTATCAACAGTGTGGATTGCCTAGTGAGCATGTGCATAAACACAGGG
>NW_008824808.1:1210241-1216898 GCF_000699105.1 Pygoscelis adeliae
TGAACCGCTGGCATGCTCTTTAATTGAGACAGTTCATCTCCCAATGATTTTCTTCATGCGTTCACACTCAGAGCTTCTCTTCAACAGGAGTAGCTTTCAGATCACAGCCACAAGGCTTATAACCACGGTTGGACTAAAAACTTTGAACCCTTACATGCTCAGCTTATTTTGTGATGTTTTTCCTCAGCCAACAGTCCTTTAATCTACTCTATTAGACAGGATCTAGAATATAATATACAATTTTATAGTAGTTCTATCAAGACAGAAATTGGAAGTGCAGTGTGATAAAGCAGCATGCAAGGCAGTCCACAAAGCTATTTAAAGCAACTCAATAGCAAGCAAAATTGGCAAACAAGGCACCAGATTAATTCCACTGACATCTGTCACCGCCTCACATCATCATAAACTTAGGGAGTTCATACAGCAAGAAAAAGAGATAAACAAGATACACTGGTTCAGTGTAAAAACTAAAGATGAAGTTGTCAACAGATCAAAAGTATTTTAGGCATGTAGATCTGTGGGAAAGGTGGAAAACAGGCAACCCTCTCCTATGCCTTCAGTTCTCAGGATCAGATGTCAATGAGCAAAAAGTTATTGAAAAAGAACTATTGAGCTGGAAAGCACTCAAGACGACATCAGTGAACAACATCAGCTGTAGTCAGTTTAAGGACCAACTGCATGCACTTCATGTAGCAACATTCCAGACAAAATAAAAGTAACAAGTGAAACACACAAACAGGAATCTCAAAGACAGTATTTAAATTCTTCCCCTGATCTATTTAACACATCCAAAACTAAATTATGCAAAGCATTGTGGAGACAGAGATACAACAATTGAAAGGAAAAGCAATTATACTTCCTGTCATTTCCTACACTAAATAAAGTTAGGAGACAATACAAAGAAAGAAGTAAACTGAAAGACCTGGTACCTGAATTTTAACACACAAAAAAATCTTCCAAGAAAAACAAAATAGGTAGCTAACACTGCCTGTAGATATTATATGTTGAGCAACGTGTTTTAATGCAAAGTGACAGAACAGTATACGATGCTTTTTGTGAAAGAATATAGAAAGATGCTAAAATGAAAAAGGTTTGTTTGGTTGCTGTTTTGTAATACACATGGCTCCTTTAAACCCTTTAACACAACATTTTTAGCTCGAAGCGATTAATTCTTCAGAGAGATCATGCATTTCCAACACTCATACAGAATAGCAGCCTGCTTCTTCTAATTAACTCATTATACAGCTTTTAAGGCTACTAAGTTTGAGAAAGGAGATTAAATGTGCTCTCGCGCACTTCATTCAAGTATCCCCTTCAGTCTTCTCACATCACAGCAGACAGAAAATGCATGTGCTGGCTTTATAAAAAAAACTAGTGTTACTTTTGGTATAATATCCTGTTAATACCTTTGCAACTGTGTTACAGAAACAGGAAAAAGAATTATATAAGCCCATTTAGCAGTTATGTGGTAAATTAGAAGTCTCAAAGTTTGGCTTTGTCTTACCAGAAAAGCTTGTAATGCACTGCTCGACAATTCCTTTTCCTGATCAGTAATCCCAGAAGTGCCTGCTCCTTCATGTTTCTCAGTACCTTGATCTGTAAAGTGGACAGAAGATTACAAGAAAGTTTGCAAATTTATTCAGCTTAAAAATTTTGTTTCTTCCAGTTCTCAAGATCCTCCTGCCAGTACAAGTAACCTTCCAGATAACTGCAGCACTCCCTACTACACTAAAATATCTCATTAGCCTATACTCCTAGTGAATTCCTCTCCATAAAATGTAAATGTAATAATCCTAGCTAAATTACTGTGCTCAATGAATAATCAAAGTCCTGTAAGTTAACTGACAATGCATACATTTGAGATTTCTCTTTAAAGCTGCAGCCATACACTAGGATTGGCTTTATTTGCACAAAAATTAGCAGTGAAGGCCACACATCATAAAGTAAGTACCACGCTGGGTTAGATGAAAAACCCATGCATCCTGTATGCTGCTTCCTAAACAGCAAGCAAGGGATGCTTTAGGGAACAACAAAAAACAGAGCAAACACTGGAACTTCCACCCAGCTCCCTGCTTTGGAAGAATAAGTCTCCCTAAATAAGAGGCTGCAATCAAACCATCGTTGTTAATAATCACTGACAGACCTGATACTTTATTTTTTTTAAAACTCTCTATACTTTTGTACTCTTCAGTATACTCCATCAAATGCTATCTAGTGATTATACTGCAAGACACGAGCAAATGCTGCCTATTCACTTCTTCAGCCTCACTCCTGATCTTACAGATCTTTCTTTGAAGCATCTCTCCTCCAAGGTGAGCAGGCACGGTTTATTCTGCATCTTCCTCACACCTTTTTTTTTTCCCAGGACCTTCTCCAGTTCTACTATTTCCTTTTCCAGATTAAGACAACAAGAACAGCATGTAGCAATTATGATGGTGGTCCCTTTGAGCATTTATATAGTAATATAATGAGGTTTTAATTGTCTTCAATTTCATTTACATAGAATTCCTAACGTTTTACCTTTCAGTCACTGTTGAGCATATTTTTCAGAAAGGAGTCTACTGAACCCTTTTGTCACTGTGTAATTAAGAATTCAGTGAAGTTGCATTAAAAACTACAGTACAGACATTCCATCTCAAAGAAGCTGAAAAATACCCCACCAAACCTTTCCTTGTACCAAACACAAACTACTGGAGGGAAAAAAAAAACCAACCCAAAACACCACACAACCACCACACCAGAGAGCTTATTTCTCAAATCATTAACCCATGTGCTAGAACATGCAAAAGTAATTTCATGTTTTTGAAACAAAGACTTTATAAACCAGCAACAGTTTCCACTTTTGCAGATAATTTTTTGAATTTCACAGTGGAAGCTTTGCTGCAACCTGCATTTTGCTATCTTAATAGGCTAGGTAGGCTTTGTAAATTCAATGCTTCTTTCTCTTCCTAGAATTGGAGGGTGTAATGCAAACTCTGCTAACTTTGTTTTCAGTTTGAACAAATGAAAACACTTATCTATGAGCTCCCCTGCAAAATCCATTCCTCATCATCACCATTCTATCTGGACCATCTGCTACTGACTGACTATGAAAATTTACAAGTATGATAAGACAGACAACAACAGTAAGGTGCAATCAAACTTCAGAAGATTCATCAGTTAACATCCACAGTAGGAATAAAGCAGACTTAGTAATCTATTTATAGTTTGTGCTTGTTGCTGGGAACATAGTGAGACCCTTTCCATTGCCCTATGCAAGAACACATTGAGCAAGAACTATAAATATTTGGTTGTGACTTCCATCCTGCATCAAGATGCCAACGAAGCCGAGATTTTAAAATCCCAACAACCTTACACCCGCAAGTTACAAAGTAACCCACTGTGATTTAGACAAAATTCAGGATTCAGCAATTTCAGTACTGTGGAGGGATAGATCCTCAGGGGGCTACAGAACCGCATGCACCTGCTATAAAATCTGACTGTGCATAAGGGATTGATCAGCACCACTTGCACTGCCTTTTCCTTGATAGGGAAAGGCAGGAGAGAAAATTAAAACACAAAAAAGCTCAGAAAATTTTTGATGTGTCAAGGTTTTCCGCAGCAAAAAAGGAAAGGAACAAGAAGCACCTCTCCTTCAAGCTAAATATAGAATAGATCTGATTCCTGCTCTAAATCTCATGGTTGTACAGCTGAGCAGAAAGCTAACACCCTCCAAGGATCTCTAGAACAGCAGCAAATAAGCAAACCCATTTTCCCCTCAGACTTTTCATGCTAATAGTTACATTACCTGCTTTACTGCCTTTCAGATTATGCTAGTAGAAGTATCCACAGTGCAGAGACTGGGGACTCTCAAACTTTTGAAGTTGATAACGCTCAGTCTGGTGGAGAGCTTCCTCGCACCCAGGTTTACCTAGCAGAGTGCCATCACCTACCAAGTGCATTACTGATTACTGCCATTGTATGCAAGTTCGTAAAACAAGCATCTCAAACGAAGGTGGAAGTCTGAATCCTGAAGTAAAATGTCTTCAGCTAAGTGAAAGATAAACCAAAGAGACTGTTGTCTAAGTTGTGTAATAAAAGCATCACTTATATAGCTGTGATGTATTTCCTAGGGAAAAACCAGGACAGGTCTACAGATTTCACTATGTCTCTAAGGCTGCTGGTACATTAACACAACAAAATGAAACTGGGGACTACTTTAATACTACAACTCAGTAAACAAAGCAGGTTTGCGAAACCTGAACTGGAAGCTTATCAAGAAAGAACAAAACTAAAGTCCAGCTGATGTAGCTCACAGCATAGCTCTTTCCTTTGAAAAAAACCACTTTGGCTACTCTCTACCCTTTTGGTTCAAACACACTTGAAACCTGTTAAAGAGCTAAAGGTCCTTCTAATCCACTGTAATCCTGCCACTCTTGTTTAGACCAGGTTCTGCTGCTTCAGTTGATCTTTATTATCGAGAGATCCCACAGACAGGAGTCACCTAAAAGCTGGCTGGCCCAAGACACCAAAAAGAACCTTCCAATTCCATTTAAATGGCGGGAGGAAAAAAAAAGTACTCTTGCTCTCTTGGCTGCAAACGGCTATCAAGTGCTTGCAAATAAAACTATTATTTCCATATTTCTTGAGGCATTTGAAAATGAAACAGGTAGGTGCATTGTTCCCTGCAAAACATACAGCGTGCCACTTGCTCACCCAGATCCAGGGATCTTCGGCGTTCTTGCAGAAGCATGTGGTGTGGGTAACACACGGCACACCGGTCACTACCAACATGCTCCTGCCCATACAGTAGCTACAATTATCAGAAACAGTGCAGATTCTCTGCTTTACAAATGACAGGACTCGATTTATCTCTGTAAATTGTATTTACACATGGACCTGTTTAACATTTTGTCCAACTTTCACAAGTACAGAGCAACTCTAAAACTAATACTTGTCAGGCTAGTGATGAGGGGCAAAAGGGGCAACCTGGAAAAGGATGTGAAAATCAACTGCTCGGATTTTGATCTGGAGGAAGCTGCTGCACTGAGTTTGAAGTTAAAGAAGCAGGTCAGGAGATTATCTTCCTAGTTAGCAATCCTGGGGCTGAGCAGCAGAAACGCTACGTCACGGAGGCTTGTTTGCTTTGCACAAGCAGGCAGTTGTTCCTACTGGAGAAGTTACATCACGGTGCACAGCAGAACTTTGGGAAAACTGGCTGTACGAGAGGAGAACAAGGAAAAGCATGATGCTGCCACCTGAAAAGGGAGATTGCTCTCCTCATCAGCTTGCTGCCACAAGATCACATAAGCAACAAGAAGCCGTATCTCCCACATACACATACCCGAAGCCACCTGGAGAGTGACTGCAATCATTATCCTTCTCATACCTGTTCTCCATATCTCCAAGGACTGCTGTTCCTGAGCTCTCTCGTTCCTAGGCCCTGTAAATTACATCTTGCACGAACTACGCTGTTGAATACCAGAGCAACTCTGGAATTACTTTTTATTTCCAAACTCTACAGGCAGGGGGATAATCTCTTCTTTGGAAGGGGAGGAATCTATCACATGACTCTTGCTCCAAAAGCATTTTGAAGGGTATGAAGACCAGCCAGAGTGTTCAGCCTTTATAAGATAATGACAGTTTGTGGCACCAAGACTACGTTTTTATATGAAGCACTGTGCCACTAGTATAAATACAACAGGCTTCTTCAATGCTGTACAATAAAAAGCAAACACTTTTCAGTGGAAAGCTATTTGTAACTCACTGCTATGAACAAGTACAGTATGTAGAATATCTTGCCATAGCTCACCTCTCTGATTCATCTGGGCACATACTTTTCTTTTAAGCAAATACAACTGAAAAGTTCTTTCAACACTTCCAAGAACAACAACAAAAAAACCTTAATGCCAATTTTTTTCTTGTAGTTTAGGAGACGCTTACAGTGCTTATAAACAAGCACAGGATAGTTTAGTACACATCACTCAGTACCATACACTAATTTTTCCCATAACCATTTTCAGATACTGAGGAGTTTCATATTTAGCATCCAGAGAAAAAATGCTTGAGGCAATTTTAAATAATGCTGCCACCACATAAAACCAACTGAAAAAAACAAAGAACACAAGTAGATCCCTTTGGCTTTCCTCCACATCGCCCTCTTCTCCATCCCCACTGACCCACCATCTGAGAGAAGGACCTTTCCTACAAAGAGGACTTCTTGCATGAAGGGTAGTCTTACGGGAGATGGATGAGCAGTAGCTTATCGATGCTAATGAGTCACACAGCAACTGTACTTGAGATTTATTTTGGGTGTTTACCAAAAGATGATTTCTTTTTTAATCTCGGTGATTTCTCTCTACAGTGTCTTTTCAGGCCCGAGTTTAGGAAAGACCCACTCATCCCCTGAAACCAAAGCGGCAACTCAGAGGGAATGGGACTGAACTCCAGAGATTAAGTAGCAACACGAAACATTCAAATCTCCCCAGCGCCTTCCGAATGCCCCAGTTTAACGAATTAACCCAGAAGCTCAACTTCTCGAGTGGTTATTAAGCTCTGGGAGACACCCACCCCCTCCAATACGTCCATAATGCCCTCCCACCCAGCCCTTCCAGGCCAGGAGGGCGCAGCAGCTCAGCCCCCCCTCGCCGAGGGCACGGAGGGCCCCGTCCCCACACG
>NW_008824808.1:1217643-1224712 GCF_000699105.1 Pygoscelis adeliae
TGAATTGATCGGCAAGCGTCGGCCGCTGTCTCGAACGTATTTTGTCTCTTCTGCCCGGCCCAGACGTGCCGGGATCCCCTCCGGAGCAGCCGGTGCCGGTAGCGGTGACCCGGGGGCTTCCTTCAGGCGTCACCAGCCGGTGATGAGGAAACCTTCAAAACGCTCACTAGTTGACGTGGGTTTGTGTGGATTATCAGCCTGTCTTAAGTGTTGTGAAGGTGCTCGTCACCATAGTGAGGAAGGCGGGTAAGGTGGCCCCGTGTCCGCATCCCGAGTTCCTTTCTAAATGGATGTTTGAGCACCAGTTCAGCCCCCGCCGCCGGAGACCCGGGGAAGCCCGGTTTCACACCGCGAGTTCTGTGGAATTCAGTGCTCTGGGAGGCAGTGACCCCCATCAGGCTGAAGACTCCAATTAGCATTTGCTATTGTTGTCGTTATCTTTGTCATTAAAGTACCAGACTTTATAAATGACATTTGCAGCGTTATAAATGTTAAAGACTCTTAAATATTTGTGACTGGGATATACTATATGTAGTATTTAAGTGTTCACCTTTGCCGAGACGTTTCTTTGTAGGCTCAGCAGCCATATATTGTTCTGACTCTTGGGTGGGGACTCTGTGGATGAGTCTAGAGGAGCCACCTTCTCTTTTGAACCTCCATTGTTATATACAGTGGGAGGTGGGGTGAGGTTAGGAGGAATGGCCCCCAGGGGTGTCCCGTCTCGGGCACCAAAAGGCTCCCTGTGTTTCTGTCCCTTGGAGTCAAGCTCCTGAGACACAGGGACAGTTACCCTCAATGACTGTTCCCTGAATGTGGGTTTTCATCATCGTGCTCTCTGTGTGCTTCCTCTGTGTCACAGCGGGGCTCCTGTAGGACACTGCTTCCATATTTTGTCATCTGTTAATATGGGAACACCTTCTTGTATTATTTCTCCGGATGCGGTTCTCCAAGACTTCCCCCCTTCTTCATTTATTCCTGTTAAACATCAGCTTGTTTTTCTACTTGTGACAGCAAGTGTGGATACACCCGATTCTGATTAACAGATTCTGCATTACATGATTTTGACCTTGTTGCCAGACGGACAACATTTGTCAAGAAAGACCAGATTTGAGGATGAAATTTGTCCTTGGGGAAGTTGATGGCAAAAGTGATTTAGTGGAAGCAGGATTTCTTCTTACTGGTCTTCTTGCGGTAGGCCTCCAGCTACAATGGTTTCCCTAACTCTACTATCGGGCACCTCGGAGAGGTAAGGTTTGTAAGGAAAGGCGATACTGTGTTTAACAGAGGGATACAGTTGGAAAGAAAGACACGCGGTTTTAGACACACCAGCTCTGAACACCTTTAAATCGTCACGGATTTTGGTGAGCCAGGCCCTGTAAAATGAAAGATTCTGAAAACATTATTTCAGGAATTTCAAGAGCGGGCTGATTCTTTTTATTTTGTAATTGAAATTCTGAATATTCCAAATTATGTTTAATGACTTTTATTAATCACCACTTCTCCAGTTCCTCTTCACTAAACTCGGATCGTCAGACTTTCTTTTAGACACATATGTATATATATGAGAGAATCCTGCAATCCTTATTCATAAGTATCTTACTCTAAGTCTCTGAATTTGTTGTATCTTCTTTTGCAAGAAATAGCTGCTGGCCCAGACCGTTAGGCCGTATCTGTATTAGAGAATATCTGCCAATAAAATTGCAATAGCAAGTCCTAATGTGTATATATTTACTACTGCAATTATTTATTTATATTGGCATTTTATTTATTTATATGTGTATCTATATACACATACATATATATATATAGGTAAAAACCATGCTGGTTTGGTAAGCAATAGAACCTATAAAAGCAAAAGCACTGTACTACTAGTGTAACTGCATATTCTCTCTGACTTTTATCAAAACAAGAAAGTCACCAAAAATCCACCCTGAACAACAGAGCAAGAATGTCTAATGCGGACCTGATGTGAACGTACGTCTCCCTCCCCCTCAGGCTTGGTACAGTGTTTATTGCCAGTATCTAAGCAGTAGCCTGCTTGTTCGGGAGCATGCTGCATCAAGATGGGCACCGCAATGAATTTACTATTCCCCGCTGTATGTAGCTTTTCTTTAACAATCTTGTCAAAGCCCATTCAGCTTCACGTATGGCAGCCCTGGTATCCAGCTTCTCATCTCTTCCGCATCATGACACCTAGAGGACAGTCATAAGAGTTTGCTTTATCCATCATGCTGTGATTTTACCGCAGGGCTTGTTTACCTGAGGGGTGCTTACAGCAATCTTTGGTATATCTTGCAGCATCATTTTGCCGTGTTTGTGGCTTGCAGTTCCAACATATTTTTTTTTTCCATTTCTAAGGGAAAGACAAAGCAATTTTTCTCAGCTGGCCTTTCTTTTCTCAGTATGGACGATTTTAAAAAGGAACTTAACACAAATAAAATCAGGTCTTCCCCCCCTCCCCTTTACTAATAATCAAATCTTAGTTGCTTATGCGTGTGGAGGGTACTGAGGGAAGGGAAAAGACACCTGCCCTTTATTACAGTTCAAGCATACAGTCATGCAATCAAAAATGTTGACATTTTTCCTCAAAACTATTGTGATAGCATCACCCCTTTCCTCTAAGGACAGGGGAGAGAGTTTCTTGACTACATGTATGTATAATTTGCATTCTGCCTGAGGTACAGTAGATCTTGCCAAGTGAGCAGATCACAGGAAGAGTCTCTGGTCTCAGTGAGGCAGCTACGCCATCTGCTGTGGAAGATACAGAATAAAATCAAATACCATTTGAGAGAATAAAAAGTGTGTGGAAAAAACACTTCTCCTAAAATATTACCTCCCCTGGAGTTTTGGTTTTTCAGGAAAGAAATGACCACAATTCAGGCTTTTAGCCCAAAACTCAGTCTGAAAAAACAAACATGGTACAGAGATGGGCAGATTTTTCTAGGGGTTTTTTGCCCATTTCTAGGCTACATCAAAAGAAACCAAAAGGAGCCAACTGTAACTTGTAATGCGCAAGGGGGCGGGAGAAGCTTCAGGAGGAATAAAGCATATCTGCTCACAGACAGAGACTAGTCCCAGCGTCTCATTCCTCCCTTGTACAGTACCTTCCTTTGGTAGACTAGATTAAGTAGAAGCGGGCCAGGGCTTCCTCTCCGATTTCGGCCTCACAAAGCAAACTTTTCACGGCTCTATTTTAAGTTCTTGCAGACTCAAAACCAGTAAGACAGCAATTTCCTACTCGGCCTTGCAGCAGTAGATGTAGATAACCTCTCCATTGATCATATGAGCAAGGCCTCGTAGAGGAGAAAATCGGGATTTGTGACATCCCCAATCACTGCCAGACTATGGAAGAGAGAGAAGAGTATGGCCAACTCCAAAGGGAACTGTGAAAGTTACAATTCTTTTGCCGGATACAACAGTATGGAAATCTCGGCAACACCTTGTTTGCCTAGTAAATTCCAAAATACAAATGAGTAAATGTAAGAAATACTTTCTCTGCTATTCATAGGGCTTCCTATCCTTTGTCACTCTAAAGTTTAAAAGCTTTTAACCCCTAGGTGGCACTTTCTAATAAAGTAAGGCGTGTTTAAGTACTATTTTCCCCCTACAGATGGAGTTCTTATTTAAAATGTAAACTAGTGTAAATCTGAGTCTGTTGAATGCAGCTATTAGTCTCAGCTCGGTAATCCTCTTTTTCTGAATCTGTCTCTCAAAGTCAATAAAATATACTGCCGTGAATCTCATTTAAATACAGTATTTTTGCTTTCAGAGTGCTATGGAATATATTTTCCTGGAAAATTATGGTGCATCACAAACTATTACAGTTTTTGTTCTGTCTGTGAGCAGTGAATAAACCAGCATAGGCTGTGTTTACTTCAGCAATTCACTTGGAGCAGCAGGAGTAGATTGACAGCTGTAAACGGCTGATGCCGAGGTTCCTCACATCCCCAGTATATTCTTATACAGAGGTTATTTTGCGTCAGGTAGGGACTGGCCCAGTACCACACATCTCCATTACACATTTTGAAACTCCCTGAAGTAAAGCTATCTCTCAAAACTTTACTTCCTCAACCACGGGACTTCTAGGAAGCAGCAAGTTCCCCTTTCACCTGTCTTATGCAGGTATGTTTCACACCAGCCTCCGCTGTCTACATAAAAACTTCACAGGTGGAAGGAAGCCCTCTAATTTTTCTTACCCCTGCAGTTTCTGATTGACGCTGTTTTGCTTGTTTCAGATCCTGCTCTTCACTCTGATGCTGGAACGCGCGTTGCTTGGTGGCGCAGGGGAGGAACGTTAGCCATCACCCTGCAGCCACAGTAGCAGTGCCAGGAAAATACCTTGAGTAAGCCCTTCTCACACCTTGCTTTCACAGACAAAAAAGAGAGGCAGAATATCTTTCTGGTAGTGCTTACCACTGTGACAGCTTTGCTCACAGTCAAATAGAGATGCTGAGCCTGGGAGACAAGCTTAGACAGACAGGACCTCATCAACATTGGGATGTGGAAAGAGGAGAAGCGGGTGCAAAACTTCTGGGTGCAGGGGGGTACCACTGAGAAACACGGAGAACCATGGAGCATAAGGGATTTGGAGGAATGACGCCACAATATCCTCAGGAAATCTCCAATTCCCCTTTTGAAAAGAGGTGCTCATTTTTTCCTCACATTATAATACCTGCTAAATAACTCCTTCATGGCATCACATACCTCCCCTTTCCCTCATTCTGCACCTGCTCTGATTTTGCTTGTATATGGTATCGTTATGCATTTTCTCTCCATTTGGCTCTCATGATAGCTCCATTATCTTTTTCTGTTAATGGGTTTAAGTCCAGGGACCACCCAAATTGTACTATGTTTTAAGACTTTCCTAGGATAAGAAACAAAAAATTGTTTTATATAATCTTTGTCATTTTTCCCTTCTGGCGTCATCCAGAAGAAATCTGCGCACCCAATTACAATTACACTGGAAATTGAGGTAGCTGTGGAAGGAAAACTATACACGTATCACCACGCATTTTGTGTTGTTTGCTTCCCTGTAGAGAAGGCTCGCCTAAAGCTCATGGAACTTTGGTTTCCACTTAAAACGCTCAAATTGACAGAAACGCCTTTATTTCAACAGAAGTCTACTAAGGCCCAATCCTTAATTCGCAGAAGGGCAAAATTCCCAGTGTTACACAGTTAAGAGCAAAAGGATGAGGTCTCTCAAACATTTTGTGATTACATCGGTGCCTTTTAGCACAAGCAGGAACTGATTTATTCGTAACAGTAGGATGTCTGCATGACGTATGTGTTTATGTCCAACGTGTCAAGCAGTACTTTATGCCCTTCAACATTGCAGGGCACTTTGACCCTTTCTGAGATGCAGAAATAGAAAGCAAATGCACCTGTGTCAAATCAGAGGCTTTGAGTAAACGTTGGTTCTTTCAGCCCAGTCTTAAGAATTCTTCCTGTGCCGGCCTAAGCTGATACATACACTTTGTAGGGAATTCTAATGCTTGATGTCCTTGGTATTGCAACAGTTAGGAAGCTGGAGTTTATTGAGAAATTATGTTATGTCTCCAGGCAGGAATAATCTATAAATCGGAAAAGAAAAGATAAGTAAATTCTTACTAATTACTTGTTTATGGTGGTTGTTATTCTCAGCATTTCTCCAGACATTCAGAAAGAGATGGTTTCTCTCTTGAGAAGTATAACGCAATTTTCACTAAAGATACAAATGAAGTATTTCGCTGATAAAGCCTATATGAGATGTTGCAAAAGCCAAAGAATGTGTTCAGTACAGTTTTTCTACCTTCACAGAGTGCGGTAGAATCTTTCTGTATGTTCTCACTATGCTTCCTTTTTTTAAAAGTTCTTACAGGCATTTAAGTAAATTTAAAGCATTTTTTCCTCCAGAAGTTTTAGGAACTTAAGAACATGAGATTGAGTGTATTTTATGTGTCACACAGTTTGCTGAAAGATGTTAAGACTATTCTGATGGAGTTGGTTTTTTAAGAGATAGGAGGTTTGTTGATTTATTATTTGCCTAAAACAGTACATCTCTGTAAAACTTGCATCCAAATGCCTTCATACTGCACACTGGCAGATATATGAAGATATCAAATTTGTTTGTTGTAAAAACCAACAGGAAATACTCTGTTAGCAGCTACCATTGTTCTCTGTGTGAGACTAAGGTTCTGACTCAGGCCGTCTCCAGTTCAAGTCGAAACCTCAGTATTTAATGGTACATGATTAAATACAAAGGTTTTCTCTTTTTTTGGATTAAATTTTAACTTTCTGTGTTACATACCAGGAATAAAATATCGTATATGATCCTGGATGAACCCAGAACAAAAATCCCAATCCATATTATGTTTTCTTTACTTATAAAGATCAATGTAGATTTTATTTTGTTTCAATAGTTCATGTTGGCTCTTCAAGTGCCAAATATATTTGACTGTAGTAGTAATCTCCAAAAGCTATTTTAGCTTCTTTCTGTCAGTCCTTTCTGCCTAATCTAAGTCAGTTGTAAATGCATGTGGCTTCAAAGGAAGGAGAAAAAAAGCATAATGAAAATAGTCATATGTTCCAAAATGTTAAAAACATGAAAAGCTATTTAAAGAACGAAACATGTCTCACTGGCATATGGTAATCGTATGTCAGCATATGCCTGTGCTGCAGCTACAGCATATATCCATTTGCTAAATTCTATTTGTGTCCAAAGTTGTAGCAAGAAGATCAAGTTTCAGTGCAGTTAGAAAAATGTAGAAGCATGTTGATATGTTTAATTTTTAATTTTCTCTAGAAGCAATCTTGCACATTATTTATTCTTTCCTTGCTCCTTTCCCTGACCTCAGAGACCATCCTGACAGTTAAAATAAATTTACCCATCTGACCCCATGTTAAATTCTCAGCGTCAGGAAAGATGGGACCAACATTAAGATTAACTAGAAAACAGGCACTACAGACTTTCTGAAGTTTTTACTTTTTTTGGCCTCTGTGTGAGAACAAAACTCCCATCTCTTCAAGTTGCAGGGGGAAAAGATTCAAAATGATGCAGTGCATACAAACATGTGGAATTAGGAGAAGGGAA
>NW_008824808.1:1224745-1232878 GCF_000699105.1 Pygoscelis adeliae
CCGAACCTAATCATTTAATAACCTAACACTGAGTCATTGCGCGTATTTGTTTCTGGTTTCTAGACCAGAAATCCCATTCCAAGCCTGAGAAATCTCCCTTCAGAAAATTTTGCTGAAGTTAATATAATTTTAGTTTCAATGAAATAGAAATACTAGAAAAGCGCTGGGAAATTTCCAACGCTAGTCAGCTGCAAACTAGCTGCGAGATGAGCTAACCCCAATTATCATGTTGTTTCCCAAAGAAACATTCCTTCCTCCATCCCAAAGTCGAGAACAGCTGTTCGTTCCAGTTTTAGGGCCCATATTAGAGCTGATAAACTATATGTTTGACTATTCTGGCAACTAGAAAAGTAGGTTATTATGAGCTGCAAATAACGTCAACAGTTAACAGTAATAATAGTAAGACTTGATGGGTCTAAAATGTCTTCCATTAGTCAAGTGTAAATGGAAAGTGAGCATTTTACTTGAGGGTACTCCACGATTGTGAAATAGGTTTGAGTGAGGAGAGAGACAAAGCTGTAGAACTTTCAAGTGTAATACAGTGTTGTTTGAGTTACATAGATAAAGTAAATGGAGTATATATTTCCTTTCTATGCAGAAACATGCAGTGAAGAATTTAGAATTCTAGTCAGAAGGTCAGGGAATGGCTTCTCCTTTCAAGATAAATCCAAAATAATTTTGCCAAAGGAGTATTGCTAGATTGACACTGCTATACTCGAGATGAGAAATTCACCCACATTTTTGAGTCCCAAGCATGAATGAATGCAGCAGACCAGTGACGCAATCATTTAATCGTTCGGTTTCATTAAATGGGACACAGGGTAACTACACGTGTCGAGCTAGAAAAAGGAAAGCTACTTTTAACATGCATAGGTCCTGGGATTAGACAATCACCAGAATTTCTGCCCGAGGATTGTTGCACTGAAATCTACTGAAGGTTATTATCATAACCAAACCTGGTGGTGGTGGTGGTTGAGGAGACGCTGTGTGATATTAACTGTGGTTTCTGCTTCGCTGCGTTACCTTGTAATGACATTAGCACATATTTTACATTCTGTGAGGGGAATGCCTCCCTCCTCCTCTCTGCCGCTTAGAAACAGTGAAGAGATGAGATCTGACACTTGAAAATGCTATAGTGCTGTGACCTCATCAGGGTATAAGATGGTCTTAGAGGGTGCAGAAAATTCAGCTGCTCAGAGTATTTTTTGCTTTGTCCAACTGGTGTCCTACCATGTCCAGTACATCTAAAATATAAAGCTGCTTCCAGACAGCATTGCTTTGTTATTCACTTGACTTTACTAGCCTTGTCAGAGTTAACGGGATTTGTGACATGGTCGGATGTTTATTTCTTGATTGTTGTCCCCTGCCTTGCAGGACACATATTCCAGGGGAAACTACAGTACATCTAGCAAATATGAAAAATATGAAGAGATACATGGACATGCTGTCAAAATTTTTAGGAACTAAAATTTAAGGAAATATGTCCTTAAGATTTTTTTTTAATTCGAATCTATGCCAATATTGTCACTTAGCTCCTGATTTATCAAGATAATTAGAGCACTTACAAATCTTTTTATTTAAATATATCCATAGCTTTCTAGACAGCCTAATATCACACTTATTAGTTTGGTCAGGCATAAATGCCCAACTAAATCTTATGGCAGATGAATGCTATTTTGGGGAAGAATGCACATAAATCACAGAAATATGAGGTTACACTTCTGGTAAAATCTCTTAGTTTATTAAGTATTAGAAAAACCTATACCATTTATTAAAGCCACTGCCTACAGCCGTAATTTTATTATACTTTCCTTTGTGTAATAACTTTTATGCTTAGTGTATGAGATGACAGTCTCAGGCTATAAAATAGCTCTTGTGCAATTTACTTTCTAAATCTTTGCTACTATTACTAATGTAATATTTTGCTGTAATCGTTTTTAAATACAATGAAAAACAGGTATCAATAACTGTGATAAACGTTAAGTGACTTAAATCAAAAGCCACAAAAAAGGACTTCATTTACATCTTCTGCAAAAAGCATGAGTTTGGGAGCAGATTCACTAGGAAGGATTTATTCTGAAATGCAGTCTATCTGGAACGAGATGATCTTTAAGGTCCCTTGCAACCCAAACCATTCTATGATTCTATGAGTATGGGAGTTTTGGTTAGACAAGAGGCCCATACATCACCTTTGAGAATAGATACACACACACATGCTCACACCCAGAGCATACCACTATGGAAGTCACAGTGGATACAGTCTTTTCTTCAGGCTTGGAACACGAGCAGATCAACCACATTTTTGAGTACAAAGAACGTATAGAAATAGAACATTGATTCGTACGTCGGCATGAGCTAAATTTCATAGATTTTTATATGACATTAAGAGCAACGAGAGAGGGAGAGACAGATTGACAGAGCAGTTAAGCATGGGCTTAACTTTAAGTTTGTATCTAAATCCTCATGAAGTCAACAGCTATGCAGTTGGAGCTATGCCAGCATGTAGCTGAAGGTATGACCATCAGTCTATTTGATATAAGCATATTGTTATTAAGTTTGTAAGCAGAAATGGAGTTAGGCAACTACTTTTAATCTGTAAATGTTGTGAAAAACATATTAGCAAAATTTTTATATTGACTGGTGCAAAAGAATAATAAAATCAAAGAGAAACTACTTGTCATCATTTCAGCAAGAAACAGTGTGTATGATTTATCTCTATTTCATTCTAATTTTATTATTAGCATAGTTCCAATGCTTTCAATCCACATAGAGCTGGAGTAGCACAGAGGCAAATCAATTGAGCTTGGTTTCATTTGGGACAGCTCATTGGAAGCATCTGCTAAATGCACAACAAGGCCAACCTTCTCCACCCCAACGTATTGTATTAGCTGAGAAACAGGAGAGGATTTTTTTTTTTTTTTAAATTATAGTGCTTCCTTTGTACTGATTTTGATGAGCCACTGGTCCAATCAAAGAAGGCAACATTTGGTTCTTCAGTTCTTACACTGCTAGATAACACTGTATAAGCAAAAAGATTATCCACCTATATTCTGAAACCCTTATTCTACCTGACTAGGAACTTCAGGAATGGACTTACTAACTTTAGTAGGGCAAGGTATGAAGTAAAGTTACTAAGTAAAGTTGCTGAAAAAGTTACTAAGCTGGAGAAAATCTATCAGAATGTCATCTTTTATAGTATCATTGTTTCTATTTGACAAATTAATGATAAGAAGCATTAATTACCTTATGCTCTAGTGTATTATGTTAATTAAAAATTCTTCATTAAATTTCCTTGAGAGTAATTATAAAAAAATGTATCATCTCCAGACAACAGTCTATAAAATATTTGGTGTATTGCTTCATATGTGTTGCTTCATCACATTAACATGTCTCTTTCAATATCATTATTTAACTTCAGTAAAATAGAGATTGATTGATTTATTTATTTATACGGCATCTAGTAGCAATCTACCAGCAATAGCTGGACCAGAAAAAGAAGTTCTTCTCCAACCATGCCTACTATTGTGGAACTGATTTATTTTTGGAGTAGAACTCTGTTAGGAAGGATAAGTTTTCTAACAAGCTATTTAAAATGCAGTGAACTATTACAGAATAATCAGAGAAAGAAAGCAAAATTGCTTTGTGTGCTTTTATTATTTATTAACCTGTTTGAGTCATGGTTAGCACTTACTTTTATACAAACATGAAGAGTTACAATCCCCAAAATTTCACTAGCATTGCTCTCTGCTATTAAATCGTACCATTCTCAGCACTAAAAAGATGGGAGAAAAGCTGTTAAGGTCAACAACCGTGTACACACACATCAACATAAAGCTTATCAGCTTTTATTTATTATTACACTCCTTCCACAATACATTATTAATACCAAGAGTGTATTACCTACCATGAGTATCTAACTGATTAAAAAATTGCATGTTAGTCCACAAGATATTGCTGAGGTCTGGTTGAATCTAAAATAAGATTAGATATTTGTAGGAGAAACAAGAGCGTCTGTTAAGACAAAAAGAAAACCCAAAACCCCAACAAAAGCTAATGCTCTGTCAGAAGCAGAGTTCCAACTTAAAAAGCAACATTCCTCTAGACATGCTGTTGCATTTTGTGTCATTGCTACATGAACCTTGGGAGCCGGACTGCTGCAAAGCAATGTGTTAGATGCATACATCCCTCTTTTCAGATACAAGGTCTTCCTTAGCGACAGGAATAGAATGTCCACTTATAGAACAATTTCTTAGAAAACTACTAAAAGCTAGCACAAGAGAAAACATCTCCAGACCTGAAAGTTCCTTAGCCTACCACCCTGCCGGGAGGCTGTCTGCACACCACATCACCCCATGACAATGGGGACCCTTCGGGTGGTACCTGAGAGGAAGTCCATCTGGCCACCCGCTCTGGAGCCTGCAGCCCTGGAAGTGCTGCCATCCTTGACGCAGAGGCAGCTACAGCTTTTGGAAGGCTGGGCAACCTGCCAAGTGGATGGGTGGATGAGCTGGCAAGGAACCAGCAAGTTTCTGGCAAAAATCTGACAAGCTTAGGTTCCACAAGATTTCTTATTTAAAACATAAGACTGCTAGTTTCTATTCATACCAAAGTCCTAAAGAGTTTGTATTAGGAAGCGTATTTTGTAAAAGTCCATTTTCTCCCTCCAAAATACACGTCAAGTAAAATTCAACCTGACAGTTTTTCATGAAGTTCAGATAAAAACACACATTAAGCAATATATGCCTAATTAGAAAAATTACCATTGAAATAAGTGGAACTATATAATCTACCTGGTAAGACCGTTTCATCTATAGCCTGCATAGTGCAATACAGTGCATTGTAGAAATTCTGCAACTAGTTCGAAGAGACATTGCTGAAATATCACAAGCAATGTATCTGCTTAACTGTGGCACTTCCTCAGGTAGGCTAGGGCCATGCATGGGCAGACACTGACTATAAAAATGGTTTAAAATGTTATCACTCTCCCAAGTTTTTGTTGACTTCCCCAGCTAGAACTAGTAAAAAGGATAATGTGATCTCCTGGTTTAGCTCAGTAGGAAGTTGCCTCAGCACAAACTTTACATCTAAAATGCTTCTGGAGACTGATTAAAGTAGCACATATTAATGTTAATGGAGTTATATTGCTTATTGCATCCGAGCTAGAACCTTCGGCTCGCATTGTGCAGAGTTTGCTTACATATTTAGAAGAGCAGGAAAATCTACAGCCCTTCCATTGCCAAACAGCATAGTAATTAAGTAATTAAGTAACAACTACTTAGCTCTTGGAGTACCTAAACTGTAAAAAAGTTTAGCAGCCTTTCGGTGTAAAACATTACTTTGGGACTAAAGGTTGAATCCACGCTGGTGAACCTAATTTTCCTTCTGCACTTGTGTCAATGCTTTACACTCTGACCAGGTGGCTGGCAAGCCATGACCCAAGTATGTATTCCTTTACAGTCAGGAGTTCATTATAAGGAATGCTGACAGCGTCACCCCCTGTGAGTACCTACATCTCGCTGCATTTGGTTTTCAATATTCCTCCTTCATCATCTCAGAACAAATGCAGGATTCATGCACCCACCTAAGTATTATTTAGCCCGAGGCCTATCACTTCGGAGCAAAGTAGCTTTATGCCATGTTATGTTCCTCCAGCTCTTAAAACTGCTAGAACCAGTTTCATCTGTTATGTACACTCTAACTCGTGCTTTTTTGCAGGAACCTAAAGAATCTGTTAATGGAGGTGGGAATCACTGTAGCAAAGAAGGATCCACATCAGGTATTCTGTCCTTTGCCAACAAGAAAATACCAGCATGTATGATACCTTTTTGCAACCTGGAATCTGTGTTGTACCAGTACAAGACTTCAGAGAGAAAATATCTGGCAAAAGACAATGAAAAGTGAAAAGCCTTGTCTCAAAGCTTCCATTTTATATATTCCACAATTTAACTTCTTTGACCAAGGAAGAAGGTGAAGGCCAACTCTTCTTCCCCGATAGCCAGCAAGGATAATAGAGCATAGAGGTAGTCAATACACATTTAACGTACTGCTGTCTCATGCGCTCTCTGGAGCACCAAGAGAAACTGTGCCTTCCTTGTAAGGCTTCCACTATAGTGAATCTCATCTGTTTGGCTCCCTTCTTAATAATATCTAGCAGCATCCAGCATACATGCTCATACTGTATTAGAATATAACAATAACTCTGTAAACATGGAAATGATCCACATTTTCTGAAGTCAATGACTGCGGCTAGCAAAAGCCATATCATACATAAAGGACTGCACTGCAGGAACCAGTCAGACCACCTTGTGTAAGTCACGGCCTTTTCTACAGAGAAGGATACCTTTATTTCATGCATTGGTATTAAGCGGAATTTCTTTTTCCGCCTTGTATGTCCTTGGTCACTGGCATTTTTCATGAGACAAAGCAAACGCTGATCCTCTGTGGGCTGTAAGGGAAAACAGCTGCTAGTTATAATGGGGGTTTCGAGAGCACTTGGTCAACCTGAATCTTCATAGAAGGCTTAAGTACCTCCAGACTGTATTACATTTGTCAAAGCAGCAGCAAATACAACATACTATGTAGAGTAGGTCCAATTTTTAGTGTGTCAGTAGAATCAGCCTGCAGTTATTTTTAACTGCCTTGGAAAGCTTAGCAGGCAGATACAGTTAATCCTTTAAAGGATTTGCAGGTATTCATAGCTTAATAAGTAAGCATAGTGGATTAAGCCAATAGAAGATTGTAGACAGTCAAAGACAACCTCTACATGCTAATGTTCAAAAAATAAAAAGAACAGTTTCTTTTATATACTTTTTCCTGACAATCACGCTCAATTGTCAGTATGTGCCAGAATGCCATACTTTGATGAAACAAAAATGTTAATTAGAGCCATTAAACTCAACATGTGTCATAATTAAATCATCAAATAGCAGTGAATTTCTGTTGTCTTGTTTTCCCACTACCCTACAGATCCTTTGAAAAGCAGAACTACATCATGAAAATGCATTAAAAATGCATCTACGTATGCAATAAATAAACAAACTAAAATGGTAAAAATTCATTTTAGGAAGAAGAAAAAAGGATGAATGATTTTTATAGGTAAGATTTTATATTGCTTGTATTCTTTTCTTCATAAAGAAATATTCACACTAAGAAAGTGTCAGGATTCACTGACATAGGCTCAACTGAGACATCTGGGCCCTTCAATATATTCATAAATGATGAGAAAAGTGCACACATAATAAGACAAAGAAAAAAATCATATGACACAAAACTATTAGGCTGAGGAAATCTACAGCTGGCTAGGATGGTTCAATACTGAATGGGTGATAAAATGCCAGAGGCTATTCGGTGTCAGTAAGTGTAATGCACATCAAGAGAGGCAGGGAAAACACACATATACATGGGGTGTTAGTCAGTATCACTGGGAAAGAAATCTGAAAACATCTGGTGCTTAAAGAAGCAAATAGAAACTTAGGAATTATTTAAAAATTAACCGAGAACAGATGCGAAAAGTCTGCCCTGTGTACATTCAGGCCACAGACAGATTATGAATACTACATGCAGTTTTAGTCATTCCATTATCAAAAAGTTTATGGTAGAATTAGAAAAATATCTGAAGAAGGATATGATAGAGATGTATTAAGTCATGAATTTTATGAAAAAGGTGAGCTGGGAACACTAGTTTTCATAATATCAATATTGGAAGGCATGCATATTTTTTGGTAATAATAAATTAAACTCATTTTCATTAGATATTGCGAGGCCCAAACTGTACATGGATCAAAAAAATCATGACTTTATGAATTCAGCGGTTCTATTCAGTAGGTCAGCAGTAACTATTAAACAAAAGAGTCTCCTAGCCAGTGAAGGCTAGAAGAGCACGATGGAAAAATCACTGTAAGCATGACTGCCTCCGTACAGTTTTTCCATAGGTATCTACTTACTAAGACAGGATACTAGGTTAGGTGGACTTTTCATTTGGCTGAATTCAGCAGTTCTCAAGTCCTCATGACTAGAATGACTGACATCATGATATATATTGTTTGGCATGTTTTTACAAGAATTTCACCAGGACCTCCCTGGTTCTATCACTGTTATTTAAAAAGAATCAAGATTAAACATAATTGCTTCATG
>NW_008824808.1:1232919-1237565 GCF_000699105.1 Pygoscelis adeliae
TATACTCTGGCTAACAGAGAACCCACTCCTTTCACCCCTCAACTCTGTTAACTGAAGTATATATATACAATAGTTGAAATATATGTACAAAGATAAGAGCAGATTATTACTCCACAAGGTTGTAATTCGGACCCTGCTCTTCCCAGATTATTCAACAGTGGAATTTATTGTTGACTCTGCCATTTGAACAGAACTGTGAGACAGAACATAGGACTAGAAGGGAACTCCTGAATCACTGAAAATGATCCACTCCTACACTTGCAGTCATGTCACTTAATCCCTTCCAGAAACTGACCAAATCCCCTTTTATAACTACTCAATCAGAGAGCAGTCTCAAAGCATCTCTGCCCTGGCAGAAAATTCTTTTTGATTTTTAGAGTCAATGTATTCCTAGTCAGTCAATGACTTACGCTCTTCTACTAACACTGTCCCTTAGTTCAAACAGAGCTTTACCTCTCTGGTACTTCATTCAGAGAAAGAAATCATATCTTCTGTTAATACTCATTTTGCCTGGCTAATCAAGCCAAGCTCTTTTACAGCACATCTATCTTACAACATGGTATGCAACATGAAGAGGTTCAAGCCGATTGGGACACCATGCCAGTCAGGGCAGCACACTGCAGACACTCTATACCTGCGTGCTCCTGGTTCTAAGAGGTGTACAGATATGTTAGCACATTCCTTTCAAGCTGATGTGTTGAGGAATACAGTCTTCCTCAACATGTATTCAATGCCAAACTGATGTGGTGGTACTAATTCACTTCTGGAAATAGTTTAGTGGTGGTCAGTTCAATTATTTCTATACCATACTTCACTGTGTAGTGTAATTATGCGCCTAATATCACACTGTATACTTCTAATCCCATGGATCACCATACTCTTTCTCCTCACTGACTCTGTACCGATTTGTCTTTCTTCAATGCAGAATTTCCATGGAACAGACTCTAATTTTTTCATATATATCAGAGTCTATGATAATCTTTGACATGCAAACTGAAAAGATTTTCAGAGTTTGCACTGACAGCTTTGCTGGAATGCTTAGCCCTACGAGTCACCACAATGACTCTGAAGCTTAGTGACAACTCTGTTATGAGAATGACATCACTTCTTATTTTGGAAGAAACATCTCCTTAATATAGTAGTGGCAGATAACTGGTATCATCATCACCAAGTTCCTAAGAGATGCCTGAGAAGGGAAGAAATGCAGTTAAAACAGTACGAAATGAAGATTGACAGAACACTTGACAATGGTTCTGCACTTTTTTTTTTCTTTCTAAGAACAGCCTACCTTAATATCTCGCATGTTCCAATCTTTCCCCTATACAATCCATTTTGCTTAGCTAGCCTGGACATGTTTCACTCTTCATGGTTTCTCTGGCTCTGTTCCACACTGCAGATTTGTTACTGCAAGTCACTCTTACTAACAGACACTGCACAGAGAACACGGTTTCAGGAAGTCTACCGCTTATCTGACTGAATGCTTCACTGTCATACTAGTTAGCACTTCTTTTGAATTGAGGAAGGGCAGGGGTCTAGGAGTGGGAATGAGAGCAATCGCTTGGACAGTGGACTCTATCCTGACACAAGCATGAAGGGAAGACCAAAGGAAGCACAAAGATCAACATAAATCTCAAAAAAGGATTTGAGGGCAGAAAAGGGCTCCAAAACACAGGGACGTAGGAAGAGCTTTATCACAAAGCAAAGAAAACATGAGAAGCTCCAGGACCCTAATGGCCCAGAATGACTTGGTGGATGACAGGAGGAGGGGCATTCATGTTTTATAGATGAATTGGAAATGGTGAGAGGAAAAGGGCTGTGAAAGACACAGGGGATTAGGAGAAAGGACATACTGAAAAACATTTAAAATGAGGATTTTTTAAAAAAATGTGTGGCCTTCTGCACAAATTTAAATTTAGTTACTGAATATAACCACATAACAATAACAGCTGTATATGCATATTTATTCTTACGAAAGCAAGGCAAAATATTACTAAAGTCTAATATGTAGACTGTATGTATTTACCACTGTATGAAACCACAAAATGTGTATTTTAAAGTAATTTGTAACAGTTACAACTTGCAGCCTTTAACATATATTTTGGAAATCTATAACACATATCTGAAATCAGACTACGTAATGAGAGAGAGATCTGTATTTGCTTAGCAGAGGTAGCAGGGCAGTGGTACTTCCTCATTCCCTTTCTGCCATCAGGATAGGTGTCCTATTGGCACTGTACCTGGCTTCTGTGTTCCTCACATGTTGAAGCAATGAATGAATAAGAGGAAACAGCCTGCAGAAAGTCTTTGTGCTTGACTATCCTTTCATGCTCATTTTGCCTTCCTGCAATACCTCTGGCTTAAGAGAGGTTTCACTTGATTCAGTTCAAGAGAAGAATCAGCCCCACGATGTACCTCACCATCACTGAATCCCTATACCTATGCAACAAGCCCTTAATGTTCCTGACTAGCATTTTGAATGTCTGTCCAAAGGCAAAACAAAGCAATCGGTGATTTCAGATGCAATCTGAATGTAATGTGATGTGAACCAGACAAATTCTTCAGCCGAAGTGCTGCTGTTAATCTCTTTCCACAACACAGAACATTGCATTAATAAACATCAATACTCATTTCAAAGCCTTCAGAGTACCTAGCTAAAATACTTTCACTGTATTGAAAAGTCAAGGGTACTGTATACAGTCAAGGGTCAGCAAGTTTCTACCATAAATCATCTTAAAGACAGATGCTAAATTGGCAGTTTGCAAAGAATTTGGAGAAAAAAATTCAACCAAACCCAGCAACCCCCAATGAGAAACAGAATGCTGGACAACTATCAATAAACACCTTTTTTGACATAGAAATCTGAATTTCTTATAAAATATACCATGTTGAATAAAACAAAAATATTTCTTCCCTTTATTTTCTTTGATACTTCTACTCACTCAGGTATTCTTGCTGTGAGTTGGTTTCATAGCATAGTACTTCCCTGAAGTAAGATTTGATCCTTTTCCTGTACACTGGCAAGATTCTTACCAAAGTAGTGAGAAATTGTTTTTATTAGCTATGAGGTGCAAGATTTACTCTTTTATTGTGAGTAAGTAAATCTATAAAATATTCTGGTTTGGGTTTTTTTATTTTATTTTTATATAAAAGCCCAAATCATATACTTTTAAATGCAGATAACATTAACATTATTTTAAAAGACCAGTTAATCCTCAGCTACATCCATAGACCTGCTCCCATCGTATAGGGATTAAGAATTAAACAGAGGCCTTTCACTTGAGTGTAGCTTCACTGAGCGAAGGGCAGTGATAAGAACCTGGGAGGGTGCTGTGAAAGGGACAAGAGCGGAGCATCTGTTCCTGTGCAGATTTTTCTGTCCTCCCACACATTAAAGGGAGAGATGCATATGAAGTGTGTACAGCGTTTATTTTTAGCCAGTCAGGCAAAGGGCCATCACATGGCCCTGTCCCATTGCTCTCTTTATCTCAAGGACAGTTACAAATACCTGGTGCTCAGATCTGATTTTCTCCACGCGACTTGATTTTTTTTAACATTTTAAATGTTAAAATTTTACACAATTATGTGTTACACAATATTAAATGTTGCCTTATATGCTGAAAATGTGTCTAGACAATACATCATCTTGGCACTCTGGGTGCAGTTCTGCTAATTGTTTTTGCACATAACATCTCTTAATACAACATAAGGATAGATTTCTTCAGGACTTAAATAAAAGCCAAAAGAAATCCAGAACAACCAGGCCTCCTTCCACTCTAAAGAACCTTTATAATTCTGTTTACTGAATATATTATTTCTTCAAGGTTTGCTTTCAAGTGAGAACTCTTACTGCCAGTATTTCCCCTCTCATCACATTAATAACTTTTTTAAAAAAAAAAAAAACATCCTAAGACACTGTGAGGCTATTCTAAGGCAATTCTCCATATTGCCAATTTTTGTTTGTTTTCTATTTGGGCTACATTTTTCTATCAATTCACAGAGAGTAGAGAACAGGTTAGTCTTACATTCATAACTTGTTTATACTAACCAAAGTCATCCATTTACACAGTTCTGAGGATGAAGATGATTTTAACAGGCAGTTTTACTGAAAAGGACATCATCCTTACCAGAGATATTATTCACAATTCACAGAAAGAGAAATATGGAAATAATATGTGTAAAATTACAATATGTGTAAATAAATAAATAAAACATATGCCAAATTTTTTGCTTTTTAATGGATAGCAAACTTTTCATAGAAATGTATTTTGGCAAATAACAAAACAAGTAATCTCTCCTGTGCAGAGGCAGGATACAATGGCAGTAGGTCTCAAGATCATTAAGCCACTGAGATGATGAAGACCTAAACCCAATATAAATACAATACTCACATAACTAGAATATTTCTTTCCAAGCTAAGCACTCTAGAGTGCTTGCTTAGGTGGCAGCTAAAAATGCTCAGTGTCTTCAAAGGAGGACTCCGAATTTTGAAGCATTAGCCCCTTTTAAGGTTTTTGTAAATAGTTTTGGAAATACTACCCAAGGACTGGGCCAGAGGGAAACGACCAATTAGAAACCAAGTCCTGTAGATGAGAGATTCTCAGACCACACAACAGAGAGGTTAGGTGACAGTTTGGCAACCCCTGCTT
>NW_008824808.1:1237582-1243023 GCF_000699105.1 Pygoscelis adeliae
GTGTTTACATAAATTATTGCAAGGTAGCCTGAGTACAGGTTTACACTTTTTTAGCTACTCTGCAATAATTGTCTCTATGAATACTCTTATTTTGCAGTAAATGGAAGATATCTTACCTTATTCCTACTGAAGACAGAGCAAATACAAATTTCTTCACAGATAGATACCTTGAGACAACATGCATGAGGTAGCTACTGCACCACAAACACACATCCTTCCTCATTTTATGGTAACCTATCAAGTAGCCATGCCATCTGACAACCAAAAAGCCAGTATAAAGCAAACCAGCTACCTGAGAAGCACTCACTCAGCTCCCTGAGATAAAGAACTGACTAAAGGAGCAGAATTGTAAATAATGCACAAGGAAGTGCCTGCTGCTGACTGTCCCTACAGTAATCACAGAAATTATTCATTTGTATATCTTTTTTTCTGAATAAACAGTATTGCATTAAAAAAAAAAATAACCAAGACATTTCTCTCTTTGAAGAAATGATCCTGGTCAGACCAAAGGAACAAGCATACTTATATTGTGTGGCCTTGAAAGAGCTGAATGTGCCTTGAGAGGGAATACACCTGGTCTCCCAATGGAAAGTAAGGGCATGCAGCTCTTGGCTGATCAGATCCTGCATAATTATCTTCTATAAATGCATAGCAAGCACATATTTTTAATTATCAACCAGACATGTAAAGACATTTTAAATCCCATTGATTCCAAGCAAATTTAAGGGTGTACTTAAACATGTTTGAGGTGCTCTGCTTGCATCTCCTGCAGAATGGTAACAAATTTAGATTAAAGAAATGAAACATTGTCCCTATGAAATAAAACAGTCTTTGACTCCTTTGCAGCAGGCCATAATACTCTGCTTCGTAAAATTTGTTAGCCCTGCATTCTTAAAAATTTACAGTGCAGTATGTAGAAAACAAATTTAGAAGTAAGTAGTACATTGCTGCATGGTCTGCAGAACTTACATTACCAACCAGCAAAAAACACTGTTGGATGAATAACAAGGCTTATACTTGGCCAAATGAAAAACAGAAATGTGATACACAAAACTGGTTATAGTCTAATATTTCTTATGGTTTCATCCCATTAAGTCTCCTGAGACATGTTTGTTATTCCTAAGTATTATCCATCCATAGAGTTTATATTAACAAATTTCAGCATACAGATTGAAATAGTAATTCTGTGTCGATGTTATCCATTTTCAGTTTGTGCTATTGTCAACTATTCAGCTAAGTCATACAATATTTTTTCATTTCCCGACAGAATAACTTGAGCATTGTAAACAAGAAAATAACCAGTAATTCACTTTCAAGATTAAGTTTCAGATGACTAGCTGTTAATACTACAAAAAAGGCACTTTCAAAGGCACAGTACCATCTTCCTGAATGCTTTCTGAGTATTAACTGCACACAAATTCAGATCAACAAAGAGTGGTAAATCACACTTGTCCCTTTTTTTAAGGTTTAGTTTTCTACTTTTTAATAAACTACAGCCAAAGGCAACAAAACATCTTGTGGGAAATTCTATGTATTCTGCTTGTTCATTGCTGCCTTTTCAAAGAGATGCTTTCTGCACAGTGAACTACTAGTACATATTGAGCACTGTGACCTTTATGATTTTAGTTTCAACAACAAGGTCAACATTGCTAAGAAGCCAGTTTTGCCTTAAAGGCAAAATTTCTCTAATAACCCAAAACGGATCTTTTACAGGGAATTGAACTATAACAACTCATTTCCACAGGCTTATGAAAAAAATGCCTTCTAAATTCACAGCTGATTTTATAGTATTTGGCCACTGACAATACACGCAGACAGAGAAGCTGGCCTGTTACTTTTTGGATTTCATACAATGCTAACTCAGACAAAAGTTTTTACATGAAGAGAGACGGCCAACAAGGAGCTCTATGTTAAGAACAAGCAGAGGGGTACAGAATAATCACAGCACATCAGAAACCAAAAAGGCACAGAATATGAGAGAAACCAAGACTCCATTCCTGCGACCGCTAACCAGCTGTGCACAGGAGGTGTCTTTCCCTGTTGGTCCCTCCTTGGTCAGCACAGCATAGCTAGCTCACAGCTACGCAACTGACTCCCTCTCAGGGTCTGCACTTTGGCATCACCCCAGGGCAGCTCACAGAGGGATGCAGATCATGCCTGTATTAGGAAATGACATTATTTTGCCAATGAGCTGTTGTCGTAGTTTGCCCTTACGCATGCATGTAGTTAAGCCACTGGCAATGCTTTTTCAAGTTAAAACTGTTGCTAACAATCAACAGCTGAAACAACGTTATTTCTCATCATAGTTGACGGACCTGATTCTTCATTATCTTCGTATGTCTTGTATAGTCATACCTACCTCTGCAAGTGTAACAGTGACTGGGTATAAGATACTATCAAATCAGAATGGTAGTTTTAAGTAAGAAAACATACTTTAAATTTACAACTTACAATTTGACAGTCGGGGAAGACCTTATATTTAATGTGCCTGGATAAATAGCTACAGGCTGGGTGAGGTAGAAGAAAATGAGGCTTTTATGTTTGCTGGGCATCATTAACATCAGTTCCTGTTCACAGTTACCTTTCGGAAAAGGCTGCATGGAATGGCTGTTCCCATACATCCACAAGATCATTTTGCCAGACAGAAACTTATTTTACAGGGGAGGAAAGGAAATAATGTCTTATTGATTTTTTTTTCCCTTTTCTATGGTTGCTTCATCTTCATTACAAGCTTTTCCTAAACTTCCTCTTCCTTTCATGCTGCACAGCTAACTCTATGAATAATTTAATTGAGATACTGTATCAGCATACTGCACAGTTGATGAAGACTTGATTCTCCCGACATTTTTGTTTCCATCTTGATTTTTGTTTTTAACCTAACCTGAGAGTATGATGATCAAGCATTTCCATTTTCACCTTCTCCTCTGCAGCTCCCAAGAGAGAAATAAAATGGAGAGGAAGCAGAATAGGAGGGATGGATTGCTTCTGGTAAAGGTAGCAAATATACCACACAACTATCATCAGAACTGTCAGGTTTAACAATCTGGTAAGTGAATCCTCAGAGAATTTTGATTGTACACATCTGTTCCAAAGGCACACAGCAAAATCCTTCATTACAAGTGGATGAGACAGTGAAAGCCACCTTAAAAAGACTCCAGAGTGAATGGATGTCAGGGGAAGAAGGAGGGCAGAAAGAAAAGAGGTGGTCTCTCTTTCACTGTGAATAATCTTTGGTAGATTTACAATCACCAGATATTTTATTTTTTTCCAGCTAGCAACATCAGCCTCTATAAAAGCAGAAGAGCAGGAAAATTGCACCGTCTTTTCGTAACATCAATATGTTCCCTACTCAGCACAAAGCAATATGCTCTTATTATCATTCTTCCATGTAGCCTTTTATTTTCTACTACTTTCACATATTTAAATATTACTTGCTGTCATACACATTCTGGTTTCAAAAAAGTCCATGGGGAATGTCATTTACATACCTCAATTTAATATAGTTCACATGCAAACAATATGATATGGAACATCATTGAAAATAATGAGCAATATGAAGTAGCTTAAAACCCTCGTTACTTCCAGTGCCTTTGTAAGTGAGGTGTTAAAAGGTAATTCATTGAATTTGAGAGATTTTCTACTTTTTAGTAAAGCTTCACAAAAATCTCAAGACTACACACCTAGATAAAAAGCAATCTATTTGTCAAATTGTGTTAAAACCAATGTTATCCCTTTTGATTGAAGTAGGTAGCAACTACAAAACAACTTCCATTGAAGTTTGGACTCTTGGAAGTTGTTTCAGTTAGGAAACATATTATAGAACCTGTTGGGGGGGTTTGTTTGTTTTTTTCCTTTTTCTTAGAACTGCAACTTGACCTGCAGCTGAGCCGACCTAACTTTTCACTGTCACTGAAAGGGCATTCCTATCCCACTGCTTTCCAAATTCAAACTCCTTCTTCTTTCTGCTCTTCCTTCTCTCCTTACCCTCTGGTCAGTTCTGTTCCCCACCCTTTGTTCTGGCTCTGCCACTTGTCAAACCCTTTCCACAAGCTGATTCAACTCACTAAATTGGAAGAGTTCTAGTAATCAGTTTTCTGCTATTTTAGTGATTTAAATCAGTTGACCCAACGGTGATGAAAACCAGAGATAACAGAAGAAGGGAATTCATAGCAGGCCACATGGAGAGAAGGGAAGAGATGGGAGCAGAAACTCCCTCTTTCAACTGGGGGAAGCTAATTTGCTCTGCTGTCTTGGGAAAACTTAGGGTCATGCACCAAGTGTTTTTTCTCAGTGGCTTTTCAGCAGCGTTCCTGTATTTAGTGGTCACTGTTTACTGGATGACACGTCTCCACCAAAACTTTGCAGTTTTCTGCATCTGCATTCTGTCCACAACAAAATATTTCTGATCAATAACTGTGCATCTGTTATGACAAGTACTTGTAATTCAGTATACACCTACCATTGTTTCAGCTATTTTATACCTGAAGGACCTTACTGAAACTTACTTTCACGAATGGTGACCTACAAGTTCCAATGCCTGATCTCTGCTAAAACAACATATGAAAGGAATGTCCACAGTTTGGGTTGCAAAGCAACAGAAAACCATTGAGAGAAACACATGGATAAAAAAAGGATCATTTTTTTTCCTATTTTGAAATACTACTTAAAAGAGCAGTCTTTTCTGGGAAAAATAAAAATTAAACACAGCAGCAAGAAAAAACTTAAGTACAAACTGCTGGCATACATAAATTGCTAACGCTGCCACTACCTTTCTGTATATCCAGAGGCTCTGCAAACGTGTATCCTTTGTTTGAAAGAGAGGCACACAAGGAAACGTCCTGTGTTGTTTTTCCTGAATCGAATGGACAAAACTCATCCATCAAATTTTTATGGAATTTAAAGTCCTTCAGGTGTTACCCTAGCAAACATGTTACCTCTGTAAATTGAGGGAAAAGAGTTGACATGCTTGCTTGCTTCTTCTGGGACTTCTAGCAAGAATTGAGTTGTGAAAATGATGGTGATTGGACCCATTTTTTTTCCAACTCTAAAGCGATACTTATGAGTGAAGAACAAGTAATGGGTAGGCCTCTTGGAGAAGATAAGACCACCAAGTCCCCCCCAAAAGGCATGTCTCTCCCCTAGCCGCACTTACTTTTCTTGGATGCAAGGTGCTTCCTTCAGGGCTGGGGCTGCCTAGGGAGCAAACGGCACTCGGCACACAGCAGCAGCTCCCCGCCCCACAGCAACACCTCGCAGCAGTAACCGGCACAAAGGCAGACGGCGGCCGCTTCACCTCGCTCCACTGGGGTGGCCCGACCTGCGCTGGAGACAGACCGAACGAAAGGCACTTGCTCCCCCCACCCACGGCCTCCCTCTCCTCTCCCGGGGCGGCTGATAAAGACCCGAGAAGACGGCGGGAATGTCGGTACCGCCAGGCCTTC